>NW_022145615.1:31181593-31774093 GCF_000002235.5 Strongylocentrotus purpuratus | reverse complement strand
AAGACGTTTTGTTACACATCCTTGCATAGATTTATTGTTTTCAAATGATTCTTACAAACATCCGTCATTCCTAAATTAAGACTATATTTGGTATGCAGAGAGTATAAGAGGAGAATAGCAATGACTATTTTCTTCCCAAAACCACGCCACAAAACATCACTACAATAACGAACAATGCCGCCCTTTTATCAATCAACAGGGATGGATATGACGACTTCATAATTCTTCAGATGACATAAAACAGTATGACTCACACGAAGACAAAATCAATGTTTAAATGCATGGCAAAACAAGCATTTATAAGAAATATTGCCGCGTCGCTATTCAGTCATCAATCTAATAGTGATTCACAACCTTGGAAGGGTCTGACATCAGAATGCAAAGAGTTACTATAAACAGTGCAGTCAAACTGAAATTTCAATTAATAAAATGTTGCGATTCATGTGTATTCATTGCATAAAATGGGATCTAATTCAAATTGAAATATGACATAATTCATTAAAATTCATTGCATAAAGAGATAACAACTGGACGGTTTATTTCCCAGTGCAATTTATGTGGCTACGTGTGTATATTACATTGAACCCATTACAAACATAGTTACCATGACTCGTGTTTGCATACATGACTTGTACTTCACGCCAAGACACAGTAAGTATGCTTACTAAACATGAACAATAACCATGCTAAAGAGCATTATAAACAAAATAGTTTCAGCACTTATGTATCTATACAAAGATAATATAAGCAATACCCTCCTAACAATGAAAGTTGATTGATCTCAAGGATGAGAATAGCATAAAACCACACCATGTTTCATTTACTTGCTATTCTGTTGCCAAAACAGTTAAACCTGATTTAGCGACTACCTGTGTAGAAAGACCACCTGTCTATAAAGACCACATTTTTTCATTTCCTTTGAACATGGTTGCTTGTTGAAACCTGTACTAAAAGGAACCTGTACATAAAGACCATCACAGTCTATAAAGACCACTTCTCATGTTTCCCTCAAGCGGTCTTTATATACAGGTTTCACTGTACATTGTACCATGGACTTATTAGTTGATAAGTCCATGATTGTACCAACCCCTTCCCCCACCAACCCATGTGTATGCTCTTACAGAAATTATCTACATCTGTCATCTGGGGCTCCTCTCACTTAGACATGAATGTTTAAATATGTGTGGTATCCTTTAGCAACATCACTGCCAATAAACTGCATGACATCTTTTGAAGAAGAAAAAAGCCCACATAAAACACCACAGCAATCACCATTATATTCATTTTGGTTAGAATATGCAGGGTTTAAAAAAATACATCCCGGTAACATTTCCAAGAACCAAAGTATATTTCATATAAGTTTCAAAATCAAATTTCATTGCTGACTTGTCAAAATAAGTTTTGACATGGCCCCCTCCCCTCCCCTTCCCACAACAAGAAAACAAAATTAACCCCTTGGTTCTCAAATCATAATCGATTTGATTCATACAATGATTACATCATAAAATTATATCTTTTATCTATTGGTACAAATGCTGAAATCAAATGACATGAAACCTCGGTGCCAGTCAAGGAAGTAGCTCTTAATGTCTTCCTCAACACGCAGACATATTGCACACAAAAATATCTCCTGCCCATCGTCACATACCATGATGCATTGTGGGTAGAAAGACTGCAATCACTACACAATAGAATAGCATCATAAATATAATTCTTGAAATTAAAAAACAAAAAATCTTAATTTTATTTTCTGATGATTTTATTAAGCAGATTTTATAAAAACAATCGCAATTATTTTTTTTTAAAAATCAGCTCAAGGGCAATTTCAATACCCTTTGTATGTCCCACAGAAATCATGTTAGGATTACGTAATACATCATTGACATCTTTGCTCATTTTAATAGGTGACATTCAAGGCTATTGAAATTGCCTTGGTTTGATAAGAGGAAAAAATATCATTAAATGACAAAGTTCATAGAACACAAAAACTGCAACAAATATAAAAAATAATCACCCCTTGAAAAAGCAAAGACTTGGAAAAGGATTACACCCATATTAGTCTTTAAACATCACTTGCCAAATGATGTTGTTTTTTGTATCATAATTTGACCAACACTGTTGTTTTCACAGGTACCTTGCTCTAGAACTCTTCATGGCACTCATCATTTTTCAAACTAGCTACAAGATATTTTGCTTAAATAATTGAGAGTGAAAAACAGATTTAAAAATCTCCTGTTGAAAACTGAAAAAATTATACATGATGAAAATAATGGGCATTCTATTCCTGTCTTGCTTATTTTCGTAATGTCTGGAATTCTGTTTTTTTAGTACATCCTCAACTAAATTGGATTCTAGACTTGATGCAGAAGAAGTAGCAAAGTTGCCAATTTGATATGGTGACATGCACTGATTGGCCCTTTCCTATCATGCTTATTGCACATGGTTCCTGTTGTTTATCTATACTCCATCCTGATCTTCAGATAAGTGCGAAAACACAGGGAAACTATAAACTATAAATACTTTAAAACCAGTTACACCATAGGAGTTTATCACGAGACAGCATCTCAAATCTGTCACGATTATCAATTCCATCACACTGTGTCGTATCTTTGGGGGCACTTATGAAAGCTAGATTTTTACAATGAACTACATGCGCATTGCGCACACATGTATCTGTCTGTTCTCCAGGGGCTTCTTTATAAACTAGATTTTGATATGAGCTACACTGTATGTATATCTCTTCAATATGTCTTCATGATCTATGTGTACATCTGTGTCATATCTTTGGGTGTCACTTTTCAAACCTAATATGTCATTTATCTCTGTGACTAATCTCTTTGGGGGAGCTTTTGAAAACTGGAGTTGATTATCAAGATTCTACATAGATGTGTAAATGTACGTCAATTTCTAATGTTCTCATTACAGCTTCTTAGACGTCTTACAGTTACATCATGTAGATGTTATCATGAACTTTCCCTGCGCTTCATCTGCTCTAGCTTACATACCCTGATAAAAACTAGATTAAGAAACGATCTGCTGTATCTATGGTTTATCTTCTTACTTCAAGAAACTATGAATTCTTTGTGCCCATTTTTGTTAGTACACACACAACAGCAACAAATCCCAATCAGATTGAATTCAGATCCGCAAATCAAGTAATTAATCTTCAAGCAGTTGCTATCCAAGGTGATATTTTTTGTTTGTCTATGGGCTTATAGGGTTGAAAACACATTGGAACATACAAAGATAAATGCAAAATTAGATTGAAAATCTATACTTTACAGATGGGTAAAATCTGAGAAATGAGATCGTTTCTCTTCTTGGAAATTCCCATCTGGTTATAAAGATATTCACAGTTATTCAGTGACAACTTCCATTCTATAAGGACCTTTTTCCTTACTTTAAATAAATACAAATATATTTGTATAAATGCATTACTTTTAGAGTATTTAAGCTAACTACATGTATGTGCTCAACCTTCAAGAATAACATTATTGTCTGTTTTTCATACATGGTGCACATATCACATATGAATCAGTATATGTTTTTAGAGTGCCATGTACATTATCACTCTGGCATCGGTTCTAGCAGGTGATAATATCAACACAAAATTAATTCTTTGATAAAAAGTTAAAAACCTTATCAAGTATTCAATTACTACTCTGGTAAGAGGGAGAAAACTAGACAAGGTTTTGAACCTTCAATCTCTTAATTGACACTCTAGCCACAGTGTTCCCTTACTACTAGTAAAGGGACCTATAAGTTACTGGAGCCTTCACACTGGATTAATTCATTCATAATGAAAATATTACATGTGCCTGGAAATAGTAAATTAACAATTTCTATGGCTGGAATGCCTGTAAGGGTAAAAATAAAGACTTTTTATTATCCATCACTTTGACTCGTTATGTAACTCTAAAAGCAACCAAGGACTAAATCAAGTACCGTGACACAAGTCAAAGTGACACACGCTGTACATGTATCGTCTGCTTGGCTTGGAGTCTGAAGGGAGGTACATGTAACTCACATACATGTACTTTACCACAGAGTTGACGTCCTTCTGTCTCCGAACAAACGATATGGTGAACACTCAACAGGTCAAATTGGTCTTTGCAGATGGAATGGAACAGATTGGCTTAATTGGAAATGTCATCGTCATCAAAACAAAGCACGTTTCTCCACATGAGGAATGACTGGCATTAATGAGATAATTGGTTTGGGTTCCTGGGGGTGGGGTGTGGGGGTGGGGTGTCGTAGCAGGGTGCCATGATTCTGCAGTTAAGTGAATGAGTGTTCCTGCTCTACCACCTGTTTGTTCAAGAAATCAAAGTGGCATCAAGCATTGTCCATTAGGCCCTGACCTATAAACCTTATTTGGAGTTCTAGTGACAGAATCTCATGACGGCAATTAATTGAAGGGGAAACTGACATGAATGGATTTTGAGTAAACTGTGTATTATGACATTTCATTATTTAGACATGTATGCAAAAAACAACAACTAAAGAACACTTTATACTGGAAATCATACTCGCTGAAAAGCAAAGGTCGAATGATACCATTGTTATGCAACGGATTAAGGTTACTTGCTTGAATTTCTTTTCATTATTTAGTTTCTTGATTCTTCAAGAATTTTTGTGGTACCGGGTAATCTTTTCATTTCATTGACATTGCTCAAGTATTCTGCAATTTTCAGAGCATTCTACAATCTTGCTAGTAAATTATATAATTGGAAATTCATTGAACTTATAAAATAGGGACCATGTTTATTAAGGTAGAAGGTCCTTGAGCCATTTGGCTGGTGAAACATTAACCAAAGTTCACTACTTGCTGACAAGTAATATGAAGCATTCACTTGTATGGCACATATATCAGTTTAATTTTCATTTCCATTTTCCCAAATCTAAATGTACACTTTCCCTTCAAAGCTCGATTCACTGTTAGAGACACATTTATTATAAAGTTACAATACATTTACAAAAACACACCACTAGAAACAGACACAGACAGATGACACATTACTTCATGCAAGAGACAATCTGAACATTAGACCACACTGGGAGAATGGCTACAGAAAGAAACACAAACATATAACAAAGAAGATTTCAAAAATTCATCTAACATGCAAAAACATTAAGTGGTTGACTCAAATTTCATCATCTGTCCACATTTGCACAGTTTTTGCATCATTTCTTGTATCAAATGTCTTTTGGTGTTTTCCATCAAACTCTATAAAAAGGAAATCATCCAAGGCATTCACTTCCTCAAGCAGTCTGAAGCAGCTTTCTCGTTCCTAACCTTTGCAGCATTAGCATCAGAAACTGAAAGTCCTGTCGACCTTCAACTATTCTGGCTCTTTTCCCAATATTTTTCAAGAGTCCATAACTTTGGAGATAGCTTGGCAGCATACATATTGTTATTAGTTTGGTCCTCTCTTCACATTCATGTGTTTCAGCGACCTTTTGACCCTTCTTTTCCTTTACAGTTCCATCTGTCCAACAGGTGTCGTGCTCCATGCCATTCTCAATGACGCATAGACAACCATCGTGAGGAGCTAGCAGATTGTGTTTGTGGAGCCTCTCCTCACCATTCACACACACTAGTTAATTAACCAGGATGGCAGACCTCATGGGGGTCTGTCCTCTTTGCAAGGTCTCCCATGATGCACCTCCCTCTAGGGGGCGCCGTATCCCTCACACGACGGACGAAGAAGAAGCCATTCAATAATTTACTCGGGATGACACACAAACCACAGACGCATTGCAGGTTGCCACTCCCTAGCTTGAGTCACACACATAACACAGAGAGCGTGCGAGGAGCAGGGAGGGGGAGTCTCTGATCTCCGATTAATTTGCTCTGTCACTTTTTGGCTCACGATGATGACGACTCACTGTGTTGCTTCTTAAACACCCTCCTGGCTATCTTGTGCAGACTCATGCCGCGGCTCTTTCTCTTCGATCGCTTCTCCTGCGCTTGTATCTCCGCTCGCTCCTTTTTCCTGATCTCTCTGACCAACGTGTGGAAGACGTCGTCCACAAAGTGCCTCAGAGCTGCAGAGGTCTCAAAGAAGGGACAGTTGAACTCTCGAGCCAACGCATGACCTTCTTCAGGTTGCACCTAGAAATGAGAAAAAGACAAAGAGATACAATGTATGCTCTAGAAAATAATGTTCATCATAAACACAGTTACATGTAAATGAATTCATGAGGGTCTACATAAGGCCTAAAGAAAAGATGTTGTATTGCCCTTTAGGTGCCAAAACATGGGTTGGTTGGTCGGAAATCTTTTTCTTCCCCCTCATTGGGCCGTTTCTTTTTCAGTTTTGAATGCTTTAATATTTTTTTTCTCAAAAAAACAGTAACAAAAAAAACTTTGTTAAAAAGCCGACCATAGATTTCAAGATTTTTGGGTCGGTCGCAAAGGGCAATCCAATTTTTTTTAGGCCTTTCCTTTTTCTCAATTTATTCTACAAACATGTTGCTGTTTGTTAATTTCTTCCCTTTTAAAGAAAAGTCCAACCTTTCAAACAACTTCATGTACTAGCCCATTTTTCTTATTCTAAATATGAAGGAGTAGAAAATAATTTTTAATGGTTGCTATTTTAAAGAGGGAAAATTGATTAATTTAGAAAAAAACAAAACTCTGAACTGTTTTGAATTGAAGAAGAAGAAAACAAAAAAGAGAACTGAATGTACATACCACTCTCAAGTGCTCGAGGTCATACTTGTTTCCGACAAGGACGATGGGTATATCCTCGGTGTTTCTGACTCTTTCAATGTCTTTCTTAAACTCTGCAGCCTCCTGGAAGCTTCTCCTATCAGTGATAGAATAACAGATGATGAATCCTTCGCCCCTCCTCATGTACTGGTCACGCATTGCTGTGAACTCAGCCTGTGAGACAAAAGGAAAAAAGGGAATTTCCCTAATTGTACAACTTGGTCTGTCAAACAAAATTTAAAAAACAAGAATAATGGCAACATTATTAATTAGTTTACCACAGCTGTAAAAGCAGCTCGTCAAAGAGATTAAAACAAGAATTGCATGAACATGTTTTTAACAAAGGGAAATGATCGACTAATTTTTCAGCAAAAACAAGGTCAACAACTACATGTACCACTGGTCAGCTTCCTTACTTAAAACCTGAGCCAAACATTATACCAATCCCTAAGCCTTACAGTATGTACCGGTATGTCCTATACAACGAACATTCAAAATAACTTGCACCTCATATCTATGATGGAATATACCAAAAGCAAATGTTACACATGTAAGGACTTTAGATAGAGTTTGAATGAAAAGCACCATTGTTTATTTCCTCACAAACATTTCCCTTTCATAAAAACGTTGAAAACTGAAAATGGAAATAAAAACCTACACCCAAAGAAAATAAACCTGAAGTGATTACGGTATAAATTTTAAAACATGACTGTGCATTAGCATGGACTTGACCTCTTTCCTTTGTGTATTTCTTGTAACAATACCCCATCTCCTCTTACAGGTCATTACCCTCTAATCTATCTGTCATTCTGAATAAAAATTGACATGAGGGGGCATCTCTTTGTTCAATATATCTGCAATTTAATATCTTCTTATGAGTACTTTATAATATGCAATGTATAGACCTGGTATCTATCTCCCTCTCTCTCTCTCTCTCTCTCTCTCTCCTTCCTGTGTTTATTCCTCTATTCCCTCCCTCCCCCTTTTCTCTCTCTTTCTTTCTTTCTTTCTTTCTCTTTTCCTCTTTTGTCTAGTTGTCTACCTGCCCCTCCTTTTCTTTAAATCCCCCTCTCTCTCTCCCATTCCAATGCAGAGTGCCCATACAATGTGTATACCCCCTCCTCCTCCTCCTCTTTGTACCCCACTCCCTGCCTTCTCGGTTCTCCCTCTCCCTCCCTCCCTCCATTCCCAGGGATCTATCTCTCAGGCAGCCTCTATCCATCCAGGGTAGCTAGCATTGACTGTCTTGGTTCAATGTCATCATCATGCCTCTCACAAAGGGGTAATACAATCACCCTGCTTGCTCCACCAGCCAGCCAGCCACCCAGCCAGCCAGCCAGCTAGGCTAGGAGACGCTAACTCACTGCTACAGGTCAACATTAGTCTTCTTTCATTCTCTACAGCCATAGCTACAATGCATTGCATTTCATTTACTTTGCCTATAGTACACAACCACCCTGCACCTCTATCACACAGAAGTCAATTCAAGGAAAATAAAATCCCTTAATTACGCATCTCTCACATGTAGATGTGGTCATAAAATGTAGAGTTATGGAATCTTTCTTAGAGATGATTCAGTAATGCATGCAGGTCTGAGGCAGCCTCTACTTTATATGTGTGTACATTGAGCTCGCTTGCGGTTAGGGCTGTTTGAAAACACTCGCTGCACATGAATAATGGGTTCTGTGCAGGCACAGCCAGCGAATGAACGAGGTTAGCAGCACACAATAGCGTGCATCTCTGTAGGTTAACCGACTTGTCAACCACTGAGTGCACAAATTGGGTGTTTTTGTATGAGCAAGATAGCAAGGGATGATTCATAACTGCATTGTGATTTATTTGTGGAATACAGGCTACCTTATCCCCTTTGTTAGTCACATGATCAGATACAAAAATAAAAACAACTCTGGTGTATGCATGCATGTAGTAGGGCGTGTGTGAATGATTAGCCCAAGGTATGTGTCAAATGGGATTGGTTGCTGTAACTTTCTGTAAGTGTAAATTCACAACCATCCCTGTCACGTAGGCTTGCTACATGTACATGTAAACTGGCAAAGATGCCTTCTATTGCATATATTATAGAACAGACTTCTAACATGCTAGGAACTCTGATAATGAATGTACAACTAGAAACACCATAATTTATTTAAAAACTGTATATCAACATGTCATCATTTAGTGCAATACTGAAAATTTCATGTACAACGTCAGACTATGCCATAAGTACTCTAGTGTACATGTACATGTACTAGGCCTAGGCCTACCTGTACATGTAGCAACACCAAAAAAGTTTTATCGTAAGCACTGCAAGTAACTGACAACTGGTATTCCGAACAATAGATAGAAAAGTGGCAAGCAACTGTTATCACTAGACCTACATGTACATGTATATGCATGTACAGTACTTCAAATAAAAGAAAACAAGAGTACCGGGTTACTAGAACTCTTTATATTTGTTTATATCTAGTATTAGAAAGTAAATCTAAAGCAATAGCTTGCTTCTAAGTGCAATTAATCACATACATGTAAGATACATGCTGTATCTATTTATGTATAGTCTTGAAAACAAGAGATGCAGTTAACCTCTTGAAAGTAGCTCCAATCAATCTCCATCATTAAAAGCAGTTTCAGTCTGAGAAGACAGAGTCTGTCCTATTCCCATGATCATCACATATCAAACAAAACCAAACTTTGTACAATCACTGCCAGGTTCAGATTGCATTCTAGGATTGCATTAATGGGACAAATAGTTCTAAACTACAGGCCGTATAACGTCTCACATGGCACCCAATGAACCTAGAGGGTGGGATAGAAACAAGAACTCTAACCTCTCCACCGTCCTGGGAATTGTAAAGTTCAAGTCTGTGTGCGGAGTGAACACCCAAGGGCATGAATTCAATCTACTTATTTGTTTTGAAGTGGACCACATTTCATGCAGCTGAAGTAACAATAAAAGCTTTCACATTTTGGATCTGAATGACCCCCGGGTCACCTTCGATGTCTTGATCAACGAGACACTTTGATCAAGACTCAATGTCTCTAATTTCCAACCTTGAAGGTGATGCAAAAAAATGTTTAAAATAAAAATAGCTTTCTAAAGTTGTAAATCCTGTTTTCACATTTAAATGTTTTATCCTGGGCAATTTAAAGGGATCCGGTAGCTTTGTCTCAGATTCTGAAACAAAATTCTGGATTTAGCTCATGCTGCAATGATAATTATAAACCTTTAGCTCAGTCAGGAAACCCATGACTTTTACAAGCCGATCGCTTGTCTGATTATCAAGATATTTATGATTGGAATTACAAATTTTGAAAACCGTTCGCCGGACGGTTTTCATAACACTACAGTCTATTGGGGGAAAAGAGTATGGTAAAACCGGTCACTCAAAGATTTTTACTTTTTTGAGGCACTTCTTGATCATTTTGAAGCACAATTTTTTTAGGGCTTCAATATTACACCATATCACAGACACTGATAACGCGTAGGGCTGTGTATCTCAGATTTAACATTGTTAAACGATCCCTTTAATCATTATCTTTGCCCTAGCTGTATTAAAATGTGGAAAGACAGCAGGACATTTCAATATCATCTACAGTGTATGAAGTAGAATGATTAGCTTTGCAATCTTTCCAAACCAAATGGGTAGAAAATTAGATATTTTTAATTCTACCTCATAAATTATAATGAAATGTACACCTGTAACTGTAAGGCCTATTGCAGTGCTTGCTTGACACTAACAAGTACTCAGGATACTAGGGGCGCCCAAAATCTAACTATGGACCCCCCCCCCCCCCCAAAAAAAGAGAGTATTATATGAAGAACTACACTGTACATGTGCATAGCAACTGTGAAAAGTGGTGAAACTAATTTTTTTCTGGGGGTCAGGCTACGAACGTCAGTCAGACATGCATAGAGCCTGTGATATAGCATTAAAATGGGCTGATCGGGAGTGTGATAGAAACACATGGGAACCCAGTAGGAAATGATATCTCTCTGACAGATTGGAGTGAATTAATCAGGGTGTTCCAGCTTAAGGGGTGTATTAAGATGGGTGTTGTAGAGGTACCCTAGCTTAGAGATAAGCTTGGGAGTATACCATGGAATAGAAAATAGAAATGAAGAAAATCATTTAAATCCGAGGCTGAAGACTGACTGAGGACTGTTTAGAATACCAAGTATAATACAAATGTAGACTGATTTCAATCTAAATCCTGAGGTGCGGTTCCGGGGAGTGAGCTCTTGAAAGTATAAATATAGCTAGCCTCTAATGAAATTGCTAGTCCATGGATCAACAAAAGAAGAATGGACACCAAGGTTTCTAAATCCTAAAGTATTACAATTTCAAATTCATATTTAGTTCTTTTAAGGTTGCAAGCTTAGTAAATTTACTTGTTAATATAAAGCCTAATTAATAGGCCCATACACCTAAACTGTGAAATCAAAACCTATGGTCATTAGCTAAAAATGCAGCTTCTTTTTGCTGGACAAAAATTCTTGAAATTCAGAATCCATTTTGTAATTCAATTACATGTACACTGTACATACACATGTATGCTGTACATCATTATATACATGTACAGGTATCTATTTTTTGCAAATGTGTAGGCCACTTACATTTTATTACACAAGTTTCTTGCAAGCTTTACCGTATACATGTTCATGAACTTTCTGGTTTTACAACAATTTAGTGGTCGCTGCGCATGTCATATCTTTTGAACCTACCCTTTCCCTGCTCAATTTTGAATGATATTCAGAGTTTTTCAGACCCCTTTTCCCTCTTTCTAGGAAATCAGTATGAACCACAAGAAAAAAATCTATTTCACAAATATTAATTGGTACACAACAGGATGTAGAAATTTGGTTGTGAGAAGTAACATGTATCCCCCACAATAGGAACATTATATCTTTTCAACTGTGCCCCCCCCACCTACAATGTACATGATCATCCATCATATACTGAATATTTACTGATAAGACCACTGGAAGAAGGGAATTAAGTTTAAATGATACGACCAATGGATGTTTTACACTGGCCACATGATTAAGATAAAGTAAGTGGTTGTCTAATGTCTATTAAGAATTCCAAACTACAACTATACGGTTAGAAGTTTATATTTTGGTACATGTACATGTACATGTACATGTACATACATGTTTAATGGTGCAAGCGTGAAGGTCTGTTTTTATACAAAGGTACAAAAGTGATGAAATAAACTCATGGTTTCAGGTTCTGATTTCAATGTCATGTCGGCATAAAAACATCACAACTGCTAAATAATGCTTCAATTATTATTGCTAGTTTCATGTACATGTAGAGCACATGATGTCCAGAATTACCAGTTGGGCAAGAGCTAAACCCTTTTTTCTTTTTTGTTGGATGGCTATATTTAGAGAGGAAAAGTCTCATATCTCCACCTTTCCTGTTACCTTGCATTGTTTTAAACTGACCCACATAAACACAGTTTCATCAAGTGTGCAGGCAAGTTTCATTCCCCGCTCTCTAGGGGATTTAGAAAGTCTGATTTTTCTTATTTGCTTTCTCATTGTTTTTATGTGTGTATAAACTATATTGTTCTTGTTAATTTGATTAGTATTTACATGAAGTTCATGCAGCTTTAGTTCATTTTTGCTTTCACATGAGGTATCTAACTTTTGATGGTCGCTTCAATTTATTCACACGTACATGTACATGTAATAAGAATATTCATTACGTAAGAACTTATAGATGAAATGCAATCACCACACATAAAGCCTTTAAAGGCGGGACTTAAATAGGCAGCCCCCCCCCCTCCCCTGCCAAAAATATATGTGAAAGAAAGAAAAATTTAGGGTGGAGCCCTGTTTCAAGATGGTCAATTTCTGCCTGGCAACTGCTACTTGCTAGCCCTGTACTATTATCATGCATGTATCATCTGTTTGAAGCCAGAACAGAAGGGCATTCATTTGTATCATTTTACACAGAGTCAACGCCCATCTAGCTCCAATCAGATGATACTATAGTACATGTAGGTTGTAATAGGATACCATTTTATTTATGTATAAGATTTGTTTACCTGTCCAGCTGTATCTAGGATGTCCAGTTGACCCACTTCCCCATCGATGACCGCCTGCTGGAGATAGGCATCCTCTGTAGAAATAAGAGAAAAATGGTATTGAAAATTCAAAACAACAAGCACCTTTCAGCCTTTTCAGAGCACTATAAAAGATAACATGTTACTGAACAAAATGTAATTGCTGCATACTGTAGCCTACAGGTAAATGTACATCTACTAAAATAAATGTAGGTATGTTTATAGTGGGTTAGGTTGGAAAAGTCAAGTTTTTATCTTTGCAAGGTGATGTCCAATTTTATGAAAACACCATTTACAAGTACATTCTACAACATGTACAGTATATAAGGGCAAGGGCAAGGGGCTTGAAGGGGGCAAGCCAGCTAGGGCAAGATCAGGACCCAGATACTCCGACACAAGCACCCATTGAAACAATTTTGTTCATCTGTAGGTGGTATTGCTTTAAAGCCCCACTGCACTACTTATAGCTACTTGTGCCCTCTATATAGCAAACAATGCCTAATCGGTGCCTATTGATCCCTCATGATCCTCTTTTTCTTATGTTAGTTGAGAGCGGAGTTAATGAGATAGCCACCTATCAGTGACCTCGCTGTGTGGTCTAATCCCCTGTGGCCCAGTAGTATTGACGGTCTTTAAAGGTAAAATGAATGAAAATCAAGTAAAAACAAGTCCAAAGTCCAGGTTTTGTTTAAAGGTTACAAGTACCTTTGGAATTGAAAATCAAAGGGTTTATTCTTCTTGTCCTAATTCATCTCCTTGATTGCTTTCACTCCTGAAAGCCAGGACTCTCATAAATGAAGACAAATATTGAAATGTATATGAAACTATGATCCCGGATCTTCTCACAACAAGCCTGCACTTGCATTGTTATTAGAAGTGTTGGGTTCTCAGTAATTATAAAGGAACGAGGGAATTAGTACCTGGGATACAGTCATTTTATATTAGGGTAAGAGAGTTGTGATGGTGATAATAATAACCTCTGGATTTACAAAGCGCTTTTTACCAGGGATACTTGTACAAAGGGCGGTACTAGACAATTTGTTTTGTAGTATCTCACCAGGCCATTTTCCCAGAATATAAGCCTACATTTATCGTACGGCTAATGTACTCGAGCAATACAACAATCGCATGCATAGATAGCTTAGCAAAAACATTTTTTTTGTAAAGGAAACAAAAAATCAAGTCAAAATTTGATTCAAAATTCCAAATATTATCGAAGGCACATGGATTTTTTTCACCTGAAGATCATGCATTTATGCAGAATGTACAAACAGATAGTGGGTGGGAACTGGGCTGTGTGTTGAACAGCATATATTTTTTCTTTCTTTTTCTTATTGTTTTGCCTCTGAGGTTTAATAAATGCAGGAAATGTAGAGAGGCCGATGCAAAACAAGTATGACGTGCAGCGAGAGATAGAGGGAGAGAGAGAGAGAGATAGAGGGAGAGAAAGAGAGATAGAGGGAGAGAGAGAGAGGCCAAAACACTCTCTCACAGTCAATTACTGCTCCCTGTGCGTAGATTGGAGCTCTTATCTAGGCTGTACGTGCCGCCCGTCTACGACTTGACGAGGGCACTTGAACAGGACGACAGAGTTCATGCAAAGGAGAGATGCATGTAAGTCCCTCTAATTTGATTCTATTGCCTTCAAGATATAAATCAGAGAGCATGGCAAAATCAAGGTATTCAAGATAACAGCCTGGCTTGCTCCATGGAAGGATCCTTTTATTAATATGAAAAAATGTAAACATTTTAAAAAGGTTATACAAACTGCTACAGTAAAACAGTATTTTATACCCTTGTGGTGTGAATACACATGTACTTCAGATTTCTGTTTTTGTTTTTTGCCTCTGAGGTTTAATAAATGCAGGAAATGAGATAGAGAGAGAGGTGAATGCAAAACAAGTATGACATGCAAAAAGAGATCTCAGGCCTACAGGGAGAAGGAGGCAAAAACAAAGATATATTCTACAGCACTCTCTTTTATACCAGAAACAAAGAAACCCATTAATATTAGCAGTCAAAGAAGGTTTTACATCTAACTTATAAGCATACATGTCAGGTATATTTATGATAATAACCAAAATGAAAAAACATATTTTTATTAGAAAATTTTAGTACCTTTGAACATGCAAGTACATGTACATGTACATGTACAAGGCTGGCATACCTCTTGAATATTGGTTGGAATTGGTATGAATATTTATTCAATCACCCATTATTGGCAGCATTGTTCATACATAAATATATCGCCTTGGAAACTACATGTACATGTATGCTTTGTGAATAAAGACCCAAGATCATGGTGCGAGCTACAAGCATCTTTGAGGGAGTTTGGACAATGGACATTAACTATTAAAAGAGGTGGCAGCGGTAGGCTTATGGATTTGATTCAATGTGAGATGCTGTGATGTACGTGTACATGTAGAGAGTGACTTCTGAGGCGGGCAGCATGACAATAAAGCCAACACTACTAGTAGTACTATGACACATATCCTGTGCAGATAAATAGAGAAAAGATCAGGAAACCACAGCAGGGTCTATTCAGGAACAATTAGAAGTAGAAAGTTTACCTAGGTATGTTCGACTACAGGGCACCAAGCTGCAACCTACATACATGTAAGTGGCCGTTATTTGGCCTATTTGTGGGTGTGTTTTGTATGCTTACACTTATTTGCCTTACATACATTTATAATCAATGCAGTTCTTACATTTTGCTGCTTTTATATCTATAACACATACATACTAGTAAAAAGATTGCAATGAAAGAGAGAGTGATTTGGTTCAAGATTGATAGATAAACAAGGGCACTGCACTATAGTAGGAGACCAGCCTGTAGGTCCCGTGACCAATCTCGGGAACAAAGGTTTGAAAGTGTTTTTGTGTTCCCTGATGAATACCGAACAATTTTGACTTGGGCTGCCCCCTTGAAAATCCCAGGCATTTTCGTGAGGGGTCAACAAAGGTCATACAGGGTAGAAATTAAAATATACTCCAATCGTGTCGATATGCATATCAAATTACTCGGCTGGTCATGAGGATTCAAAAAATGTATAGTTTGCTATACTTCCGACCTTAAATGAGGGCGCTATGGTCAAAAACGTTGAAAGGTCAACACACTTTTGACTGGTGGTCAAATTCACCAACACAGTGAACCTTATCAAATTGTATATCAAACTACTCGTCTGGTCATGAGGATTCCAAAAATGTATAGTTTGTTATACCTCCGACCTTAAATGAGGGCGCTATGGTCAAAAAGGTCAATGCACTTTAGACTGGTGGTCAAATTCACCAACACAGTTAACATCATCCGATTCTAATGATTTTAGTGTCTAATAATATGTTTTCTGACACGGCAAAATTCAACTATACAACTTTCAAAAGTAAAAGTGCTTACCTTGACCATGTACATTCAAAATGGCTGCCGTTTCGGTGACAAACATATATAACTTCTTATCCATGGGTTAGAGGGAAATTTCAAGGTTATGGCAACCACTTTTGGTTTTAAAAGTTGCTTAGTTGAATTTTTTATGTCAGAAAACATATTATTAGACACTAAAATCATTAGAATCGGATGATGTTAACTGTGTTGGTGAATTTGACCACCAGTCTAAAGTGCATTGACCTTTTTTACCATAGCCCCTCATTTAGGTCAGAGGTATAACAAACTATACATTTTTGTAATCCTTATGACCAGACGAGTAATTTAATTTGAAATTTGATAAGGTTAACCGTGTTGGTGAATTTGACCACCAGTCAAAAGTGTGTTGACCTTTCAACGTTTTTGACCATAGCGCCCTCATTTAAGGTCGGAGGTATAGCAAACTATACATTTTTTGAATTCTCATGACCAGACGAGTAATTTGATATGCATATCGACACGATTGGAATATATTTTAATTTCTACCCTGTATGACGTTTGTTGACCCCTCACGAAAATGCCTGGGATTTTCAAGGGGGCAGCCCAAGTCAAAATTGTTGGGTATTCATCAGGGAACACAAAAACACTTTCAAACCTTTGTTCCCCGAGATTGGTCACGGGACCTACAGGCTGGTCTCCTACTACTAGTAGAAAAATCTCTGCTAGCACAAATTGAAACTATCATAAAAAACATCTCACCTTTTCTGCAAAATTTAAAAAAAAAAAATTATAAAATCTTGACTGGAGGGGTGTTACCCTGCATTCAGTCTTTGAGTAATTTACAGTAAAAACTCCATCTCCCTTTTGTACAAAGCACACCTGTCTGCAAAGATTTGTTGAACTTACCTATTGTAGGATCATGGTACTCCAGGAAGCTGTGTGTCACAAACTGAAGTGTCAAAGCTAGTAAACAGATAAATGAAAGAGAGAAAAAGAAATAGGATTATATTTTATTCTCTAGTCTTATACCCATGTACATGTACAATACAATATCATACTGTGCATTATTTTCGAGATCTTTTTCAAGTTCAGCTCTCTTTTTCTCTGAATTACACAAACCATCAGTAAAGAAATATGCAGGGAAATGCTACACTATACAGGTACATAATGTACATGTAGATACATTAAAAGTACCAGTACAAGTACAGGTTTACATTTACATACATACAGTACATGTGCATGTAGATGAGTTGTATACAATTCTCAAGACCCTGGGAAGTGATGACCCCTTGTTATATTTTGTGTATAATGTGTACATGTACAGTTGTACAATACATACAGATGCACCAATTCATGTTGTGAACCACCACCCGTATGTAGCCTGTGCACACTGTCTTTGAAATGCTCATTTTTTTCCAGTTGTATTTCCGTGTACCGATAAACATTTCTACATGTAGGCCTACGGTATGTTTGTATGTTAATGTATAGTATGTATGCAGAGCCTATATGAGCATGTACATATGTATTTTAGCTCAAGTCTGGTACACTGCACTGCATGTACAGATGTTATGCCTACATGTACATGTACCTGGTCCAAAATATATACACACTCTCAAAGTATGGTTCATGAGTAATTGCACATTTTGTAAGAAAGTGACCCCACCCCCACCCCCCTACACACAGTGACATACATGAAGAACCAGGGCGGTGACCCCCACACCCTAGTACGGTCAGACCCAGGGTGAGAGCTAGATCATTGTTGTTGTTTTGAGGAACTAGGGCGGGACCTCGGTCATTCATTGTAAAGGGAACAATAGAACAAAGCATTGGTCACTCTGCAGTCACAGGGAGAGGCTGTGAGTTTCTTGTTTCCCCCTTTGTTATTGGCCTCATGCCTGACCTGGTCAGCATAGGAACACAGTACAGTGTACATGTACCTGAGAAAATTTTAAATGTGTGCCCTGTATAAAACATTACTACTGTATACTGTAGGGTTTGTATTTTGTAAATATTGCTCCTTGCAGATACATGTACATGCATACATGAATGTATATGTTCACTGTCTGTCGCTACATCTGGTAATTCTCTGACAAACTGACTTGTTAGCTGTTAAAGCAACCTGTGTAATAAATGCAATCAAACAGCTGTTGTATTCTAGACAGTTAAGTGAATTTTCCTTATATTCACAAAAAATAGAAATGTCGCAATAGTACATGTAAATGTACTACACTACATGTACAGTGTACATGTACATGTAGCATTCAGTATGTACATCTACATCTACATGTATGTACATACACATGTACTATGCATACTGTACCAGTTACTTGTACATGCAGTATTGTACATGATACATGTCTACAGTGTACACATATGGCATCAAATTATGTGTGCATGGGTGGTACATGGTAGGGGGGGGGGGGGGGAGCTTGTAATCAAATACCGGTACTAGAATTCTAGCCAAGTACACTGTACAGTAGGTTTCAAACCATTCATACAGGTATAACTATATAAAGTAAAACCTGTCTATAGCGACCACCCGAGGGAAACACAGAAAGTGGCCTTTGTAGACAGGTTCCTTTAGTACAAGATTCACTGAGAAACCATTTTCAAGGGAAACAACAAATGTGGCCTTTGTAGACAGGTGGTCTCTAAAGCAAGTCTGACTGTACAGTGTACATGTACATGTATTATATTCTTTGATTTGTGCAAGCCTGATTGATGGCTAACTATCAATCATATCAGTCCTTCACTTTCCCCAGGCCAGGCCAGGCTAGGATAAGCACAGCAGATGTGAAACCCTGCACTTATTTACGAGGGTTGAACTGCAAATTAACGGTTTGTCATACACAAAGCCCACAGTTGCATCCAGGGTAGTGTTATTAATGATAAGAATGAAATCCAAGTGATGGCACACAAAAGTACCAGTATTGTTTTATACTACAGCTGAATAACAGGGATACATGTACATATACTTGTAATTTGATGTAATCTGCTGTAACTTATACTATATAGGTGTAGTGTACAAAATGCAGGTTGCTGTGAATACATATGCATGTCCTTATTGCGTGCATTCTTCTTTTACTGCCTCACTGATGCAGGGAGAATGCTGTAAACAAACCATTTTCACAGAACTCAAACACAATTAAAAAACATGCATGAACTGATGCAGCTACTGGCTACTGCACAAAAGGTAGACTTATTCAACTGTGTGACGTACTTCAAATGGTATTTGCTTTTGGTGAACAGATGTATTCAAACTTTCAAAGCATCCATAAACATGGACATGAATTTAGAAATCGGTGTAGCCTGAAAATGCACAAGATGTCAACTTGTCAATTGTACTTGACTACTTGTTGTTGTCTTTTCTCGCCCCCTCTTCCTTCTTCTTTCTAAAGAAACATGATCTTTTCCTTTTACAAATGGACTCAGTAGCATTTTATTATTGAAAAGTTGAAAACATAAACAAAATCTACCGTCTACCGATAAGTTGTTTTTCCCTCTTATTTCTGAGGTTTACAAACTTTTATGAAACTGCAGATCATAAATAACTTTTGAACATAGTCAGCATACATGTACAGTACAAGGCACACCAAAATCAACTTGAGAATGTAAAAACACGTATTCAACAAAAGAGAGATTTAAACTACATGTACATACTGTACAACTGTATTGTAGCTGACTACATGTACATGTATGTACAAAACATAAGGCTGGAGTATTCAATATACATGTAGTTGTTTTCTTTTTTTAATATTTTTAATCACACACACATTAAATACCTATAACAGGAAAAGTCCAATAGTGATATCTACATGTAATGTATACATTCTTGAGGAACATTGTTCGATATGAATAATTTATTAAATTATTTGAATATTTAGGCTTGCCCACATCTACATGTACAGCTATTGAATTATGAAGTTGATTAACCAGCTACACTGTAGACCAGATAGAGAGAGAGAGAGAGAGAGAGAGAGAGAGAGAAAAAAAAAGAGAGAGAAAAAAGAGAGAGAGAGAGAAAGAGAGAGAGAGAAAAAAAAAAGAGAGAGAAAAAGAGAGAGAGAGAAAGAGGGAGACGGAGGGAGATGGACAGAGACAGTAAGAGAGAAAGAGAGGGATAGAAGACAGACCTGAAAACATTTGTCATTTTGTATTGTGTTTGTAAGCCGTTTGGTTGGTTTTAAAACTGGTAAGGTGCTACAGGAACAGTAAGAAAATATTATTAATATCATAAAATTTGAATGTAGAATTGACTGCAGCTGCAAGAAAATAAGTTGACAAAACTTGACAATAACTCATCAGGAAACTTTAAATTTTTATATCATTCTATAGCACAATATTAGACCCGACAATTGATTAAAAACATAATCTAACAAAAAAATCTATTATTTCCCAAATTGTTTGAGCCTGCAAATTAGAAATCTGTAACAATTTTATCCACATGTACATGTACTATAAGATTATTTCAACAGAAAATGCCTGGAATCGCAATTTGACATGCAGTTATTTCTAATGCAAATTTTAAAAAAAGGTTCTCATTGTACATCAGGATCTTTTTTTCTTTAAATGGCTTCATAGCAATATCTGCATTAAAAAGTAACCTACAAAAGTACAGAGAAGAGTGTCAAGAGTGTAGACAATAGACATTGATGTGTAATTTACATCTGTTCAAATATTATGAATACAGTTACTCAGTATGACATTTTGGTTACAACTCATCTTTATCAAATATGCAATTTAAACCTAGCCAGATTTATTGGCCTAAGGTAAATCATATTTTTCAAAAACATGTACATACATGATTATACGGGGTCGAGACGACCCGCCCCTGGACAACCCGACCCAATACCGTGGACAACTCGACCAGGTCTAGTTGTCCAGGGGTGCTTCGTCCAGGGTGGATGTTTTTTCTTCTTCCTCTTTTCATCCTTTCCCAACTCCTCCCTCCCCTCCTTCCTCCTTCTCTTCATTTTCTTCTGCTTCTTCATTTCCTTCTTCTTCTCCTTTCCAGTTTTCTTTTCCTCCTCCTCTTCATTCTTTTCTTCTTCCTCTTTGTCTTCTTCACTGTAACTTCCAGTGCAGTGCAGCCTGCCTTACAAGTTACAGGCCATGTTGGCCCCTGTTTGTTGTTTTCACCAAAGTATCAGAAAACTACTTGATTCACACGATACACAACAATCACCTGTATATTTATAAATTGTCACCCCCCCCCCCCTTGAAGTTAGACCTGGAAGCTTGGCAGCTGGAGACGGCTTTCTTCCAGAAGCTTTGGTATTCAAGGTATTCAAGGTATTACCAGGAGACAAAGATGTCACATTTTGTGGGAAGCTGGTGATAGATATTATAAGCAAAACAAAACAAACAAAAATAGACAAAACAAAACAAATAACTGTAAAGTAGGCCTAGAAGAAATCTAGACTCTATAAAAAAAATATAAAAAAACTGAATTAATTAGTAATTTGATGCTCACCACTTTTCCCTACACCTCCCTGTCCAAGTAATACTATCTTGTAGACCTTCATCGTTGCTTTGGTAGTACTAGCAGGTGCAGAAGTAGAAGTAGTAGAAGTAGCACCGTTTGTTTCCTCCATGCCCATCTGCTATAAAGTGTCGGAATGTCAGCGGCAGGAAAATGTTGGGGTTGCTGGTCAAACTTGAATTTATTCGTTCAGAAAACCCATTGTATGAAACTTGCAAAGCAAAGCACTGACTATAATCAGTGCTGTCATGTGTCGGTATGAGATGCTCGAACAATCAAGAAAATCTAGACAATCAAGATCCACCTCCAATACTTGCATGTAAGATGAAATAAAATGACAGCAATGTGAATGTTCACGATTGACCTATCGAGTAAGAGACTGCGTGACAACCCAGCGAAACTGATGAACGTCTACAGGGTTGGTTGCGGCGTAATCAATGGTGACTGCTCCGCTTGCGGACGTCCGGACGGATTCAACCTCTTCAAAATAGCTTTGTAAACACAAAATTGATACCTTAAAATTGTCTCAAATAATCTCGAGCTTATTCTCTGAATAGATTAGAATGACAAGGTGTTCCAATCCATTTATCAAATGGGATAATTCTCGCGGAATTATAAAATCATGACAGAGTCTCGCTGCTAGTGAATCGACGTGCGTATTGTGCCAAACTATTACAATGAGTTAATGGGTATAGTGCATACACACACACAAGTAGTACATGCAACGTACACACACACACACACAGTACATTTTACCCCGAGTAGCTAGCTAGCTCGTTGAGTAAACAAGTCCGTTCTTGGTGGTGCCAATTTAGCTCTAAATATGATTCTATAAAGAAATTCTAAAATGTTAAAGATAAAGTGATATTATTAGTAGCATTTAAAATCTTGATTAATATTGATTGTCCTAAAAAAATTATTTAAATTAGTAAAAGTATATTAAATATTTTTTTTAAAGATCAAAATTTAGACAAACCGACACCAACGATGTGCAGTTTGGCAACCCTAGATTGAGCAGAAGTGAGAAGACAAACAAAATTTTCGCTAGCCTACGGTGAACAGATAAAAATGCATATCTTTTACAGACTGTTTGGCTCAGCGAAAGGGGGCTGTACTACTAGTACCTTGTTTTGACTCCACCCAAACTGCCAAACTATTTTTAGAATTCAACTCCTGTATATATATATACAAGTCACGATTACTAAGCTTATGCAGTCACTTCAATTGACATACGCCAAGCTAGATGTAGGCCTAGTTCAGCCTCGGACCCCAATATTTACAAAATTCTGTAAATAATGAGCCCAAACGGTGTCAAGGTCCAAGCCCAGTCAGTCACTGTCCATATTGACTAGTGTACTGCTTAGCAATAGACTGGATTCGATGTTTTTGTGGTTTGGCGTTCATTTTATAAATAATATTTACGCGTTAAAATTGTTATCATTTTTGTTTGATGATATTGTGGATCATGCTCTTCGCATTTTTTGAAATAACAAAAAAAGTGTAAGTACTTTATGTACTTATGTGTAGAATTATGTGTTTCATTCAAACATTTTGATTATTTAGGCTAAACGCGTATCCGAAAAATTGCGTCAGGAACCGCAAACTCACAAATCACTAAGTATTGCAAAATCACTGATTAAAAGGTTGCAAAATTACCCGGGGGTTTCAGTCAAATATAAAACCTGTAAGCATGCGTGACTGAGAAAACGCGTTTAAAGGGGTGGTTTTTTGTTGTTGCTTCTGTCGTATTGTGCCGGCCGCGAGAGGTATCTAGCGCGAGTCGGTTTGAAACGATCTTAAGATCTTCAGTAGATCAAGATGGATGCCCACGATACCGACCCAAACCTACCATTACCAAGTCTCACGCCTATAGCTGGTCCCTTATATTTTGTTTTGCAAAGTAGAATAGTAACTGTTCAAATGCAGTACATTGTGTTTTGTTTTGTTTTGTTTTTCCTCAAAAATACACCCCAAAAAATACCAAGGGGGGGGGGGGGGGGGGTATTTCATGGCATATGCGTTGCGGTCTGAACTGAACATACGAAACTGGATAGAATCCGAGAGTTATCCTGACGTTGAGGGCGCTTGTCAAATATGATGTTATATCATGATGGAGTGACTATCCACGATAGGACATTCTTTCCCTGAATACACAACTAGTAATAATAATAAAAATAACAAAAACGGTGCTTATAAAGCGCTTTACCACCGAAGTCTCAAAGTGCTATAACAATTAAAATACAATGACAAACAATAAATTGCATAATGAACAAAACAAAAATTACGAATAAACCTATACAAATTACAATACATTATAAAAGATACCTGTAAACAGTTATCTTAATATATCAAAAGCAATTTTAAGTTTTGAATTGATTGACAGTCTGACAGTTTTTGACATGTAAAGGTAGTTTGTTCCAAAGTTCAGCAGAGGCTTTGCAAAAAGAGCGATGACCATAAGAAAGAGATGCCCCTGAAGTAGACACGAGGTTTAATTGTGAACGTGACCGTAGATCGCGTGATGGTTTGTATTCTTGGATTACTTCCTGCAGATAAATTGGTGACAACCCATGATAAATATGCTTTCCTTTGTAAACATGTATTTCCAATGAATTACATTCATGCACTTTTAGGATGATTTGATCAAATGTTAATCCTATATAATTTGAATACATTACTTAATTTTGAAATTGACGGGAAATGTGTAAGTACACAATAATCATGACACTAGTACAGTATAGGGCCAATTAACTATGTACATAATGGTAGGCCTATTGTCCTGATGGTGAAGCATAACGTTAATATCACAACACTAGTTATTAGTTAGCAGGTTATCATGATGGGAAAAAAGGAGTGGCATTTAATTTATCCACTAATTTCCTCTTTACTCGCATCTCTGCTTCAGGCTAGAATGATGATCGAAATGTTGGGAGTGTTTTTAAGACACCATATCGAAAATGGTTTTGCTAAGTTTGCGGACATGCCGAATATGTAATGTAAGCGATGGATTTTCGTAATGGGACAATCGTGATAACTATAGAAGAAAACAATGGGTTTTTAAAAAATGAAGATTTATATGAATTTTACATTATGCAGAGGTTTGACAATAGATGCTGAGGAAGAAACTTAATACATAGGCGGAACAAACTGATTTCCTTTGTCGGTGACTGCGCATATCATTATTCTATCAGTTTATTTGTGGAATGTTTTTCATTACGACTTTTCTATGCTATAGAATAACTTATGCACGGTAAATGACCCCTAATCCACAAAGCTACCATTTTTATTAAGACATAATATGACAGCCGTAATGATGCAAACTAGGAATTAGTTTCTTCTAAGTATTTTATTCAGTAAATATATATTGTAAGATTCATTTTATTCCCTCTGATGTGGTGCCCTTGAATACATTTTCTGACTGTTTTTTTTATAAGAAGACGAAGGAAGGACTTTGAAATATTTTGTATTAATCTAAAAACAATTTTCCAGTGACAATAATTATTTTAAAAGCAATCGGTTTTCCAGAACTCCATACTTCCTTGAAACAATTCTTGTTGTTCTAAATATTTAATCAGACCTCATTCATGGTAGTACATTAACAGAATATTAAAAGGCATTGTGGTTACGTCATTTCTATTTATGAAGGACACCCAAAATACCAGCTGTTTAATCCTCCGTCCGGGATTAAATTATATTAATAGTTCGCTAATAATTTCATGAAGCTATCATTTCAGCAGCCTCCTGAAAGCATTCACATCTTCGGTGAATCTTCTCGCATGGGTGTATTACTGTTGAGTAGTGAGATGGTATTGGCCACCTGTCTGTGCGTAGGTTGAAGAGATCTTAATTTGGATTCGTTCGTGCTCAGTTGTCAAGCGTGCTTGTAGGATTGAATTGCGCTTATGACGTAGGCAGATATGTGGGATTTTAACCCACTCTCCACGACACCCTGGTTCCATATTAGTCTTAGTTCCTCGAACATTACTAAGAAAATACCAACAAAAATAAATATTTCTTCGATATGTTGATGGACATTACGAAAAGCAGATGATGATAATATTAATAATAATAATTGCTACATTTTATATTGCACACGTAGGCCTATATCTATCGATCCCAGAGATGTTCAAAGAACCCACAGAGTATAAAATTACTACCTTGCTCTAAAGCAAATAAATATATAATTCTTCTCCGTCAGTGAACAATTTTGTTACCATCTGATCACCACCTTGTTCATCATGACTGTGTGAGGCTAGTTTTCACCAAGTCGTGCTGGAATGAAGGTAGCTCATTCAAAGTACATCAATGTGTGGAATTGCCAATCTAATAAGTGTACAGATAACTTTTTACACATAAAACCTCTGTACTATGCACACGTTATGTACGCATCTGTGTTGTACTGTATATACATGTAAATCCGCCGGCGAAGGGTTTTTTTTTTTGGTTGGGGAGGGGGGAGGGGGGTAAATACAGAACTAAGGGGTAAAATAAAGGTTTGTCATTCTGCAATCCTTTTCTATGACCTATGTATTTTAAACAAAAAAATAATGAATCTTAATCAGCAACTGTTCTTTTGAATTGCAGCATTTCTTTGTTAAAAAACAAACAAAACAACAACAACATAACACCGTAAGGAATTAAGAATGAGAACCAGTCACCATCGCTATTTTATACTTTCTCCGATAAACGTGAATGTTAACTCTTCGCCAAACAGTTTACAAGTCACCTTCATAATGGACAAAGTACGGTAGCCTACAGACCTACACCAAGTCACAAGAACCAGTGGCGGATCCAGGATTACACAAGGAGCACGGCCAACGTGTAATCAAAGCACACCTCGAACGCGTAAGCGTGAGCCCTTCTGGGTAGGGTCCAGGGGCGAAGCCCATGCGTGCTCTCGACTTTAAGCCATTCAGAATCTTCAAGATATAGCTGTCTGGAAAGGTGTAAACTCTAGTCGACGTCGATGCCACTATATTGCTTTATTTCGATGGAAAATAATTCTCTCTCACACGCACTTTCTCTCTCACACGCACCTTCTCTCCCAAGGACACGAAGGGTAATCTTGGGGGGGGGGGGGGCGGGGTCGGGAGGCCCGCCGTTGAGCCCTCGTCCGGGTCCAGGGGGCGCTCTCGAATTTTTGCAATTCAGAACCTTCAAAATAGCCGTCTTTACAGGGTCTATAGAGATGGAGGCTCTAACCATGGACCTACTAAGAAGTAGGTAGGTCCATGCTCTAACTATACCTTAAAATTTGCACTGCCCCTATTTGTTTATTACGTTGGAAATCGATTCTCTCTCATACACTCGCACACACACACACGCACACACGCACACACGCATACTTGTAGATGCCCTCGAATGAGGACCTATGAAATAACTCTCGCAAACATGGACTTTTTAAATTCCTTGTAAATGCCTTCAAACATGGACTCATGAATAAGGCCGTCAAACATGGACTTGTTAAATTCCTTGTTAATTAGGCGTTTTAACATGAACGTATTAAATCCCTTGTAAAGTCCTTTGAAAATGGACTTGATAACTTTAACCCAATGAAATGGACCTTTGACATTTATTATTTATACACATACATATGTACCTCCGAATGTGGACGTACTAGTTTGGCTAGGAGGAATTAGACCACCCAGGGTGGTCATGACAGGTGGCTATCTCATCAACTCAGCTCTCGATCAATTAACATAAGAAAAAGAGGATCATGGGGGACCAATAGTCACCGATTAGGCATTGTATTCTATAAATGGGGAGCAAGTAGATACAAGTAGTACGATGGGGCTTAAACGCCTTCAAGAATGGACTCAGTAAATAAACAGTACAAGCATGGACCTTTGACATTCCTTCTTATACATAACTTCAAACGTGGACTTGGTAAACTAGCATATTGAACGTGGACTTGGTAAACTAGCATATTGAACGTGGACGTTTGACATTAGATAACACACCGGTACTGTCAAATGTGGATTTTTTAAATTAATCAAGCAACTATGGACTGCTTACTTTCCTTGTTGTTTGTTGTACATGGTACCAGAACAAAAGCAAATTATTCATAAATAACTATGTGAGCGTTATAGATGTGAAAATATATATTACTGGTATATACATTCTACTACGTTTGTCATGAAACCATTTCCGAACATATCATATTCTGCATGTTATACTACGTACTCTACAACATAATGGACAACACGAAAGATTAAGGGTAGGCAACAATAATGGCAAATGCCATTTTTTAATCAAACAAAATATGCTTACGTTTTCATACACATAATCGTATGAAGTACATGGTCACAAGCTGGAGTACGTGATATAAAACTATCAAACACAATGATCCAAGTAGGGAACCAAATGTCAAGTTCAAAAATTTTAAACAAATTACAAAAACATGTTTTAGTAAGAGAAAAAGTGACTTGCATAACAAACATATATATAGAACTCATAATACATGTATGGAATTTCAACACAATTAAAGTGTTCCTTTGACGTAGCGTAATAGATGCCAACGTCACAAATATGCTGTCACAATTAAGACTGTTTAACAGGTGCAATGAAAGATATAAAAAATTGTAGGTGACATACAATAAATCATGTACATCTTCATAATATTTCACAGGCTTCAAGGTCTGTGTGAATGGAAATTTATCTAGCATTACAAGAAATTCCTTTAAGAGCAAAATATCTTTAACAGGATTCAAGCTGAACACTAACTCGCTAGCAAATGGCTATAAAAGGCATATAACTATCGGTACAACTGAAATAATTAAGTGTGACCTCCGTTTAAAGCTGTAATTTGCATTTAGGACAATTCGTATTAATTTTCTATTTCTATTTTTTCTTGCCAAACTGCATGGATCTGATTTTGTGCAGCTGATTGACCGTTTGCAGCTATAAAACTCACCAAAGAAAATTTGTTTTCTGCCCCCAAGCCAAAACAGTCTGTCCCTGAAAGGTTCAATTTAAAGTTATATTTCAGATATCTCCATGAAAAGCATGGTCTTGCTGGGCGCTTGCAGCCCTGAGTTATTGCACTATATAGGCTTACATAGTTCTCCGTTATGGGTTATAAACTCGAAGGGTTTGATTCTTTTCTTTTTGTTAAATCCTATGAACACGATCCCAATAGTTCATGAAAATTTACCTATATTTACGGATGTGCACCCTGAACCTTAATGATACCAATGACAAGGTTCAATAGTAGTAGACCAGTATACATTAACTCATAACAAGTGAATACAATAGTTCATCACTAGGTGGGAGAAGAGGCCATCAATATGAATACATTTGTGGACTGGTGTATGGTTAAATGACAACAAATTACAAACCTTACAAATCACATACTCCTAATCTTCTTCTTCACAAAACACTTTTAAGGAACAACTGGAGTTTTTACATTGTTGTACTTATACAAAAGAACTTAAACTGTACCACAGGTATAACTATCTAAACTGCTCATTGGGTAGCTAGTAACAAGTAAATATTTCATTTGGTGGCCTCAAGAATTTCATACTGTTTTTTTAGACTCGAGATAGGTTGTGACTACAAGCCTTCAAAGTAATTGCCCATCAATAGAAACTTATAAATACAAATAACAAATATGCCTAACCCTTTTTCAAAATATACTGTTAACACATAACCTTTTTTGTAAATACAAACATAACACTGACAGTGGCAGATTCAGGAGTGGGTTTGGCACCCCCCCCCCCCCCCCTCAGAAAAAATTGTGTTTTTCAATCTTGTCTGTGTGTGGTTACAAGAATATTTTGTGTGAGCCTGAATTACACCCTTGTTGTTGTTGAAAATGTAAGAACCTTTGTATTAAATTGTTAACCCCCCCCCCCCCCCCAACCCCCACCCTAGCTAAGCAGGGTTAGGACTATACAGACAGAAATAAGTTCATTTGTTCCGTGTAAATCAGTCTGAATCTGTCACTGCCATTATATTTTTAGTAAAAAGAACTACATAACACATAACAATTTTAGCCCAAAATTCTAACGTTGAAAGTGCAATAACAAACTGTATGACTTGAGTCATAGAGCATATATTGAACTACAAAATAAATGTGGGATTCACACTTAAAAAGTCAAGGAACCAACTGTTTCCTTTCATACTGAACTGAAAGATAACATATCTCTAACAATTTTAAAGTTATTCTAGACTTATAAAATAATCTCTTTTACTCAAAATTATGGCTTTTTTATCATTAAATATACCAATTACCAAGAGATGTAGATTAGATCTGTCAATCAGAGTGAAGTAATTTTGTTACTATCAAGTTGTTAGCATTTTATCTCACTCCACAACTGTAGTATAAAGGACGTCCATATTTGTTGTAATATTTCTAAAAGCCCCAGTGCATATGAGAACCTCTTTAACAAACTTAAGATGATTATTTTCATATATATAAACGTTATAATGCGTTGACATACAGGTACTGTACATGTTTATTCTTTGCCCCTAAATCCTGGTCAGCATACTGATAAAGCTGAAAACTAGTTTACTGATTAAAAAGAAATTAAACATATATGATCCATGTGCTTTAAGTAATATAAAACGATACCTGTGACATAATTTATGTCTTTAAATTCCTTGCTCATACACAGTATACATACAGTCTTCATTTATACCATATTACATCTTTGAAATCTACAGTGCTTAAATCAATTGCATCAATTAAATGAGGTGAATTGCTATTAAACGCATTTATCTACACAAAATAATGTTGAAGTCGTACATATATTATGTGGAGAGGATTTATATAACTTTCATTAAAAACCAAATGATGAAACTGTTAGGGAACATTTGTTTCTTTCATACTGATCTAGAACAAATGAAACCATAATATATAAATTTAGATTTCAAGTGAAGAGCATGAAATATTCTATATACCTATAATTATTGCTTCTCTTATATGAAGTTCCCATCCTTCACCCTTCATATAATGAATGGGCAAAGTCATGTCACCAAGTTGCTGAATTAACAGTTTTTCACTCGATAGCTTTTTACTTCAATAGAGCTACACTACATGAACTTCCATACCGACTGTAGATATTTTACATAAACAAAAGGAAATCTATTTGTTGGTGCAACATTTCTCGAAACCCAATTAAATGTGACTACACATTTTCAAAGTCTCAACTTTAAATAGAATCACAAAAGAAACAGGACATACAGACTACTTCCATAATATGAATCTTTCACGTATGAACTAAAGTAATCAATGAAATCAACTGAGGGTATCCCACATTTAACTAGTGACTGCATTATCTACTCCAAAAAAATCAACAATAAATTTTGTCTTTAGGGTTTGATAAAATCTTATAATGCATACATGAGCAGCATTACAATACATTACACATTTCTCCTGTACATGTATATCATCAGTTCTGAACCTAAACCTTCATGTATGAACTTAACAAATCAATTCCAAAAGGGAGGAGGGAGAAGGGATCTTGCCGAATTTCAAGTCAGGCAACAAACATATCTTTTTTCTGTCTAACTTAAGTGCCCCAATTATTTTGCATATATGTACAAGCACACAATGATAACAAATCATTTGGCAACAGCCTGACACGATAAGTCCATTGCCACATCCCAGCCTCCCCTCCCCTTTTGGGAGAAATGTCACAATGTCTACAGGTATAATATGTATCATGATGAGCATTCATAAATGTACTTTACATCTTCAAGAATCCCATTACATCCTTCTTCCGAATCTGGTTTCGAACGAAATCTTTCACGTTGGTCCAAGATCGATCCCGAAAGGTTTGTGGCTCTGCATTGAAGAGTTTCAAAATATGTGCCTTTCCTGGTAGGGTACGTCTTAGGAGAAATGAGCCCAAATGGTCTGCGACAGTTGTCTTCTCTTTCAAAGTCCAGACTTTCCTGATTGGATGATTCTCAGAAGGACTTTTTGATTTCCCAGAGTAGGCACTACAGTCTGTTTACCAAGGAGAATATATATCTTTTAAACCTTCAATCAGAAAATATATTTCATTTTGAGACAAAACAGCACATATAGCCCTACGTCCATGCCTTTGGCTCCCAGATAGAATAGAGTGAAACTGTCATGAAACATAAAACTAGAACTACATGTATACATTATTCAAGTGAAAATACCCAGTACCATTTTTTGGTGGAAAATAATATAACCCTACATGTTGTATTAACAGGAAATCTCTCTCTCTCTCTCTCTCTCTCTCTCTCTCTATATATATATATATGTGAAGTATATGTGAAGAAAATATGCTTTGGTCGATTCATCAAGTACTGGGTGTTCTATTTTTGTTAGGACAAATAATGAAACGTTCAAATAGTGCAACTGCATTCTAACAATCATAATTCAATCAATTAAAGCAGCCCTGACTCAAAGAAACTATATGCACCACTGGCTTTCAGCTACTGACTAGGATTTGACTTTCTCTTGTTTAACATACCTTCTGTCCTCACAGTCACCAAAGGTGAATCATCAGACTGCACATCTTCACCCTCAGAATCTGACTCGGCATCAGTGATGTACTCTACAAAAAATCAAAAGAAATATTTATAATTAGCATAAGTTATGTTATATCAGGCCCTTAACAGTGTTTTTATGTGTATACAAATATTCTGAAAAAGTATTTTTCTACATGAAAGGAATTAGCCTCATAGAATTATTTAGGACAAACTAACAACAGGAATGAAATTCATGCATGTCTTATATATAATTAATTTATAGTTTCAGTAATAAACATTTTAATTCATTATGAACACAACATGGTTCGACATGATTACAATGCTTAGCTCACGACAGATGCATGCAGATTTCTCTCTCTTTCAATCTTTTGGACATCTATCAAACAGTCTTGCACAAAATCGCCAATTATGCACCCCCCAAAATATCTTAATTATTCATCTACTTTTTTTCTTTGTTAAGGGTCCTACGGTTCTGTATCCCTTTTTATAAAGATATATTGAATATGAAAAAGAAAATCAAATTTATTAGTTTGAAATTGCTGGAATATACATGTTTATGTTCAATACATTGTTGTTGTGTTTTTTCTGTTACTTTGGTTGCTACTATTATGTACATGTATTCATGAAGGACACCATGGAAGAACAGCGGTATTATATTGATACTCAGCTGGAATGGGCCATCCGCCATATTTTTTATTCAATTTACACTATGTATTATGTATTATTGATTTATGAAAATAAAAGCAAACAAAACCTGCACGTTTTTCTACTCTAGTTGTTCTTTGCAGTTTGCATGAAGAATTCAAAAGAAAATATTATGCACTTTACCTTCACTGGGATCCAACTGCACTTCCTCTAGTCCTTTATTGGCAAGACCTTCAAGATCTCCCCTCTCCATCTTCAGAAGAACTTTTGAAACCTTCGCCAGTTGCACTGTTGAATCTGGGAGTCTATAGTATTCCCGATGCGTTCTGATGTCATGCCCAAGGAAATTAGCTAAGACATCTAGCTCATTTTCCTTTAAATTCATAATCTGGGCTACAGTGGCAATTTGCTTTCTCAGATGTGTTGCTCTGAGATGTTCTGGATGTTCAGCATTACATTTGGTGGAATGAACACGGATAGCATCGCATGCTCTCCGGTGCCCTTCCCCTGATCCAGCAAACACATATGTGTTGCTCTCCTCGATGCCAGCCTCACATCTCCTCTCTTTCAACAAGTCCATTGCCCTCTTCATTGTCGTTGTCAAAAGTACAGGCACCGTCCTCAAACGTTTTCCCACGATTTCGACTCTCCATAGAACTCGACAAAGTGCTCTCTCCCACTTGCTGAGAGCACCATCAATTATACCACCTTCTCCTTGCGAGCAATTTTCATAATCTTGCATGGTCATTTTTGAGACCTCTCCAGGTCTTTTCCTGTTGAAGACAACAATATGTGCCAGCAGTACTTCAGAAAGATTATGCCATTCATGTGCAATTCTGTTGGTGTTGCTCTCTTTCTCAAGCCCATTCAATTTTGCATGCATTTCTCCCTTGAGATGTTTCGCAAATTTGACTACATCTTCGGTAAGTGGCAACAACTTTGGGTTATTTCTTCTTCCTTCTTGAAGACTTCTTAGTGCATGGTGAGTTACATAGCTCCCCCATTGAAGGTCATACAGGGTCAAGAATGCCTTGCAACTTTTCTTGATGGCAGAGTTCTGCGTCATAATGGCTTTTCCTTGTAGAATCTCGCAACAAGTCTTCAGACCGTGTCCGATCTTTAATGCAAGACTGGGGGTTTTGTAGACATTGTTTTCAGCACAAAATCCTGCAGCCAGTTTTGTAGCAGACGTCACTGCAACAAACTTCTCAGGACGTATGAGACTTGCAAGATCGACATTGGTCTCCCCTGTCATTGATCTGTACTCGAGGACCATTCTTCCTAGCTCCCTTGACCGTTGCCTGATATAGTTCTCTTGGTCTCTGCTATGTCCATGTTTCATGGTTAACTTCTCAGCAAATTTTGTTATTAGGTCATCCGACCTGACCACAGCGGCTATATTGTCATCGATCATGTTCGACAGGATTTCAATGGTTCTCGTATCCACCCCAGGAGTATTTGGTAGCAGCATTTTGGCAGCACGCACTTTTCCTCGTTTCTTTGTTTTCCCAGATGGTATACTATCAAGTATCTGGCTGCACTTGTGTTTCCACAATTCTGTCTTCGTGATAAAACCATAACAGTTTGAGCAGGGAACGTAATCTGATGGATCTGACTTGTCTGCTGGCCTATGAACAACAATGAGTTCTCCAACTCCCTTCTTCAGGACAGAGATATTGTGTAGGTAGTTTCCATAATTGCGCATTAGTGTCAATTGTCTCACTTTATCCTTTTGGTCTTCACTAGAAAGCCATTTCTGCACCTGTGGTTCGTTTCTGTGTTTGGGAGTTTGTAAATGGCGAGGTAATTTCTTCTGAGGTTCCATGCAGAAAGGACAATATTGGACTTTATCCCAGCTTTTACTTCTTCCATTTGCTGTGGCATTCACTTGTATCCCTGAAGACCTACTGCAGGCATGCAATACTGCTTTTGAGGTGCTGTCTACATGATTCTCACTGGTTGATGCTTCATCTTCATGAGTGGGTAGACAACCACGATGAATATTAAAAGATCCAGGGATAGGAACGACAGGACTCATCTCCCTTTCCCCAACATCATCATCAGATTCCGGTATGTAATCCGGGTCAGAATCATCTGTTAGATCTGTAGTAGTTTCCGACAGGTCTGACACCTCTGACATGGCCTGAAAAAAAAAACAGTAAGAGAAACTGAAATTAGAGTCCATATAGAAAGCAAACATCAAATATCTCCTGCTGAATTGGTCAAATGTAAGTACACTATTAAGGCAAATTATGTTTTATAGGTCCCCTGACATGCATGTTTACTTCTATGCTGGGTCTGCATGATAGATCAACAAACCATTAACTGTTTTATCTTAATGTGTATTATGTATGTTTTTAAAGATTTTTTGTGTGCATTTTTCTAGACCCTAATTGTTAAAGTCCCACCCTGCAAAATCCTCCAGATCAAACTGTGCCTATTGTGAAGTTTTCTGCCAGCTTAGATAAAAGAGTACAATATTATACACCAATAATACCATAGGTGCATCATCAACTGGTTCTTGAGATAATGTGATCACAAGCTATTTTTGCATACAGAATGAGCCCTGTGACCTTTGACCTTGTGACCCCAAAATATAATCAGTTATTGATTTTGCGAGATACATACATTGATTTTGCAAGATACATACATGAATTAAGTTTGGCGGGAACCCATCAATCGGTTCTCGAGATAATGCGATCCCAAGCTTTGTATGCATACATAATGAGCCCTGTGACCTGTGACCTTGTGACCCCAAAATCTAATCAGTTAATTGGCCTTGCAAGATACATACATGACCCAAGTTTGGAGAAAATCCATCAATCGGTTCTTGAGATAACGCGATCATGAGAACGGACGTACAGACGGGCGGACAGACGGACAACCCAAAAACATAACGCCTCCGAAAACAGTTATTAATGCATTGATCTATAAACCTATTAATCACCACACCCAAAATAAAGGGGATTGATTTTCCTCAAACAACACATGTGTTGGTGTACTGGTGAAAAAAACCCTTCAAGTATGGACTTGCTGAATTAATACGACAAACATGGACCTAGCTATTTAAAACTGTTAAATTTCAATTGGTGTGATTTAAAACCTTCAAATGTGGACTTGCTAATTTAAGCAAACAAACATGGACTTTCACATTCCTGGATATTTATTACTGTATACAATTGCTAATTATGGTAGAGAATGTATTTGTAGTGTATAGGCAAGTAAATATTTGCCCTAAGTATGTTTACATCATTGCCCACATGCAAGGAAATTTATTAAAAACATTCTTCTTAATTAACAAAACATTTTAGAAATACATACATCTAGGCCTTCTGGTCCCTCTTCACTTCCATCTATGACACCTGGGGAATCTGAGTCCGGGTTATAGCAGGCATCAACCTGGCTGCAAGACATGCTGTTACTCAGGGAGTGTACCTCTTGCCTAGCTGTCCCATTATCATCGGATGTTGGTGTGCCACCCTCTTGAGAGTGGGGTAGTAGTTGACTGGTGGATGGTGTTCCTTGGATAGGACACTGGTGAGAGCTTTGGTTGCTGATGTTGTTCATGATTGGTTGTGATGCTGGCTTGAATGTTGCATCTGGCATATGGGGCAGCTTATTGGTGGTAGTGGAGGTGACAATGTCCATGCTGTTGGGTGTCGGCAGCTTGTTTATAGCCGTTTCCTGCATGTTACTGGAGGTGTGCTCCACAATTGGTGTGTGCAATTGGGTCTGAAATTTAAATTAATATTTGAGTTGAGTTTCTGATACACTCTGAAGTAAAACATTTATTGTGACAACTACATAAAATTTTGTCTTAAGGCTGCTGCATGCCGAAAACCTATATGAAACATATGAAAAGCATTAATGGCTATATTGCAATATCATCAGCATACCTGCAGTACTCCAGATTTTGTACATGTATGGTGAAAGCCTAAAATCATCAAGAATAATTGGCACAATAGTTTTTTATTTCCTTATAGCCCCAGAAAAGTTAACAAATTTCCAATGGTCCACCTAATTTTATTTCAAACAACACATTTGTTTGTGTACTGGTGAAAAAAAACCTTCAAGTATGGACTTGCTAAATTAATACGACAAACATGGACTCATTTACATGTATTCTAAACTGTTAAATTTCAATTAGTGCGATTTAAAATCTTCAAATGTGGACTTGCTAATTTAAGTAAACAAACATGGACTTTCACATTCCTGGATATTTATTACTGTATCAATATTGCTCATTATGGTAAAGAATGTATTTGTAGTGTATAGGCAAGTAAATATTTGCCCTAAGTATGTTTACATCATTGCCCACATGCAAGGAAATTTATTAAAAACATTCTTCTTAATTAACAAAACATTTTAGAAATACATACATCTAGGCCTTCTGGTCCCTCTTCACTTCCATCTATGACACCTGGGGAATCTGAGTCCGGGTTATAGCAGGCATCAACCTGGCTGCAAGACATGCTGTTACTCAGGGAGTGTACCTCTTGCCTAGCTGTCCCATTATCATCGGATGTTGGTGTGCCACCCTCTTGAGAGTGGGGTAGTAGTTGACTGGTGGATGGTGTTCCTTGGATAGGACACTGGTGAGAGCTTTGGTTGCTGATGTTGTTCATGATTGGCTGTGATGCTGGCTTGGATGTTGCATCTGGCATATAGGGCAGCTTATTGGTGGTAGTAGAGGTGACAATGTCCATGCTGTGGGGTGTCGGCAACTTCTTGCTAGGCGTGTCCTGCACGTTGATGTTAGTGTGTGGCATGACGTTTGGTGTGGGAGGCTGCAATTTAAATCAATACATGAGTCTGATTTTGGATACACTATGAAGCAAATGTTTATCATGAGAGCGATGTGACGTTTTCTGTATAGTTGTTTGTATATTCCATTATATCATTATTTGCAAAATCTCAATATCGTATAAGAAAAATTATAGTGCTGGAGAATCTACAGTCACCTAAAGCGTACATTTAAATTATCGACTCTAGAGTTGTATGATATTATTGACATAAATATTTGAATACCACTTGTACAAAGTAATTATATAATATTCTTTTTCATCATCTTTTTTTGAAAGTTTTTGAAGTGCTCTCCTTAAAAGGCCCAAGGATTGATAGAGTATAGGGCAGCGTGGAATAAGGGCATCAAGGAAAACTAATGTCCAACATTGTGCGATAGTAAATGAAAAGAACAATAATGATGGAGGTGGTAAATTAGCTTTTGCAAAAACTGGATAATGTTCATATTTCACCAGTAAATACAAAATAAAACAAAGTGTAATATCGTACCTGCCGCCATGGCAAATCCTTAGTGCCGTAATCGTATCGTATTTCCTCCCCCACCTGAATATCGTCACATGCAAACAGACACAGATGTGGACTTGAGTCATGCAGGATGATTTTCTTCATTACAGAATTTGGTGCCTTATGATCATCATTAATCCAACGGCCTAACCCCGCCTCTGGATCAGATGCATCAATGCTGCAGTCGCAAGATAAATGAAAAAAGATTGCATGCTTAGAGGTAGCATGAAACTATACTGAACAAAATACAGCTCAAATAGACCTGTGTACAAATGTTAGAGTTAAGGCTCATATTTCAAAATAAAAGTTATAACTAATACATACCAGTATTTTTGTTGTTGTAAATATTTGCAAGCCCTGGCATTTCCAGCCCTAATTGGCAAGTACAATTAATGAAGAATGGCATGAAATTTATAAGTGACCTATTTTATCAATAGAACGTCGGAATTTAATGATGAGAGGGGGAAATGAAAAGATTTTTGGTTGATCGATACAAAACTATGACCCCCACTATTTTCAGTACCAGGGTGATTTTTTTGCCCAAATTTGAACCCTCTTCTGAAAATACTTGAGAATAACATACAAAATGCAAGTAAATCATTATTCCACCAAATTATAGCTACATATTACCCTTCGTGATCACATGCATGGTCTAGCTCATTTTCATCATTGCAGAAAAGGTTTTAAATACTTTGATAAGGCACACAGGCCACACCTATTCCATCATATCTTCTTAAAAAAAACTCTACAAATGTTTATGGTATCATTGCAGAAATCATGAACACAAATAATTCAAGTCACTATAATTGATCTGAAATATAAATAGCAGCATACAGTATGGTAACAAATTGATGAAATAACATAGTTGTAGTTTTCTTTATTTTCATTTTTCTTGAAACAGAAATTAAAGAAACTTTACTAACCTGTAGTTCACACCTGTATGAAGAAAATGAAATGTGTAGTCATTGTCTTCATCTGCATCTAATGTCTCACTGAAAATCCCTCTGTATTCTAGAAGAAAATCACCTTTCTGGAAGTGTTTGCATGTGAAAAGTCCATGACCTGAAGTGGAGTACACATGATATTTTACATTCTAAAGCTTACAAAAATATTCCTTACAATAGTCTGGAAAGTTCGGCTTCGTAAGGCATTAGCTGTTAAAATGGTTCAACAAAGTTTTATGAATTAAATGCGTAATTTGGGTGGCATAAGCATTCCACATAAAGCCATCTATGCCCTCTAATATCCACTACATTTGTCTTCACTCTGCTGCTCTGAAGTTTAAATCTACTAACTTATGAACCATAATTTTGTGAAATCAAAGCTTTGCATTTAATAATTGTACTGGCTTATAATTAATTGCAATTAAGGTACATGTACATGTATCACAAATAGTTAAAACTGTTATAGAAATCGTTCCAATCTACTTTATCCCAGCTCCAAATTACAGTTAATTCGTTGATCACTTGTAAAAAACATGTATATGCATGTCTAATAAAAATAAAATCGTCTCTGGGAGTTAATGCAATAAAATATTTTGATTTCACCCACCTATTGTCTCATTCACAAACTTTATTTCAAAGCCATCTGGGTCTTTTTCAGCCCTGCACCATTTCTCTACCTGTTGATGCGGTGCAACACGGCGGCGTCTGGTTGTCATCTAATGATAAAAAGAAGACAAGAGAAGGTGATGCATGTAAATCATAAGTTGGGTCTGGTCTAAGGACCATTCGCAATTTTCAAGACTATCTTTCCTTGATATTCTTTCTTGCATGTAGGCCTAAGTCAAGTCTATATATCTAGCCCGAGACAGTTATACTGTGGAAGCAGGATTGCTCTGCTAATTCTTACCAGCCAGCTTGCATGCATGGACTTATGACAGACCTTGCAAAGAGTTCAGATGCTCTTTTGATGACCAGAATGAGATCCAAATCCTAACTGGGATTACCTTTAATTTAGTTTGTTACTGTCAACAAAAGGAACATAAAATACATGTACAAGAAGCATTTTACAAGCTTTAATTTGTAAATTAATATTTTGTAATGATTTTGTACATATAAATCTAGGAAATGTTCTTAAATCACATTGTAGTGTCCTCTATTCTTCTTCACAAACCAGTCAATAAAAATGTGTACATGATGTGAATGCAGAAACTTAATGAGGTATGTAATATTGCAATTACTGTCCAAATGAGGATAACTTCATTAACTTAATAGCTCACCTCAACATATTTTCTTTTGGAGAGAAGAAAATGGATAGCTAGTATAGCAGGGATAGAAACATTACGTTCAGAACATGCATACACAGACAAAGAAGATGAAGACAAACATTTAAAGAAAAAGATACGATACGACCATGATAATGTAAAGAAAACAAAGAATGATCAAGAGATGGAGAAAAAAGAAGACAAAGCACTGACAAGACAATCCATGTAGTGGATCATCATTTGCAGAAGAAGAAGCATGCAGGGGCAGAGAAGATGGAGGATGACAGGGATGAAAAGATGGAGGATGACAGGGATGAAAAGATGGAGGGTGACAGGGATGAAAAGATGGAGTAGGGCAAAGACCAATGCTGGGGAGAGTAGAAGAAGGCAGATCAGAGATAGAAAGTTCAAGAAGTGAGGGCAGTGACTGAGTAGACTGATGAAGAGATGGATCGGAAGGTTTTGAACTGCTTGATGTAACTGACGGAATAGAAGACAACGAAGAAGAACGAGAAGGAGGAGGAGGAGGGGGAGGAAGATCATCCATAGTCATTGTTTTAGCTGTGGAAAATAAAGAGGGTGAAAATTTGAAGAAAAAAAAACAATAAAAACCTAAATTTGACCGTTATGATTTAGGGTTGATTCTAAAGTTAAATAAATGCTTAAGACTAGTATTAAGTTAAGCCAAACAAACTCTAAACAACAGAAACTAGACTAGGTTTATAGATCTATCTCAACCTTTTCTAGTGATTGTTAGGTGGGCATCAAATATCGTGCAGTCTTTCGCTTCAATAAGGATCTAGATTCTACTGGTCTATAAGTAATGTTCCTTCTAAGCTCTTACATCTGTAAAAGTTCATTTTTCATCATTGTCAGATTGAAGATAAACACACTGCAGATATCAGAGTGGTGTGCAACGTAGTCAATAATGCTAATGGCGAAAACAGACTTCAATTCAAATGCAGAAATTAATAATAATAATAATAGTTTGTCCTTATATAGCGCATTTCAGGACCACAGGCTCTCTCAATGTGCTTTACAGATATATATTAATACCCGGGTCACACTTTGTATGCATATTCTCCGCTCCCTGGGGAGCATTCCAGCGAGTCGCCATTTTACAAGCGCCACTTGCTAATCAAACCACATTAACTTTTGCATCCTACTGGGTACTCATTTAACACCTGGGTGGAGAGTGGCAAATGTAGATCAATGTCTTGCCAAAGGACATTAGTGCCGCGGCAGGACTTGAACCGCGGACCTTGTGTTCCACAGCCCGGTGACATATTCACTCGACCAAGACACCTCAAATTAAGGTAGAGGTCTAGCTGGTAAAGATGAAAAATAAAGAGCCTATATCTGAGGTGAGGGAGATTTATTATTACAGGTTTAGATCGATCTAGATCATGTTTATTTTTTTATCTCACTGGATCATTATCAGTTCAATTCATAGTCGGATAGAAATGTGTCTAGTCTAACTTTAACTAACGTACTGGTACGTGCGATGACATTATTGCCTAAGAAAAGTTAGATTCAATCCAATTTAGATATGATTATGAACACCTTTTTTACTTATTTTTCAGTCAGTTTCTCCAATTTATACATTTACAGTGCATATAAAAAAAAGCCGATTATACTCCCATTCAAATCAATTCCAGACTAAGTAGATCTCGACTCAATCTACTTTAGATATGAACACCCTTTTTTACTCATTTTTCAGTCAGTTTCTCCAATTTATACAGTTACAGTGCATATAAACATAAGCCGATTATACTCCCATTCAAATCAATTCCTGACTAAATAGATCTAGATCTAGATCTCGACTCAATCTACTTTAGATATGAACACCCTTTTTTACTCATTTTTCAGTCAGTTTCTCTAATACAGTAACAGTGCATTTAAAAAAAAAAGGCTGATTATACTCCCAATCAAATCAATTGCTCTTTTGCATGCATACAAAAGATAGAAGAAAACCGTGGACGTCCACCTTTCCCGGGCGTCCATGGTTAGAAGGTATGTATTCCTGCAAATGTCCACGTTCGCAAAGAGGCCTACTTAAAATCATATTGCTGATTTTATTTCCCCTCTTCTTTTAATTTGGCGCAAGCCATTTTTGGCACTATGGACAAAAAAGGTCAATGTTAACTCAAGCGAGAAGAAATATTTGTTATTTTAGTGGCATTTTATAGAAAAAAAACTAGGCTTTACTCTATGGCTAGGTCTCGAGCACGTTTAAAAATGCCCTTCCTAGACTATTTTGAAAAGTAATTTTGACAGATTTGTCAAAAGTGTTACGTTTTTTAAAATACGTACTGTATTGTCCCAGATTAAGACCTAGCTCTATACTTTTCTTCCATCAAATATATAATTTTACTTACTTTAATTAAAGATATTTGTTGACCATCCGTTTCGGCATCGCCATCAATCAGCATGCAGCTAGCGACTCGAAATGTTACTTGTAGAAGACGGGCACCGCGCCGTTAAGCCGCGGGGCGCGTCCCGTGCAGCTCAGGCCAGAGTACCCGGAAGTCCGACGTCCCCGTCAAGACCTCGCTAACGCGCGTTATCTGAAATCACAAGGTAAAACAGGGACTCCCCTAAACTGATCCAAAGCTGGCAGCAGACGGAAATGAAATCCGCCGATCGAGTAATTTTGTCCCACCGATCATTAATCCTAGTCGGTCGTAATGATATGCACACCGGTGTATCAGATTTGTTAACGGTTATCGTGGACCTAGCTCCAATCGAGTCTCCTATTTGATATGGTACTTGTTTAGCCGTAAAAAGTCATATTAAAGATAAAAGAGAACCGTGGACGTCCACCTTCGCCGGGCGTCCATGGTTAGAAGGTGTGTATTCCTACAAAGGTCCACGTTCGCGGCCATTTACAAACGCATGACACGCACACATATCCGATACACACAGGGGGAGAAAAAAGGGATATGTGGAAATGGAGAGAGAGTGTTAGAGAGATTTTTTTGTATGAAATTGACAGTAATGAAATAGATTTGATACAGGACAATAACTTTAAAGTGAAACAAAAAATTAAAAGTAAAGTTTTTTTCGATATCACTTATTCTTTGTATATATTGAAATGGCATTATTGTACAGTGCACTTCCAATATGTAACTAAAGTACACATTCGTTTGGACATTGTGGCATTCAAACGATCAACTCCAGTGATCTGATTTAATTAGTTACTTTAGTAACCCGTCCACAAAGAGAGAGAGAGAGAGAGAGAGAGAGAGAGGGGGGGGGGGGGGAGCGAGAGAGAGAGAGAGAGAGAGAGAGAGAGAGAGAGAGAGAGTGAGTGCGAGTGCACAGTGGGCGAGTAAGAAGACGGGCTCTATTTCTCTCTCTTCTCGTCTTCTTTTCTTCTCTTCTCTCTTCCTCTTCCCCACTTTGCTGCCTTTATCACATTGTAAATCTTGCTCGATATCTATTTTATTCTTCCTCTTTTTTTTGTTAAGAATGTGCTGAAATAACTCGATTAAAATTTCTCTCTATACCATACACCGCCATACACATTATACACTGTGAGGGTAAAACTAATTAATGACGCTAATGAGTAGTGTCAATATATTTTATGACGAACGATAACCAATAAATATTTGACCGCGTCATGCTGTTGATTTTAGGCAAAATAATCGAAAGCTGTCTACATTCATTCTGAGTACAAATCATTAATTATTCATTTCACCTTGTCAATCGATCATCACGGGATTCACGTTGGTCCATTAATTCCTTTTTAATGAAAAAAAAAATAACGCTCTACATGCATCTTGTTTTATCCAGTATACAATAAAAAGTTTTTGTCCCGTATTCTATTCGAATTCAATCCCGAAACCAGTAGGCAGGCTAGCTAGGTTAAACTCTTGATATTTGACACAGGTTCGGTCTTTTATCTTAATTAGTAGAATAGACAATCTTGATTTGTTATACGGGGTAAGCTTTTTAACAACACATGGAGATAAATAGTGGAGAAGGGGCGCACAAACGGACTTTGGCCCTCATTTTAAAGCTATCGACATACTTTAAGTAAGCTGAAGAAAAAAAAACCTATTGAAATTATGCACTCAAAAGGCACATGAGAAATATGACTCCATTATGTTGTATATAAGACATTTTCAGCATTGTGCCCCGCCCTTTATACAAAAAGTATTAAACCATCATATTCTGTTCTTTAAGGATATATAACGCCTTTCTTAATGAAAGATACTTTATTATCGAATTCGTCATATATCAAAGAAATGTGCCAAATAAAACACCCAATCTATGACCCAAATATAATTTAATCAATTAATTGTCAGATGGTATTAGAAAGAAATAAAACTTTAAAAAATCCAAGAATCTATGGATTATTTATTAAAGTTTTGTATTGTATTGTATTAGCCTTTTCTACCTCTCACGAATCCTATTTTCCACGGATAGCCTATTTTTTAATAGTAGGGGCGCTTTGGTTCCACGCAGAATACAGTGACACTCATTGTATCATGTGTATCAAACATGGAAGTGAAGGCGGTGATTGCATAATGATAACCCAGGGGCGGATCTAGCTTTTTGCCAAGGGGGGGGGGGGGGGGGGGAGGGGGTTGATCCAGTGGCGGATCCAGGATTTTTCAAAAATCCCGATATTTCGCTCAGTTGGGGGGGGGGGGAGGGGGTAGTGAGCAATAAAAAAAATATATATATATATATTTTTTTTTTTTAAATTTAAAAAAATCATTTTGCCCCCCGAAATTTTAAAATCGCGCCGACAAATATTTCGCTCAGTGAGGAGGTGGAGAGGGGGGGGGGGGTGTAGTGAGCGTTAAAAAAAAATTAGCCCCCGATATTTCAATTAAAAAAAATGTTATATATTTTTTCCTTTTTGTTTTCACTTGGTCACCCAGGGGGGGGGGGGGGGTTAAACCGCCGAAACCCCCTAGATCCGCTCCTGTATCCCACACCTAATATTGAACTGTTCAATATAGTTGACCTGATATATGTTTTTGTAATTAGGGGTTGGCCGTTAATACAATGCGGCTACGCTAGATAAGAAAAGGACAGAACGTTCATTAAAAATCATCGATTGGATGTCTCGGCTTAATCTGCACAGATAGGAAAATCAAGAGTTTGAAGACAGGATAGCACGCACTTTATTTCAGTTTTGCGTAGATCACAGACGAGTATCAATATGAAGTTAGCTTGTTACATGGAAACTTATCCAAGTCTATTGGCCCGTTAAAGCTGAGCATTGGTATTTGACACTGGCCTGATGATATCTACGTATAGTTGATGCTGTGAAAAAATAATTCAACGAGGTAAGTTTTATTTTTCTACAAAATGTGAGACATTTATATTTCAATAGTATTGGGAAATTTAGTGAAGGTTTAGTGAAACACAATTTTCATGTTATAGCAGAAACCGGTAGAAATGATAGAATTTAATTTAGGAAGTTTATATTTTGTATGACAAATGTAAGTAATAGATTCAGATCATAGTCATTAATGTTGTCATAAATGCAGCCGTCATCATTATAGGCCTTAATTATCACATCTCTATTTGAATAGTGTCGTTGATTGAACAGTACTGTTGACTGTATGTTTGCAAGGAAAGAAAATCTTAATATCTTTGATGGATTTTTACTAAAGGGAATTTAGATGAATAATCAACGACACCAATATTTTATTTTACACTTTATGTATAGAATGTGAAGCGCCTTGGATAACAAAGAATTAATACTCTTTGTAGAAATGGAGAAAATCAATTTACGCATATTAATTATTAATCGTTTCTTGTGATTTTCTGAGTTTGCGGTTAAGAATCTTGCTCAAAATGCCATTTTCTGAAGGGCTTTGTACAAAAATGGAATAAATTACATGTGTGATTTTAATAACATTTGATTAACCTATGGAAAGTGTCTTGTCGCTGTCATTTGTAGTTACTTATGACAATTAATATCAATTTTAAAGTTGGTGAAATATCAATTTTGGCCCAAAAATGGCATTTCGTGGCAGGTTTTTGACAAAATTTTTACAACTTCAAAAGATCATATCTTGAGAACTAAAAGTCCAATCGACATGATTTTTTAAATAGTTTTTATCTTTTGAAGAGATCTTTCAAACGATACCAATTTTGAGCACCTCCTATTTATACGAAATGTTCGTGTGTTATGAATATCAGTGTCTGTGATATGGTGTTAACAAAAAAGCGCTTCAAAATGATCAAGAAGTGCCTCAAAAAAGTAAAAACCTTTGAGTGACCGGTTTTACCATACTCGTTTTCCCCAATATGCTGCAGTGTTATGAAAACCGTTTGGCAAACGCAAAAAGTTTGATTTCGAATGTCAATCATAAATACCTTGATAATCAGACAGGCGATCGGCTTGTAAAAGTCATTGGGTTCCTGACCGACCTGAACGTTTTTAATTATCATTGCAGCATGATCTAAATCAAGGATTTGTTTAAAGGATTTAAGACAAAGTCACCGGATCCCTTTAAAGTGAATGGTTCTAAGCTGTGGAACGATACACCATCTTACTTGAAAAATTCACCTCCTTTGAACACTTTCACAAAACGTTACAAAACGTATCCGGACTCCTACCCCCTGGACATCCACCCCCGGGTAACCACCCCTAGTCAACTACCCTCTAGGACATCAACCCCTTGGGACAACTACCCCCTAGGGCAACCACCCTCTAGGAAGAATATCCCCCACGTCAACTACCCGGACAACTACCCCCAGACAACTATTCCCTAGGACAACTCCCCCGGACAACTCCCCCGGACAACTACCCCCTAGGACAACTACCCTCGGACAACTACTCCCGGACAACCACCCCAAGACAACTACCCCTAGGAAGACAACTGTCCCGGGGGTAGTTGTCCTAGAGGATGGTTGTCGTATGGGGTAGTTGTCTGGGGATAGTTGTCCGGGAGTAGTTGTCCGGGGGTAGTTGTCCTAGGGGTAGTTGTCCAGGAGGTAGTTGTCCGGGGGCAGTTGTCTGGGGTAGTTGTCCGGGGGGGGGGGGGTAGTTGTCCTAGAGGATGGTTGCCCTAGGGGGGAGTTGTCTTAGGGGTATAGTCGGCCTAGGGGGTAGTTGACTGGGGGTGGTTTTCTGGGGGTGGATGTCCAGGGGGTAGGTGTCCTAGAAACCTTCACTACATCAGGGTATGCGTACATGTAAGTGTCCGTGTTGGGTTCGTGCGGGTTTTGGCAAGTAAATATCTTGTAATTATCTCTCGCTTGTTATCTTGGAGCCACAGCCTTTTCTCAGATCTCCTTTGTCTTCTTTTTTTCCCACTAATTATTTTGACCTACACTCCTCTCCAATATCTTTCTCCATATCTCTCTCTCTCTCTCCCCCCCCCCCCCCCCCCCATGAGGGCAATTATGTGTCCAACCAACTATTGGGTAATTTAAAGATTTTGCATTATTTACCCAGTGTTGGATCAAAAGAAAATACCCCATTTTTAACCGACAACAAATTTACCCAATCAGAAATTCACCCAATTATCACCATAATGTGTAGCATTTTAGTTGGGCAATTATTTCATCGGTAACTACATGGTTGGTGAAAATAACCTAATTGTTGGAAAAATGTCCCAGCTTTAATTTTCTCAACAACATTACCCAATTATTTCATCGATAACTACACGGTTGGTAGAAAATAACCCAATCGTTGGACAACATTTGCCCAACATCGATTGCCAATTGACACCTACGCAACCTATGTTTTACCTTTCATTAGGTAACTTCATATAGTATTGGTTGGGTCACCCAATTATTGAAAATTTGCCCAACTTTGATTTGCCCAGTGACATCTGGCCAACTTTTGGTACAGTGTGTTCTGTTTACCTTATCAACTCTCCCCTCTTTTCTCTCTGTCCCCACTGCTTCTGTACTTATTCAACCCACCTTCCGTATTTTCTTATCTTATGCTCCAAATTTGATTGTGTTCTTCTTTTTATTTATTTTTACATTGGCTACCTTGTTCACAGGCCTCTAGGTCTGTTTAGGTGTGCCTCCCAATCCATTTCTGTTGTAGAACAAATAAGTTCAATTACCCCTAATATTCATTTTACACATATTTTGTATGTATTTCTCTATTGTTTTGAGCAATATTGATATATATATATTTTTGTACATGTTAAATTCATAATATGTTTTTTTGATCATGGTTTGGTGAAATCCAGACGAAATGAAATGAAATGAAGTTACAGCATCAGTATTGTCTCATATTTCAATGCTAAAAGGCTTACCCATGCACACACACCCGACAAACAGACTTACATACATGCATCCCTACACACACACGCATACACGCACACATACACATACACACATGCATACATGCATCCGTAATTGTGACCTATAATTTTTACAGAGCCTCTCATGAAAACCTTTTTAATAATGAGAGAGTTGCCCTGTTTAGATAGAAAGAATTGATATAAATAAAATATAAACATTTCTTACATACATCCTTATCTAGATAATTTAAAATTATTTTTTATTCATAACTTCATTCGTTTATTTGCAGATGGGATTAGTTCTACATTGTATTTTAGCGCTTTTCAACCTACACGTTGTTCTCTATGCACACGGAAATGCATGCATTGGTAAGACCCTCTTCATAAAATTAGGTAGCGTAAGTCCAGGGACTGATGGTGGGGTGGAATAGAAGACGGATAAATTACCCCCCCCCCTCTCTCTCTCCCCCCCCCCCCAAAAAAAAAAAACCCCATCTACCATTCTTTTGAGGTTGTAAAGCAAAGGCATTATTCCTTTATTTCACTTGAAGTTTTCTAGATATACATATCCTCATGCACGTAAATGACTTTTTAACAATTCTCATTGCGTATGTAGTATACCGCCAATTTACTAATAAAATGCCATAATTAGCAAAATGTTATTGCTTGGTAATATATTATTTATTCGGGATGCTACTTACATAAAATCATTCTAGTTCGTGACACGATTGATATTCTATTTTGATAAAAACGAGCTTTTGTTTTATGATTCTCCAGGATTGTCGGCCTATAGGGCCTAACATAAAAAGATGTTGTATTGCCCTTTAGGTGCCAAAACATGTGTCTGTCGGATGGAAATCTTTCCTTTTTTTTTCTCTCCCTCTTTGGGCTGATATTTCTCAGTTTTTAATGCTTTAATACATTGTTTTTCTAAAAAGCGGTAAAAATTTTAATATATATATATATATATATATATTTAAAATCCGACGGTAGATTTCAAGATTTTGGGGTCGATCACAAAGGGCTGAACACAACATCTTTTTTAAATGGCCTAATGTCGACCCTCGCTATCTCCATTTAATTGCTGTTTACCTATTTCATCGAAGAAAACACGTTTCTACTTTATACGACTTCGACACGTTCCTAATTTATTCAGAAAATCAAGACCATTTACAACTGTTGCTGTAAATGTTTGGCTTAAAATAAGCTTATAAAATGTAAATCCAACAATTTGTTGGTTAAAACCCATTTTGATTTGAGGATCGTGGACTTAATTTTGAGGTAAATACGTGCTCAATTAGACTTAGATTAAGCTTAACACCACGATCGTTTAGGTTATTTTTAATGTTTTCTCTTTTAATATTTGTTAGTGTATAGAATATAAATTTATTATAACCATAACCTTTCAATGACAATGATTATTTCCTTCTTTTTATTTAGTGACTGTCGTTGTTTGTGAGCGTTATTCGGGAGAGATAACCTGCGATGATGGGGCCATCAACATCTGTACGGCTGTCTACGGACGAACTCATCCCACTACATGCGCTCACAGTAGCAAGACAGACTGTATTTTGGACGTTTCCAGTTTTTACATAGAATCCTGCAATGGTCAGACGCAGTGTAGCGTTGAAGCTTCTAATTCATTTGGAGACCCGTGTTCAGGACATGAGAAATATCTTGAAATCACGTATTCATGTGAAGGTAATGACTGTATGGTCCTCCACAACGCCATTCACAAAAACATTTGTCATCATGCGAAATTTACTGTTCAAAACCTCAGAATGTTGGTGGTGGTGGTGATGATGATGACGATAGTGCATGAATTTGGCAAAGGGCATGGATATTGAAGTAACACGGAAATTATGGGGGGGGGCACTGGTCTCACTTGCTTGATAAAATACCAGATAGAAAGGGTATTGTTTAGGGGGAGGTTGTGGGGAGGTTTTATCATCTTCTCTTCACGCTCCCTTCCCCCTTTTCTTCAATTCTCATTTTCGTCCTTTCTGAATATATATTTTTTCACCATTCAGAGGGGGGGGGGGGGGGCTTTCGTGCCTCTGTGTCTTTACCATTGCACACATCTCATTCACAAGTGATTCACAAGACGTCTCAAAATTATTATGGTATATGACTCCCTGGCTCTAAAACAACTGACGTAATAAACACTTAAGTTATTCAATTCATTTCATTCTTCCAGATATAAATTTATTGAGCTGAGTTGAGGGTGGCAAATGTGCACGTGTATTATTACAACATATTATTCAGTACCAGAACAAAATCAAAACCATCACATTCCTGAATGAATTAGAAAGGCAGCCCAGCATGCCGATGAATAACTGCAACTTTAACCTTTCCAAGTGTCTTCGAACAGGGGAAGAAAAAAAAAAGGGGGGGGGGGGGGGCTTAATTTGCTTAATATTACGGTGTACTAAAAAAGTTCAGAAAAAAAAGAAAATTTACTTTTGCCTTTTTGGTATTAAAGAAAAAAAACCTAGCTAAAAATTGTGGTTTAAAATTAAGTTCAAACAATGTTTCACTGTTTTAAATATCTCACATATTACATTTAGGAGATTGTTGCCCTACGACATTGACAACAACTCAGCCTTCAACCACAACACAGCAACAAACGACAACACAGCCTTCAACGACGACACAACAAAAAACGACAACGCAGCCTTTAACCACAACACAGCAACAAACGACAACACAGCCTTCAACGACGACACAACAACAAACGACAACACAGCCTTTAACCACAACACAGCAACAAACGACAACACATCCTTCAACGACGACACAACAACAAACGACAACGCAGCCTTCAACAACGACACAACAACAAACGACAACGCAGCCTTCAACCACAACACAGCAACAAACGACAACGCAGCCTTCAACCACAACACAGCAACAACCGACAACACAGCCTTCAACGACGACACAACAACAAACGACAACGCAGCCTTCAACCACAACACAGCAACAAACGACAGCGCAGCCTTCAACCACAACACAGCAACAAACGACAGCACAGCCTTTAACGACGACACAACAACAAACGACAACGCTGCCTTCAACCACAACACAGCAACAACCGACAACACAGCCTTCAACGACGACACAACAACAAACGACAACACAGCCTTTAACCACGACACAGCAACAAACGACAACACATCCTTCAACGACGACACAACAACAAACGACAACACAGCCTTTAACCACAACACAGCAACAAACGACAACACATCCTTCAACGACGACAACGCAGCCTTCAACAACGACACGACAACAAACGACAACGCAGCCTTCAACCACAACACAGCAACAACCGACAACACAGCCTTTAACCACAACACAGCAACAAACGACAACACAGCCTTCAACGACGACACAACAGCAAACGACAACACAGCCTTCAACAACGACACGACGACAAACAACAACGCAGCCTTTAACCACAACACAGCAACAAACGACAACACAGCCTTCAATGACGACACAACAAAAAACGACAAGGCAGCCTTCAACAACGACACAACAACAAACGACATCACCGCCCTCAACAACAACACGGCGACAAACGACAATGCAGCCATCAACAACACCACAACAACAAACGACAACATCGCTCTCTTCAACACCACAACGACAAACGACAACACTGCCATTAACAACACCACAACATCAAACTACGTCACCGCCCTCCACAGCAACACAACAACAAACGACATCACCGCCCTCAACAACAACACAACATCAAACGACAACACCACTCTCAACAACACCACAACGACAAACGACAACACTGCCATTAACAACACCACAACAACGAACGACAACCCAGCCATTAACAAAACCAAAACAACAAACTACTGCGCAGCCCTCAACAACACCACAACAACAAACGAAAACGCGGCATACAACAACTACACAACATCAAACTACATCGCCGACGTCAACAACGACACTACAAAAAATGACAACACAGCCCTCAACAACACCACGACAACAAACGACAACACAGCCATTAACAACACCACAACATCAAACTACGTTGCCGCCGTCAACAACGACACTACAAAAAATGACAACACAACCCTCGACAACACCACTAAAACAAACGAAAACGCAGCATTCAAGAACGACACAACAACAAACTACTGCGCAGCCCTCAACAACACTACAACAACAAACGAAAACGCAGCATTCAACAGCAACACAACAACAAACGACAACAGAGCCCTCAACAACACTACGACAGCAAACGTCAACGCAGCCTCCAACAACAAAAACGAAAACTCAAAAAGGGACAACACAGCCCTCAACAACACCACAAAGGCAAACTAAGTCGCCGCTCTCAACATCAACAAAACAACGTATTTCAACGCAGCCATCAGCATCGTCAAAACAACAAACAACAACACAGGCCTCAACAACTTTGCTATCAAGACGTAAGTTGGCAGTCAATAGGCCCTCTGTACTTAGCCCACTTTAAACAAATAAGCCTTATAATCTGTAAATCTGTCCCCCAAATTTTACTATCTCATATAATTTGACATCTTTGATATACCGTAGAATTCACTGTCAGCCTTTCTTAAGGGGCGGCTTAAGCCCTCCCCCCCCCCCCCCCCCCCTCCCCAGAGCTCCCTGAAATGAAAGAACTCAGAGTCCGGTCGATTTCATTTCTTTATTACCGAGAGTGTATTTTAACTTGTGATGTCTCTTTATGTAAGAAATATATTGAAACTCATATTTCAGATATAGTAGTGACAAAATCGTCTTTGTGTGATCGAAATCGATTCAGAGACAGCTGAAATATTCATAAATATAATGATTTCTAATATTTGTGTACCACCACAAGTATTCGATAATTTGAAAAAGCCGTTGAAAAAACGAAATACTGCCCTTTACATCGTATTTCAGCCAATGCCGATGTTGGCTTTTTTGGTGGCATTTTCATGTTGGTTATATTACGCACAACCAGCCGGTCCATGTATTGTTATTTTTAATTAATTAATTAATTAATGGTCACCATATTTTTTTAAAAGTGGAACTGAATTGGTATGATCCTATTGGCTGAATTTCACACATTATGGGGTCTAATATTACCTTCATAGCAATTTTAGGTTCTAAAAGGGCACTAGAAATGTCATAGATAAGAATAAGAGCAATAACCATGCACTTTGAAGGCATTTGCGGTCTGAAAACAAAACTCAACTATCCCTTTAAGACAAGGAAAATATTTTGTTTTGTTGATTGGTTTATTATGAGAAGAGTCTGACACTCCTTCCCGATAGAAAGCGATATGCAGATAAACTTGCAAATACGAAATAATCCTAAGCACTACTTTTATAATACTACATACGGAAGAATTTAATTGGTTTTAATGCATGTTTAACTTCTTTACTACAGGAAACAAGCCATCTATAAAATACCGACTGCTTGCCAGCAATGCCGCCCTCAACGATTCGTACTCGTTCAACAGTGTGACGTCCTTCATCACGTGCAGTCAAATGTGCTTTGATGACGTCTCATGCAGGAGTTTCACATACATTGGAGAGACGGGGGTGTGCTTGCTGGGCCAACAATCAGCCCTTGAAGTACACCAGGGAGCTAAAACTTATACAAGCTAGGTTAACTTTAGCTTTAGTGGTTGGTCATGTGGTAGATACGAACATATAATTTATATGCGGTAATGAGAACCTGTAAAATATCGTAATTTTCTAATAACAAAGGGCTGAGGGCAGCACATTTGTATATTCACCATCACTCAAGACACGGTGATAGATTAGCCAGTCTTAGTATCTTCGTCTTTTATCAAAGAGGTGGCTACGTTTTAATTTTTATCACTTTGATCTGGCATAGATATTTCGTTTGTAACCATTATTCGTCTCAATGTATGTTTTGTTTAGTTTGAAATAGCACAATGTAGCATAAGTTTAGTAATTTACTAATTAAAACATTTAAGTACATTTTATTACGTAAATATAGATAGGGCAAACCTTAATATTTAAAGTGACTCGGGAATATCGTTGAAGGGTGATTAAAAAATTGAATAATTTTTGTATGAAATGTTACTTATTATCTTCCTCTTACTGTACTAACCCTCAACATGCAAAACAATTTTGTTTCTTTCTTCAAACCACAAACAAATTAATGGTTTTTTAAGAAGGCGTCACTGTACAACACCCTCGAACAGTGATTAAGAGTAAATTCTCCAAATCATTTTTGAATTTTTCCAACCGTTTTTCCATGAAAAGAAGACAAAAGACAGACTATAAAAAATCCTTCAACACCTAAATATCTGGAATGGTATGCAGAGCCAATTCATTGCTTTGTGACGATTTACATTCATCTAAAATGTAATTAAATTATAATAATACAGTTGGGAGAGCTAAAGTATCGATCAGATCAGTTTTCCCAATTTTTATTGTTAATAATAAGTCCGTTTTCACTCAAACTTTCAGATTAAATCGGAGGAGGCGCGATAGCTCAGTCGGTTGAGCAATGGTCTCGTAATCCGGTGACCCGGGTTCGAAACTAAGTCGATGCGCTAGTGCTCTTTGGTAAGGCATTAATCCTCAGTACCAGGTCCCTCGGAGAGGACCTAAAGTCGTCGGCCGTCTGGTTGCTTACTAACAAGCATTCATGCTTTCTTACCACATAACATTATCTGTAATTGTACATTTAGCATTGAAGTCACTACCTTAGCCCCATTTTCTCTCATCTTTACAATGTTATTAGTCCCTTTAAGGGCAACTTGAACAAAATAGCAGCTATAATCAATTATGGGGATTTGCTCAATGTGGCTGTAGTCAGTATTGTAACTAATGTTCTACATTTAATACATGAAATTGTGTAGAGTTTTTATTATTCAAATACAGAAATGTGTGAAAAGATTCATATTAATTGAAATTGCTTATTTCACTGAGTCAAAGCCATACGATTAGGGTTAGGGTTAAAGTTGCCATGGATTTTAGGTTAGGTTTAGGCTTCATGTTAGCTATAAGAGTGCTTGGTCAAGGGTTGAAGTTACGAACTTAGTTCGTGAAGGAAATTGAAAGCGGAGCAATAACGTCTTGTGTCATACAACCTTAAATTAACTGGGATCGTCAGTCAATGACCTCTTCATTGAGAGCTACGGTTCGGTAGAAAAAATAACAAATATCGAATTATATCATAAAACAAAATAATAAATGTTACACTTAATATTTTTCAACTTCAACTTCAACTTCAACCCTGGACGATTATACTTCACTATCGCGTAACCTAATACTTAGCCTTACCTAAAAGCCATTGTCGCAAACGTAATCCTATCACCATACCTTTAGCAAAGCCCGTCGAATATTTGGCTAAAATATAGTTAAAAAATAATATGATCATTGATAATGCTCTGTGGATTTACATGATAATAATTTTCAATAATGACGAAAATGTTGCAAACTTTATAACGCTAACCCCGTTGAATTAAAAAGGTTGGTTCCTCTTTGCCAAATGCCACTATTATTATAACGGTTGCAAAACAACCTTGAATTAATGATGAACTCATTCCGAACGCATTACACTGTCCTTTAAAAGGCAAAAGAGCATTAACCTTGTGATGGTGCTCTAGAATTTAATCACATTTCGAAGGTAATGAGTAATATAATTTGTACACCATTGGCGATGAAATTTAGAAAGCTGTGAACACAATGTTGAAGAGAAAGAGAGAGAGAGAGAGAGAGAGAGAGAGACCGCTTAGCATTCAAACACACACATAACACACACCCAAATATAACGTCATCGATTAATTTATCGACATATATTTAGTGATGTAAAGAAATAACACCTTTTAATTAAAAAAATCCCAGAATGTATGGATTATTAATAAAAGTTTTGTTGTGTATTGTATTTCCCTTTTCTACCCTCAAGAATCAGAATTTCCTCAGATACCCTATTTATAACAGGTGGGGCGACCGCTTTGGTTCCACGCAGTAACAGTCACACTCATTATATCATGATATAGCATGCACCATTCATGGAAGTGAAGGCGGTGATTGGATAATGATACCCAACAGCTAATATTGAACTGTTCAAGTTGACCTGATAGAAATTTTATTCATTCGGGGTGGCCGTTGATACAACGCGACTACGCTAGTAGTCCAGAAAGTCCATTAAAAATCATCGATTGTCTAGGCTCAATTTGCACAAGTCATATATGAAAAATTCAAGAGTTTGAAGCGAGGATAGCACGCGCAATAATTCGGTTTGTCGTAGAGCACAGACGAGTATCAAGTTGAGCATTGGAATGTGCCAAAAGATTATTAGCTAGCCTGATGATGATATCTACGTAGTTGATGCTGTAAAAAATAATTCAGCGAGGTAAGTTTTATTTCTTCTACAAATTTGAGACTTTTATATTTCCATAGTAATTGGAAATTTTAGTGATTTTTATTGAAACACACTTTTCACGTTAAAGCAGATGCCCGGTAGAAATAATAGAATTTAATTTAGGAAGTGTATAATTTGAATGTCATAAATGCAGCCACCATCATTATAGGCCCTCTTAATTATCACATCTCCATTTGACCAGTGTCATTGATTTAACAGGTGAGTGTATGTATGAAAGGAAAGAAAAATCTTAATATATTTGATCGACTTAATATACTAAAGGGAATGTAGATGAACAATCAACCACACCAAGAAATCAATGAAAATTAACACAATATGTAAGTAATAATGCGATCTCTATTGCCGGTCATCATTCGTGCTCAAATCACACTGACCAACACAATGACATAAAGTAAAACACGCTCTGTGTTTCGTTAATTGGTCAGAGAAGGCTTCCTGAAACAAAATTCACAACATTCTTTGTTGTAAATATTGCCCATTTTAGCCTTTTAAAAAAATTGAAATTACTCCTATCATGCAATCGTCTTTTTACCGTCGGTGGAATCTACCCACTCACGATCAATCATAGTCGACTTGTAAACACGTATTTTTAATTCAGAAATTACAATAATTTGAAAACTGGCCCATCGATACCATCAATATCATCGTTAGTGGATTCAGACGATGAATACTGCAGATCCAAGTTACTGTCTGTCCTAATTTTACTCATTTTATGGATAATAAATCTTTAAAATGTATGACAATATGGCTGCTAGACATGCAGTGTCTACTTTAAATTATGGAAATATTTTTATGGGGCAGGGCTTCTTCCGCGGCTTTGAACCTTCCATATTCTACAAAAGAAGGTAACTCGAATCCTCACACATGCTAATTTCCGTGCATATACAGCCTCTCCTTTTAAACGTTTAATTATTTTACGACTGCCTGACATTGTTAAATACCAAACAAAATGTACAAATACCCTCAGCAGGTTCTGCCGCTGATTCTGACGCTGAATGTGTCCATTCGCTCGAAAACAAGAAGAAAAAAATAGAACTGCAATCGTATTAGAACGAGATGCATGCATTGACGCCCGTGTTTCTACGGTGCAGCCGAAGGAGCTTCGTCTCTTTAACTATTTAGCGGACTTTATTAGAAGTCTGTAGTATCTTTAACATTTCAAATAGGTAGGCAGAAAGAAAGGCGGCAAATAAAGCGGCCCGAAACAGGCAAAATGGCGCATAGACGGTCATGCATTAGTGATTTCGGAAAACGGTAAAATAGTGACCGTGATAGGATGCTAGAGATAGGAGTAAACAGTAAACTGTGACTGAACACCAACAAAAAAGAACAACAACAACAACGATGCTAGACACTTTGCTTACGAAGTTTCAAGTAAATCGGGGTAAAGGAAGGGACCTGGATAGGGCTCACAAGCACAGCGTGCAAAACGAATAGGATTTGGGGGAATAAAGAACACGTCATGATGCGTGCTGTGGCCCAAATGGCAGGTGCACAGTTCCATACTATAACCATGCAGGGTATAAAATGGCGTCTAAAAAAATGCCCCCATTGAGAGATTTTCGAATTCCGGCTTCGAGATACCCTGCGTTTGACAACCCAGAATATGCTTGCAAAATTTCAAGGAAAAATACGGAAAGGGGGCGAAAAGCGTTCTGAAAAATGACGTCATAGCAAGTACGTGAAATAAATAGGCGGAAATCCAGAAATAGACCAGCGAAGACACTATTTTTTTTTTTTTTTTTTTTTTTTTTTTTTTTTTTGTTTACTTTGGACGGCATTTGGGGGTCATGCATGGCATCAATGCTAAAACTCTTGCGACAATACTTAAAAAAAAACCACAAAGGGTGGATGCTTCACGCATTTTTTTCTTAAAATTGGAAAGCATGTCCCCAATCAAGTTTTTTGCTTCATTTTTGACCGAATATGTATTAGCCTATATGAGAAAGACCTTTCAATTGATATAGCTTTCATTATGAAGTTTGAAGTTATAATCCTGTTTGATATACATTTGACATTTTGATATTACACACACATAATATATGGCGCAATGAAACATAAAAGTGCGACTTACTCAGAACATGGGGTTATTAAAGCTAATCATATTTCACAGTTTTTAAAACACCATAAAGCTGTCCACTAAAGCACTTTTCCTTGATTAAAGATAAAGTTGAGTTCTGGTCATGCAATTGTATTGTGAAAGAAACGTTGTGGAATCGTTCAGAAAAGGTCGATCATCTAGCATATAAGTATTGATGTGTACTGAAAGGTTCTGTAATCATCAAAATGATAAGAAATTTGGCCCAGTCTTGGTAAAGTTACAAGCACTGTACACAGAGAGATGCACGAACATGTGGCGTAAAAATCCGTCCCTATTTTTATGATGTTACATGCCATATTTAGAATATGAAGGCATTTGAAGAGCATGCTTGCTTTTCAGGGAACATATTTTATCTGATGTTCTTTCACACTCGCATAATACAATGATAATGTTAACAAATTATTTTTCACCTCTTCCCAGAGCTCAACTTTCTCTTTAAACGGATACTATATGTTATCATGTCACACAAAGAAAAGAAGTAATCAGATAATGTGATGGATATAATTTAATGCTATCCCAAATGAGTTGATGCCTTTTTACAGAATGCGCATTTTGAGTGGAAAACACATCGTACATGTACCGTATAAGGCAATTCTCACAGGTATTGGCAATATTAGTTCACGGGCCAATAATTGAAATCGGCTATTATTATCGAAATGGAGCAAGAACATTAGAATTGTCTGCGAACAGTGGAATCACTCGAGTGTAATCAGAGCCAATAATTGAAAAAGGTTACTGCCATGGTAACGGTGCGAGAAAATTAGATTTGTCGAGTGTAATCAAATTATAAACGAATTCATCATCAGTCCTGATATTTCAATTTGTTACTGCATGTAAGTAGTATTACTGATTAGCAAGGACAAACGATTCTCGCTAAATTCAGCAATCGATGCTTTGATAGCTTTTTAATGATATATTGTCTTTTTTCATGATTGTATTCTCTACTTATTTCTTCTTTATATTTCGCTTTATTTAAAAATATATGATCTAATGTTTTTTCTTTTCTCTTGATAATATTTCAGCAACTAAATGAGAGTTTGGGTAGACATCTTGGATGTAGAATAGCCATAAATCCTGGGCACGTACCGTATTGAAAAGATAATCAGGATAATAAGGATCAGAATGATACCACTACTACTATAGGCCTACTTTACACTACTGTCATTGGTGATTCCGATGATAATAATGATATGATAATGAAAATGATTGTAATAGTAATAATAATGATAATAATCACCATCATATTCAAGGAATATTGGTCCCGGTGAATGTTCAATTGTATTTCTGAATCAAATGAAGTTTGTCTTGTTTATATAAAGTGACTTGTTTGAATGGATCCAGTTTATAACAATGTTTAGTTCGTGGTTTATTGTAATCAGAGTGATTAGAGAATTTTTATTTGAATGGCAAATTTTCGAGTCATCAGCTAATAAAAGGAAGGAAAGATTATCAGAACAATTCTTGAAGTCTTTGATATAAAGTACAAACAACATAGGTCCACGTAAAGACCACTGCGGCACTCCCTACGTAACGCTTTTTATATGAGATTCATGACCATTGATACGAACATATTGTTGACGGCCAGTAAGGTAGTTCCTGAACCACTCTGAGGCCTTCCCATGCACGAATTTCATAATGAGATAAGTTATAGAGAAGAACCTCATGATCGATGGTGTCGAAGGCATTGGAGAAGTCCAGGAAGATACCGACTGTGTGGGGAAATTCATATATGGCTTTGGCTACTATGTTGATTGACATCAGTAATGCATGGATAGTTTAAGGTTTTTCTTCCGAAAATAAAATTGGGACCTAGACAAAATATTAAACTTATTTATGAAGTCGTCAGTACGAGAATAGACTATTTTTTAAAGAATTTTTTAGAGACATGTTAAGAGCGAGATGAGACGATGATTTCAAATACCATGCTTGTCGCCTCTCTTGAAAATTGGGATTATCTTAGCTATTTCATCTTATCGGGAACTGTTCCGTTCGTAAGAGATACATTTAATATTTAAGTTAAAGAGCTTGGTATTTCGGTGATTTTTTTTCCTTTCAATTTAGAATCGAAATACCGTCGTAGCCGGAACTTTTTTGTTTTTCATACTTTTAACAATATTAATAATTTAGTTGGTAGTAACTGGAGGAAAAAAAAATTGGTTCACCATGTGGTTCTATTCAAAACGATATCAGATTCTGCAATATCACGGGCAAGATTTGGACAAGATTTAGGCCGATATTATCAAAAAGTTAATTATATGTTTTTTAGCTATCAGTGTGGAATTTTGTATATCGGATTCATTAAAAGCTTTGTTAGTAATAGATGGTAATTTCGATTCATTGATTAGGACATTATTTATGACCTTCCACGTACTCTTCGCATCGCATTATTTTGTGAATTTGGAATTGTCCAGAACAGTAATTCTTCTTAACTGCTCGTAACAATGATGTAAGAGCGTTAGGATAGATAAAGTATTTATGTTTATTTCGTTCGGATTTTGTTTACGTATAAAGTATACATATCAATGCTAAGTGTCATTGACGTTGGTATAAAGATCACCATTTTATAGCAAGATGAAATTGTTTCATAATTTTTCTAAAAACTGCTAATTTGGAGGGCAGTTTTCTCATAGTCCGTCATTGATAGAGTAAACATATTTTTTTATTTGAGCAAATCTTTAAGTACCTAAATCCAAAAAAGGGTAAACTGGTTATTTATATCATGTATGACCATTGGAGCGTGAAATTTGGCTGAATTGTGTGCTATTATAAGCTAAATATACTGTGAGAAATTGAGGCAAACGGAATTGGTATGGGAAATTTAATGCAATTTATGGTTTCTAGGAGTCAAACAAAAATTTACCGATTTACCAAGCCAATTTCGGATTTGAATTTCGTGTATGAAGATGGCCTGGTTACATATTGCTAAACATTGTTAAAAAAGATATGCTTTATTTATAGTACGCTTTTCAATCATGGTTTGTGAAATAATGATGAAATGAAATGAAATGAAATTTAATCATCAGAATTGTCTCATATTTCAATGCTGGCATGCTTTCACCCACCCCGACAGACAGACTTACATACACACCCGTACACCTTTACATGTAGCCTACCCTTAACATACATGCATGCATACATCCGTACATATACCCTTATTTATATGATTAGGTACATATTATTTATTCATAGCTTTAATTGGTTTTCTTGCAGATGGGATTTGTTCTACATTGTATTTTAGCGCTTTTCAACCTACACGTTGTTCTCTATGCACACGGAAATGCATGCAGTGGTAAGTCCCTCTCCTCTACAGTGTGAGACAAAAAAAAGTTTACACCTAGAAAATTGCTAATTATTTTAAAAATCATCTATGAACAGTAAATTATTATATATCTCATGAAAGAGTGTTTTATCCCAAATCATTCGTTATCATTTTTGTGTGGTTTGTGTTCACGCTTGGATGAACAGGAGACATTGTTTACGAGAGTGCAAAAATCGACTTGCGCCAAAGTTGCTTGTGTGATGTTTGAATAAAACAATTGGGATTTGGGTATTAATTCGGTCTTTGCAGATCCAAATAACATCCCTTACAAAATTAATAATGCCACACATATCAAATATTGAATATCAAATATCAACGAACATTTGTGCACGTTTGTGTGACTTTGCTTCTGCAAGAAGCATATGCAATGCATTTCATTTGAAACATTCAATTAATTCTCTCACTCCGCTAATCCCATCATAATACAAGCTGTAGGCATCACTTTGGCGCAAGTCGATTTTTGCACTCTCGCAAACAATGCCTCCTGTTCATCCAAGCGTGAAGATATACTACACAAAAATGATACCAAATTGTTTGGGATAAAACACTCTTTCAGAAGATGTATAATAATTTACTGTTCATTGATGATTTTTAAAATAATTAGCAACTGTCTAGATGTAAACTTTTTTTTGACTCGCACGGTATATTGAGGTATATAGCGTCGGTCCAGAATCGACTGAGAGTCATTTTCGTCATTAGTGGGGGTGGAAAAAGCAGATGGATAGATTTCAACCAAAAAAGCCGTTAAACCTTCCTTTGAAGTTGAAAGGCAAAGGCCTTCTGCAAGTATTTAACTTGAAGAATTATACATGAAGATGTTTATGATATCTCTAATGCATATTAATGAACCTTAAAGGAAGCCTCACCCCAACGAATAAGTGTAGGTTTTCAGAAAAACGAGATGAATTTCTGCCTTTTGATGTACAATAAATCTTACGAAAGTTTACAAAAGACATACAAATGAAGATTTCTTGGCACGATGTAATGCCTTTTAGCAAGACATGGGCGTAGCCATTTTCTTGAAAATGTGACGTACCTGCATGGCGAAGTATGTGACGTACCAGACTGTACATGTATCAGGCGCCAAGCTTTAATTGGAAAGACTTTTGAATTCAATTTAAAAAAAAAAATCCCTTTTCAATGAGGGAAAATCATAGCTGAAAAGGTAAAAATTACAATTGGTGAAAAATATATAATAGGGTAACATGCAATAACTCATTTATTTAAAAATTCCAAAATATAGCGGTTGACAAATCTTTTTCATTCATGCGAAACCTTCACCCCAGAACAGCAACAACTTACTTATGTAATTTGCGTTCTGGCAAGTGGAGTACAAAGGATAAAGGCAGGTAAATGACTTGCTTCAACACCACAAGCACCTGGGAAGGAAGCATCCATAAATCGTCGGTTGCCCGGCAAAACTACCTTTTGCCGGGAAGTTAAATTGCGCGTTCAGGCTTTTTTGTTTCCAGCAACGTAGTGTAGCAAAAGAAAGATATATTTGCAAATTAATTTGAGAACATAATAAATCAGTTTAATATCTTTCTCTGAGAATAGTTTTGGCTACATGGAACATAGAAACATTGTCATTTTTAGCACTTGAAGTAGGTGTTAAAACTTAAAAAGCGTTACCGGGCAACCAACGAAATGTGCATACATTTAGGTGATAAACGACTTCGCATAGTACGTCATGTTATCAAGAAAATGGCGATGCCCAATAGTCGTGAAACTGTACTTTTTTCTTGCTTTATGCTTTTCTCATAGATTGATGGGCAAGAAAGCAATACATCTCTCAGAACTAATAAATTTATTCCTTGGAGTGAGGTTTCCTCTAATAAACCATTCTAGTTGCGGATATAGTATACAACCATACTACTAATAAAATGTCATAATTAGTAACATATTATTGCTTGGATAAAATTAATCTTTCATGGATGCTACTGCAAAGATAATAATTCTTCTTCGTGACATGATAGGTGAAATGAGCTTGATATAATCAACTTTCCAGGATAGTAGGCCCATAAAGTCGACCCTCTCTATCTCCATTTAATTCCCTTGTACCTATTTCATTGACTAAAATACATTTCTACTTTATTTTGACTTCGAAGGCCATTTACAAGCTTATAAAATGTAAATCCAACAATGTGTGGGTTAAACCCATATAAATTTGAGGATCGCGGTCTAAATTTTGAGGTAAATATGTGTTCAATTAGACTTAGACTAACTTAACACGATAGATTTTTGGGTGCATAGAATATAAATCTATTATAACCATAACCATGATAACCTTTCAATGACAATTTTTTCTTCTTCTCGTATGTAGAGACTTTTGTTGTTTGTGAGCGTGAAACGGATGACATAGACTGCGGTGATGGGGCCATCAACATTTGTACGGCTGTCTACGGGCGAACAAATCCCAGTACCTGCGTTGAGGCTAGCAAGACGGATTGTATTTTGGACGTTTCCAGTGAACCTGACCTAGCATCCTGCAATGGTCAGCAGCAGTGTACCGTTTATGCTTCCAATTCATTATTTGGAGACCCGTGTCCAGGAACTGTGAAATATCTAGAAATCACATATTCATGTCAAGGTAATATAATGGTCTTTCACATAATATTAACACGATTCGCAAAAACCTTTGTCATCATGCACAGTTTACTGTTCAAAACTCTCAGAATTTTGTTGGTGGTAGTGGTGGTGATGATGATGATAGTGCATGAATTTGGCATAGGGTATGGATATTGCGGGGGCACTGGGTCTTACTTGCTTCATGAAATGACAGTTAGAAAGGCTATTTTTTAGGGGGAGGCTGTGAGGGAGGTTTTATCATTTTTTTCTTCACGCTCCCTTCTTCCTTATTTCTCATTTCTCATTTCGTCCTTTCGGAATATTTTTTTTCTTCACCATTCGAGTAAAGGCTGTACAATCTGAAAAAAATATTTCCGCCTGGCTTTACTGTTCTTTGAGTTAATCGAGTTATCCAACCACGATGATTAGATGGCGCTGTTTATTTTCTCCAGGGCTCAAATATTGATTCGGTCATTTCAGTGTTTCATTTTTCTTCAATGTTGCCCCTCGAATGGTCGCCACTGGGGGTCGCCACTGAGTTTGACAGCTTCATTTCGTAGGTTATGACCGTTTAATCGTTAGTGTGGGCTCCACCATATGCTAAATATTACATTATACAAAGAAAGGTTCACAAAATAATAAGAAAATATTTCTTTGGTCTTTTTTTGTGAGAAAATAGACCCAGTTAAAAATTGTGATTTACAATTATGCTAAAAATAATGTCTCATTTTTTTAATTATCTCACATTACATTAAGGAGATACAACATCACAGGAGGAAACGACAACGGCAACAACATCACAGGAGGAAACGACAACGGCAACAACATCACAGGAGGAAACGACAACGGCAACAACATCACAGGAGGAAACGACAACACAGCCCTCAACACCACAGGAGGAAACGACAACACAGCCCTCAACACCACAACCACAACAAACGACAACGCAGCTCTCAACAACATTGCAACAACAAACGACAATACGTACCACGGAAAAAAAGCAAGTACCAACAACAACGCTATCTACGACGACGCCCCAAACAACGAGAGTGCAAACTCCGACAACATTGCCATCAGGACGTAAGTTTCCAACCAATAGGCCCTCTGTACTTAGCCCACTTCAAAAATTAGTTTCACAATCAACATGATATTCTTAAATGAATATTTCCTTTGAAAACATGTTAAATGGCCTTCTAGTCTGTAAACCTGACCTCAAAAGTTTACCCCATAACATTTTACATCTTTTATAGACCGTCGTAGTCATGATCAGCCTCTCCACGCGGAGGGTGGATTAATATGCCCTTTAAAAACGCGTTAAATTGCCTTTCAGTCTGTAAACCTGTCCTCAAAATGTTACCCCATAACATTTTACATCTTTTATAGACCATCGTAATCACGATCAGCCTTCCACACTGAGGGCGGCTAGCGCCCCACCCACCCCCCCCCCCCAGATCTCCCTAAAATGAAAGACCCAGAGTCTGGTCGAGTTCACTTCCTTATTATCGAGAGAGTATTTTAACTTTTGATGTCTCTTTATGTAAATACATTGAATTTTACATTGATTAATACATTGAAAGTTATATGTCAGATATAGTTTAGCGGCATGGAAAATATTTGTTTGCTAATTGGTCCGCTTTGAGAAGAGTCTGACACTCCTTCCCGATACAAAGTATTATGCAGAAAACTTATTATTAATATTAATACCAAATAATCCTTAGCACTACAATACTAAATACGAAGGAGTTTATTTGGTTTTCATGTATGATTTACTTTCTTTACTACAGCCATCAAACAATCTATAACATACCGACTGCTTGCCAACAATGCCGCCCTCAGCGCTTCGTACTCGTCCAACAGAGTGACGTCATTCATCATGTGCAGTCAAATGTGCTTGGGTGACGCCTCATGCAGGAGTTTCACATACATTGGAGAGACGGGGGTGTGCTTGCTGGGCCAAGGATTAACCGTTGAAGTACACCAGGGGGCTAAATCATATACAAGCTAGGTTAACTTTAGCTTAGTGGTTGGTCATGCGGTAGATACGTACATATAATTTTTATGCAGTTATGGGAACCTGCAAAATATAATAATTTTCGAATACAAAAGGGCTGAGGGCAGCACACTTGTATATTCATCATCACTGATTGACACACGGGACACAGTATTAGATTAGACAGTCTTAGTATCTTCGTCTTTCGTTAAAGAGGTGGCTTCGTTACAATTTCATCACTTTGATCTGGCATTTTGTTTTTAATCATATTTCCTCTCAATGTATGTTTTATTTAGTTTGAAATAGCACAAGGTAGCATTAGTTATTCAATTTACTAATTAACACATTTACGTTTACAAAGATAATCCACATGAAATAAAGAACTACAGGCCCGTATTGACCCTTCCTACTATAACCAACATTCGTGAAGATTTTTTTTTTAACAACAGGTTGTATACATTTTTGAATAACCATGAAATATTTAATTTAAATCAATATGGTTTCAGAAAATCGAATTCAACTGACCTAGCTTTGATTCAACAACATTACAAAATATTAAATGCAAGAGTCAATAAATAACATTCAATGGGGATTTGTATTGATTTGTCAAAAGCATTTGATACGCTATGTCACTTTATTTTGCTTTAAAAGCTTCAAGTTTATGGAATTCGAAGAGTTGCTTTCTCATAGTTTAGACATTACATATTATTCCGGCAGCAGTACGTGGTTCATAATGGATTTTCATCGGAATATCTTACGATTAAATGTGGAGTCCCACAAGGATCAATTTTAGCCCCCCTTCTTTTCTTATTGCATATTAATGATACTGTGTAGCCAATGCATCATTCCTTTTATCATTTATACTATGTGCTGACGTCACCAATTGTTTTGTTCTCATGAGAATCTGGATGCCCTTATTCACACACTCAATTTAGATATACCCAAAGTATCAAACTAGTTTAAAACTAATAAACCATCTCTTGATATTAATAAAACGAACTTCATACTCTTTAGACCTGCTAATGCCCATACCCCAGATTTTCCTTATTATACTGTAATTGATAATATAGCCTTAAAACATAATAAATGTACACAGATTTTAGGTACCCTTATGAGGAAAATCTGAGCAGGAATGAACACGTACGACATTATGATTACATGTATTTCTAGTGTGTGTGTGTGTGTGTGTGTGTTGGGTTTTTACGGACGTGTATCAATCAGATATGAATATTTACGTCTGGGGACCGACCTTTAAACGTCACCATCCGAAAGACGTGACTAACTTTAAATTAACCGTATTTCTTTAATGCGGAAAAGCGCTTCAGTTCGCGTATGTGCTGGCTCCCATTATTTAGCCTATACCCATTATTTATTTAATTCAAAATATTGACAATTTTTCATATAAAAGCATGACAGAATTTGATCTTTATGTTTAAATATATAAATAACCTTCTTCCTGATTCATTTAAGATTTGTTGGGGTATTAAATAACACTATTCATCCTTATCCTACTCGGAATTCAATATACTTTCATTTAATAAATCCTAAATTATTGATCCTGCATAAAGACATCATGGTCCAAATTAATGGAATGCACTTCCAAACTCAATCAGATCATGAAAACCCTAAATTCATGTTGGCTACAGCGGACTTTCTAAAGCTGGTTTTCTTAAAGTCGACCAAAGATCAAAATAACTCGTATTGCATCACGTGCATAAAATATATCATACTAGGTCGAATCATTATATTCGATCCAACTTCGATCTTGTTACTGACGTACATGATTATAATACAAGAAATAGCCGATTCAACTTTAACTTACCAGAAAGAGTAGGTAGTATTGGAAATTCGTTTTATTACAATGCCATAAAATATGGAAATCCCTTCCCAATCGTGTAAAAGAAATAGGAAACTATGATCAAATATTCCTTTAGTTTCCTCTTAATAAGAGGAAACTAAAGGAATACCTAATACTTGACAGTCAGAGAAGAGAAGTGAATGACATGTTATATGATTGAAATTTTTATTCTTCTGTCGGTTCATACTTTTTCATGTTGTATATACTTATGTTTTCGTATACGTTATAGAAATTCTACAAATTCATCATTATTTTCCTCTTCTTCCTCCTCCTCTTTTTCTTCTTCTCCTTCTTCTTTTTCTTCTTGTACTTAATATCATTTCTATCATCAGTTTAATGTTGTTATTATCATTATTATCTTTAATAAGTAGTTCTTTTAATTTTCTTATCTGTCTGTAAATATTACTATTTTAACTTATTAATTTTATACATGTCTGTAAGGGATCCCATTGGAAATAAGCTCTCGAGCTTTCGTGGGTTATCCTGTTCAAGCTGACTTATTTTTGATCTGTTATTATTGTATATTGTTGTATGTTGGAAGCTTGTCGAATAAAAATCAATCAATCAATCAATCCCCTTCCCTTTCCATCGGGCTATCACGCTATCAAGCAATATTGCTTATGGTAAAAGCTCTTCTTCTGCAACTTTCTTAATGAATATTTCTTGGTATTATGTTATCAGTTAAATTCTGTTTTAATGTCATCATTTATTTTTAATATAGTTATTACATACACATTAACACAAAACTTGTTTTATTTTGAATATGTCATATCGCTGAAATATAATTTGATTTGTATGTTGCAGAAGAAAATAAATGTAATTCAATTCTATTCAAAGTTCTTCCCTCTATTACGTGAATATAATTATGAAGGGCAAACTTTTGTGTGTAATTTATTTTAAAAGGCAAACTTTGACATATATCAGCTCTATTTAATTGTGGAGATATGGTCTATGTGGCTGCGGTCTATTGCAGCTTTGTTCTACATTAAATCGTACAAATACATGAAATCGTGTATGGTTTTCATTAACAAAATACAGAAATGTGTGAGAAGATTCATATTAGTTGAAATTACTTATTTTAATGAGCCGTCAGACAACTACCCCCGAACAACTACCCCCGGACAAATACCCCCAGACAACTACCCACGGACAACTATCCCCAGGACAAATACCCCCAGACAACTACCCCCTAGGATAGTTGTCCGGGGGTAGTTGTCGTAGGGGGTAGTTGTCTGGGGTAGTTGTCCCGGGGGTAGTTGTCCCGGGGGTAGTCGTCCTAGAGGGTTGTTGCCCTAGGGAGTATTTGTCCTAGGAGGTAGTTGTCCTAGAGGGTGGTTATCCTAGGGGTGGTTATCCGGGGGTGGATGTCCAGGGGGTAGGTGTCCGGGTACGAGTTGCCAGCTCTATAGCGCTAATCCTGTTGAATTAGAAAGGTTGGTTCCTCTTTGCCAAATGCCACTGTAATTAAAGAGGTTGCCATGATGGTGATGGTGCTCTATAGAATTAAGTCACATTTCAAAGGTAATGAGTAATTCAATTTACACAACATTAGCGATGAAAGCTAGAAAGCTGTGAACACAATGTTGAAGAGAGAGAGAGAGAGACGTGAGAGAGAGAGAGATAGAGAAACGTGAGAGGAGAAAAGAGAAAAGGAGAAAAGAGGGAAAAGAGAGAGGAAGAAAGTGTGTAAGAGAGAGAGAGAGAGAGAGAGAGAGAGAGAGAGACTGAGAGAGAGAGAGAGAGAGAGAGAGAGAGAGAGAGAGAGGGAGAGATCAGCATTCAAACACAACCATAACTCCTTTTTTTTTAAATAGTTTTTTTTTATTGATTCCAAACAATACAAATGAATTTGAGAAATAAAGTACAGTTGTTTTTCCTTGACATGAATTCAAAACATTTACATTACATAAATTGTACAATTGATTAAAACAAAAATGAAATCAGTCGTAACATAAAACAAAATAACCCCATCCAACCAAACACACTACTACCCCCCCACCCCCCCCCGTCCCCACCATGCGACACACACACCACCCGAGCACACTTCCACCACACACTGTTCCTAGCCTCCTCAGAATACACACAAATTGGATCGACAGACAAACAAAAACAATCTATTTAAAACAATTTAAAACAAAACCATGTAAACGAGGCTACAATAGCCACAACAGTCCAGTGTTAAAAGTTCATGAAAACTTTACTTGTTCCCACTTCTGTAAATGTAAGGCCAATTTACCTGCCCTCCCTGCAATATTCTTTTCTTCTTCCCTAATTTCTAACAGTTCTTTTTTAAAACTCCCCCAAAGACAATATTACGGACTTCCCCTGCATCTATATATCCAATATTTCAATGCAAAAATAATTGTATTAAAAATCTTTATTCGTGGGGAGTTACCGGCCAACCCTAAATGAATAGCTTTCCAGTCGATAGACCTTAATTCCCTTAGCTCAAACTTAGCTATTACATTTTGCCATAATCTTTGAACATGTACACACTCCACGAACAAGTGTAAATATGTTTCTATCTTTTGCTTACAAAATGAGCACAAGTTATCTACAACAAAGCCGAATCTGAATAAATGTTCTCTAGTATATATTGCTCCATGAAGCAGTTTCTACTGAATTTCCCTTAGTCTGTTAACAAGAGTAACTTTCCTAGGCCTATAAATATCTCCCTACATACCTTATTTGAAAAACTGAAAATAACACAACGCACATACCCCCCCCCCCTCCTCCCCACGTACACACAACACACACGCACACACAGTGTCCTATGGGCAACTTCTCGTCTAGCTATTACCCCTCTCGAATTTAAAGTGACTTGGTAACATTGTTTAGATGAGAGAAAATTCTGCAAATTAGGTATAGTGACTTCAATGCTAAATATACAATTCAAAATAATCTAAATGTTTTAGTGAAAACAGACCATTATTAATGATAAAAATGGGGAAAATTGATGTAATCGACTCAACACTTCACTCAACGTTATTATTATAATCAAATTAAATTTTGTGTCAATGTATATTGTCACAAAGCAATGAATTGGCTCTATATAATACACACATTCAAATGTTAACAGATTTTAAAAAGCTTGTTTTATGTCTTACTTTCATGGACAAACGGGTGGGATAATTCAATAATTGGTTGGGAGAATTTACTGTTCGAGGGAGTTACACATAACTCCATAAATATCTTTGTGGTTTGAGAATTTGTCAGGATTCTTTTGCATGTTAGAGGGTAAGTGCAGTAGAAGGAATATAATAAGTAATATTTTGTACTAAAATTAACCAGTTTTTTTTTAAATCAACCTTCAACAATGTTACCGGTTCACTTTAAATGTGCATTGAGCAGCAACCCTTCATCGTGATGCAGTCTATATAACTATGAAGCAAGAAGGGTTTGTTTGCACGCACTAACCTTATTGTGTGCAACATTGTCTACACTATTTGGCACAGCCAGGAACTGACAGAGACGGTCTCTGTTCAAGGCTTTAGGAAGTGCAGTAAGGTGTCGAAATTTGAGTCTGTGTCTACAGACTATTGTTGGGAGATGAGGTTGTGGCCTTGTGCGGCTGCTGAGTGGTTGTATGTGTAAATTGCTATCTGTACACTCATCAAATTGGCAGTTCCACACATTGGTGCACTTTGAATGGGCTACCTTCATTCCAGCACGACCTGGTGAAAACTAGCTTCACCCGTCTATTATCATCATCATCATCATCAATCTCACCATATGGTCACATTGTCGACAACTGCATCACCATAACATCGTCATCATTGTCACATAATAATATTATCACCATGAACATCATCTTCAATATCATTGTCATCATCTGTAAACCTTTTATTATCATCATCATCTCTTGTTGGATGGCAAGATTCATTTGTATAGTAATGAGAAAGATGAGCAAAACTTGTTAACTTTTTCATGAAGCGTTTTCATGTTTTTACAACGCACTCTAGCCGTATTTTTAAAATATTTATTGCGGTATAAAAACATTATACATGGCAGCCTAGCGACTGAATTGAGTGCAATTTACATAGGCCTAAGTAATAATAAAAGGATACTGCACAACATTTCAAAATCATTAAAAAAAATAGTACATTCATGACAAAACAGTAGGTACACCTTATTAGATCAAAGAATATTGATAGTGGGATAACGAAAATGGGTAATGGATGTGAATAATAAAGATTTTATGACATAGGCCTAAGCAAATTCATAGGAAGAATATATTGTTGAATAAGTTTCCTTCATGTTCTTGTAATAACGTCCATGTATTTATGTTCATAGCTGCAATGTTGTCAACCGACCTCAATATAGGAATAACAGAGCAATTATAATTATGATAATGGCGCTGAATATATTATCAATCCGATGTAAGCCTATTCTCATTTTAAAGTAATTATTTGAATGTCCAACATAATTATGTAGGCCAGTGGCGGATACAGGGGGGGGGCCCGGGGGGCGATTTTCACATTTTCGGGAGCAAAAAAAAAAAAAATTGGGCCCCCTCCCCTAAGAAATCCTGGATCCGCGCCTGATGTAGGCTACAGTCAAACTTGTCTCAATAGGCACCTCTTTATAAAGACCAGCTGTTTATAATGGTCATGCATTTTGTCTCCCTCGAGACAGAGATATGTTCTGTATAACCATAAAGAAAGGCTTTCCACAGTGGCTACTTTCTCTGTTTCTCTTGGATGGCCATAATCAGGCTTGATTGTATGTATATATGTTTTGTAATAGAAAATAAATACAACGGCGGATCAGATATGACCGTTTTATTTACAAAAAGAATATTAACAGTCTCCGAAATCGTTTAACACTGTCTTCATGCTTACAATGAAACTTGATTATGCTTACAACCACTGAACTGAAAATACAATGCATAGTTGAGCTGCTAATAGCGTGTCATACAGAACCCACCACCCCCCCCCCCCCAAATGAATATATGAACAAATGCACGAATGATTGAATGAATGAATGAATGAATGAATAAATGAATAATAATAATAATAATAAAAACGTGCTTATAAAGCGCTAACCACTGAAGTCTCTGAGCGCTATAACAAACAAAATACACTCAATAACATATTAAACAAAACAAAAAAACTTCAAATAAACCTAAAAATTACAATACATATGATATATATATCAATGTGAACAGAGTAAGTTTATCATCAAAAGCAATTTTTGAATAAATGTGTCATAAGACAAGTTTTGAATTGGTTGATAGTCTGATATGAATGAATGAATGAATAAATAAAAACAAAACCATCAAAACACTCCAATCAGGGAGTGGTTCACCCACTCAGCGACTGGCTCACCTAACTCAACAAACACCACATTCCCAAGTGGAATATGCACTCAAAAATGTTGAATTCTTATTAAGTGGGTCTGAAGAGTTAGACTATTGTACGGTCATTAATAATGCTGAAACGGCGTTGATAATCCAGAGTGAACGGGCATAGATAAGATGGGCAAATGCCATCACCTATTCTTTCGTTTTGTCACCAATATAAGGCAATTTAGAATGCTTAATTTCACAATATATTTCAAAATATGAATAAAAGGATTAGAGTAAATTGAACATTAAGAATGTACAAAACCATCCATGAAATGGAAAGGATTTCCACGGAAGATGAATTATGCACGATGTTGATGAGTACTACCTGCTCGAGTATGCTCGCGTACGTACGGAAGTAGAGTCTTTGTATTACGGCGCACACCAGTGCGCATGCATTAAGCAAATACAAGGAAAATTTAATGGTATCGGGTGAGCCCGCAATACGGTGAAGCAGATATACCGTGCATAGCAATAGCCCTTATGAGGGATATCATTTAGAGAAAAACAAACTGATTATTTGGTAGAAAGGGTGTGGTATCACCGCCTCCACCCTCCTGGTAGCCCTCTTACATCACTGGAATCAATTTTGGGATTAAAAGAATCGGGGATATCACCATCCATCTGGCAGGTTTGTTCATCAGGGAGGAGGCACCGAGGTAGGAGTCGCCAGGATGCCGGCGGAAGGCGGTGCTCTCGATGGAGAGATGCACGCATATACACGTAAGTAATCATTCCATTCATACATACACGCTCTAGAAATACATGCATGCATCGCGATGTCATACCCATCATAAAAGAAAAATACCCGCGAGAAATCCATTAGCGAAAATGAGCTACTGAATTGTGAGAAAGAAAATGTCACCTATAGTCGGCTAGGTAATTCCATCTTACATTAGTCGAGTGGAGTGATGATAAAATGGATTTAGAGTGCCATTTATAGTCATTGAATGGTATTTAATCAGTATACACGTTCTATAATACGTTCATTTATATGTTAAAAATCTATATCAGATACGAGTCAACTGTAACAAAAGAAACAGTTAAAATAAACCAACAAACCGAAACAAAACACGTTTCGATCTACTACTGACAGCATTAGTATTTTGTCTTACTTTGTAAGAATGTGCCTTTCCCCCTTTCTATCTTGTGCTAAGAAAGGTAAGGAAAATGAACATAGGATGCACTCACTAAAAAAAAGAAATCTACCCAACGATATTACTCTGTGAAAAACTGAGCACCCCCACAAGGCGCGGATCCATGGGGGTGGGGGGGGGGGTGATGGGCCCCCTGGCAAAAAAATAAATTGCTCGAAATTTTTTGTTTAGTGTTTCTTCTTCCCCCCCCCCCCCCTCCGCTTATTTACCGGCTTTATGATTCGATGCTAAATATTTTCTCATGAATTGGGCCCCCCTCTTGCCGCCGGCTGGATCCGCCGCTGCCCCCGGTCTTGTAATACTGTATTCCTTATAGTAATAGCACAAGACTTTTAAAAATATAGCATTGATAAATTTCTTTATTCTCTCAAGTATTTTAAAGGCTTTTCACTGGTTCTGTTTCTAATTAAAGTGATTCTGATAAGACGATTGGTATTTCCATGCCAATCGTCGTTAATTCTTGAGAAATTCGTGCTGTAATGTCTTAGCATTTTATTACAAACGTGAAATGATAGTCATAATATATCTATTTTTTATTGACTCAGCAGTTCAATTCTCACTAAAAACTTAACAAAGAAAACAAATCTATATTAATTTTTAGGTAGTATTAGGTTTCACACTCTAAACGGCAGCCATATATGATCCAGCCGCATTTAGTATTGTCTATAATTATAATGAGTGGGACCTATTTTTTATGACTCCTTTGCAAAATTACTTTTACAATGCGCGTCAACCTTTAATCCATCGAAGCTATACTTATTACAATGATTATTATAATGATGTCTAAATTTAATTCACTTTATCATCGGGATGAATTTATCATTTGGAGATTTAAATTTACATGACGTTGGTTCTAACCTTGGGGTTTTAATTTGTACTACATTCGTAATGAAGTGCTTCATATTAATTCCTGACCACTTGAGTAGACATTATACAATATACATTACGATCGGCATTACTTTCCTCAAATAGAAAGAGAGAGAGAGAGAGAGAGAGAAAAAAAAAAAGGGGGGTTATTAACTTTGCCACTCCCATGTGTTTATATAAGTAGGGACAGATAAAAAAAAGAGAGAGAGAGAGAGAGAGAGAGAGATGTAGAAAGAGAGAGAGAGGGGAGAAGGGGTGAGGGAGGGGAAAATAGAGAGAAAGAAAATAAAATGCGGGAGAAGAGAGAAAAGGGAGAGAGAGAGGTAGAGATATGAGCAATAAGATTATAGGACAATTGATATTAAAAATCACCTTAAATCAATCATTAATGAAAATGAATAATTTCACCTCAGCAAAAACCGAATTCACTGGCACGAAGACGATAATTTTTGTCATCAACCTGCGGAAAAACCAGACCATGAAAGCTGTCAAAATTAGCTGCTTTATGCATGTGTTAATTAGTTAGGGTTCATTGCCTTTCTGGCTGATTGCATGTTTTCTAATCATGATAATGCCATTAAGGAAACCACAATCATGATCGACATGAATAACTATTTCATTATAAGACATGTTATAGCGTTCTTCCTCCTTCAGAAGCACAAGAAAATATCTTCTTGCTTTTATATTCTACTCGAAGCTGTTGGTTGATTCAGGCATCCATCATTCATTAACTCGATGTAATTATTAAGTGACTCCTAATTGATGAAAGAATTCCCCGCAGGTCATGCAAGCATATGCCTCTACATGGAAAATGTCTTCATTATTTAATTTTTAATTTTTTAATTATTTCAAATTTAATCGCAACGGGAGAATGATACAAGCGAGATCATGCATGATGAGGCAAAGAAATTGAACACTTAAAAAAAAAAAAATTATCATGGATTCAGCATTTATTTATTTATTCATTTAGTTATCATTAATTTACCGCTCGTGGGAAGGAATACCCTGATACGAGCGAGATCATGCATGAAGCAAAGGAAATACATTTTGGTCCTGTTTTGACGATGGATTTGGCATTCATTAATTTATTCATTTATTTATGTTATCTATTTATTTATTTAACACTTTTGGAATGGGACACCTTGATCAGCACGAATGTTGTTTTTCATATATAGGCGGGTCCACTCAAATTAAAAATAGAGTGAAATATTACAATCACAGATAAATGAAATATACGAAACACAAATAAATTAACATAATATAAAGATCAAAATCAGAAGATCATAGGCATTAAAGACGAATTTGATTATTGATAAACCAAATCAACTTTATAGCCGCAAATATGTCCTACATATTTTAGATAATGTCTATGAAATATAGGCATACTGAGCTTCATCGGTAAATAATAGATTATTATTTTCTCTACTCGTTTGCTAAAGATATAGATAGTAAAACTATTACTTCATTGCGTATTATTTTGTAGACTACAACCTTCTATAAATAATATGCACAATCGTATAATCGCTATTCTCAGTGAGATGAAATAAGGTGTTGGCTTTTCTGATTTGTCAACAACCTATAATCATTCTGCCTAGCCATGAGTACGGAGTTGTTGTGATTTTGGAAACCATATGGATACAACGTTCCACTAAATTGTGAGTGAGGCTACTATATAGGAGTACACTATGGAAACATATTGTTATATTTTTCATAAAAAAGAGACATAGTTCAAAAGATCTACACGAATATTTCACTTGTTATTGCAACGTTCAGTAATAGCTACATAGTTCATCCACAGTGGATTTTGCAAAATGGGGCACTAATGCTTTTGGGTATTGTTCAAATTCACGAGACTTGTGCATGCCTCGCCTATCGATGTGTTTAGTGGACCCTCTTGGTTCTTAGCGTATAGTCAGCATATGGCAGTCCGCGTCGATTCAGTGCAGTAATTATCAAGTCAACAACAATATGACAAGATGAGTATTATTATCCTGTTACGGAGCTCCCTGCCCAGAGATCAGTGCCATAGCGTCTCGCTCCACCTCATAACCAGTCATTAACCCGCCTTGGTGGTATTTTTATTATGGCCAATTCACAGCAGTAATTTTATTGTTGCCAGTAACATTACCTTTTCAAATGCATAATAATCGGAATCATTTCTGTAATTTGATAGGCTGCCTCCACCGAATGGGGTATATTCGCGGGATAGGTTCTTCGTTTATTACGCAGCTCAAATTACATGTATTACGTATAATTACAGATGTTATTCTGAAAGTCTGAGGTTAATACCGTTTCTTTTAATATCGTGTAGTGTTTAGTCATATCATGATTCATGACATGAGAAAGCAGACATGTTCAGACCTTGCTTATTACGCCGTTAGGCCCTGTTTGTGCATTTTTTTACATACATTAGCATGTTTGTTTAATTTTGCATCAAAATTGTATATTAAAAAAAAACTGTTAATGCATTGATGATAATAAAACCCCTACGCTGCCCAGAAATGAAATAATGGTTTGCTTCCAAAAAAAGAGTTTAAAGTTCCCGTTAAAGGGATGGGAACTTGCTTCCTTGCTTCGCAATCCTAAACCAAATGTTTCATAACTTTCCATTTATAAGGGCCGAGGGTGACCACTTTTTACTTCAAAATGGTAGATTAACACATTTGAACATTTAATAACTTAATTTTAGAGTGGACATGGTGTATGGTTTTGATTGTTTTCTTTAATCAGAGTAATAACATAACGAATGTTGAAACAGTATTTCACAATATTGTCCTCTCAATTATCCCACGATGGTACAGATATGTACAGTCCTCTCTTTAGCTACAGTCCAGATGAGAGCTTAGAGAGACCAATATCCGGGGCGGAGTGTGGAAGCCGGCGCCACGCTTTATGGTGGCCATCTAGCACCATCTTCCTGATATTCAATAGCGAGAGAAAAGAACGAAATAGTGTGTGTGAGAGAGAGAGTGAGAGAGAGAGAGAGAGACAGAGACAGAGACAGACAGAGAGACAGAGAGACATAGAGGGAGAGGGGTGGAGGGGTGTAGAGAGGGGAGTAGGAATTAGAGGGAGTGAAAAGACGGAGAGAAAGAAACAAAGAGTGAAGGAGATAATGGGTAGATGACATAGAGAGAGAGACAGAGAGAGAGAGAGAGACAGAGAAAGACAGAAGGACATGAAGAGAGAGAGAAAGAGAGAGAAAGAGAGAGAAAGATCAAGAAGGGGGCTGGGGTTATAGAGCGGGAGAATGAGCGGTATGATATAGGGAGGTTGAAGTAGATGTTAATGTTTAAGAAACTGTAAACAACTTTTAAATGGCTGCTTAATGCAGAAACAAACCACATGTGAATAAACACCCTTGGGGTGCTAAGATGGTAGAGTAATTAACCATGCCCTTATCCATTATGTATAAGCGTTTTTATGAAGAAGTCTACCGACCTGACATCGTATTATTAAGTACGTACTTGTTATTCCCAAATCTTGGCCACTACTCTGAGCACGCATCCTCTTAATTCCTTCATTAGACGTGCGCACGACATAAGACAATATAAAGGACATAGGATGCCTCATCTTGTTCGCTGCTTGTATCGACCGGTAGGTCTATTGGACTTAGCAACCATTGACCCAGATTCTCAAATCTTCTTCTCTCTCTTAATTGGCTCTTAAGAGTGAAACCGGAATCCTTTACCTGATTTACATGAACATGATAGGACTGCGCAGGGAGGGAGGATGTTCACGGTAGGCATGGCTGTAATGGATGAGAGTGTGTAAGGGAAGATGGAATTAAAATTGGGCCGACAAAGCTATATGGAATAAAGATTGATCAGGAACAGTGCAGGTCTTATCTATTTCAGCCTCTCCATCTCCCCCTCCGCCCTCTCTCTCTCTCTCTCTGTCTTTCACACTCATATATAATAATAAAAAATGGATGGTTGGAATGATTATTACAGTTACCCGACATTATTGGAATATAGAAACACTCTTCAAAAAAAAATTGAATACATGTCCTCACGAATTAAACGCAAAAACGTTTTTTTCTTTTGTAGTCAGAATAGAATAGGCCTATAGTGCTTCTTAGAATGATTTAAAGAGTAACTACATATTACTTTATTTCGCTAAAGTGGAAAATTATTTGCAAGGGAGTGCGAAATACTATAACAACAACTACCTATATATGAACAATTAAAACAAACTATTTGGAAAAAGAGATTTCCACCCAAAACCTCATGAATTTTTTATGATTTCCATGTGATTCATTAAAAAACTCTTTAACTAAAGTTCATCCCTTTATTTTCCATAGAATACATTCGACACTGTAGTAATAGCTAATCACTTCACGTTTACAGATCCTCACGAAATTATAATTCTAATATTTAGGGTTTTAGCGATATCTCTCTCTAAGCGCTTTACAGATAATGTTATTACCCCGGTCATCGGATTCAGACTTGCCCGCACAAAATATATGCACATTCTCCACTCCAAGGGGAGCGTTCTACCCATATGCCATTTTGGAGACGCTTGTATAGTGCTGTATACAAGCTACAATAAATTTTCTTTTAATACATGGGAGGAGAGTGGCAATTGTGGATTAATGCCTTGCCAAAGGACATTAGTGCCGGTTGACGATGTGCACCCTAATCCTTCGATTAACAATCATGTAAATGAACCACAATACCACGTCACTTCCAATTAGACGTCAAACCACTGCAATTCCACTGCATTCCCACAACAGCACTGGACAGATTAAGCGTGCGCATGATAATATAAAGAGACAATCAAATTCAAGGTCCAATGGTAATCTTGTTTTGTGGATAGCCACTATAGGACATAGCAATGTAATTAAAATAAACTTGATGTTAGCTTCATGCGTTAACCTGATGTACATGGGCTATGGCATTATTACCATAGCCCTATCTCCGTGAGATATGAAGCAATTACTGAAATCTGTGAAATCGTGGAAGCAGTATTAATGAGTGATGAGGGGGAGTGATGGCGGAATAATTATTCCTTTATCATTTCAAGGCATATACTGACATAGGCAATAGGAGAACATATACCACCTGACGTAACCATGGCATTGTCATACGTAGTTCTAAGCGTTATCTTATATAGTAAATTCGAGAAAATATACATACAGCATAAATAATATTGCGTACTGTGGAATTAAACCTTGGTCAAGGGTGGGGGGTGTTGTCTAAGCAAGATGTGAAACCATCGAATAATTACACATTGAAAAATTGCGATAGAATGAGTAGGAAGCATTATTGAAATAATTATTGTTCTGATTATATCATGATAAATATAAGTATAACATACAGCAGTATCTACCAGGCAGTTACTAGTATCATGTTTCGGAAAGAGAGGGAGAGAAATAGAGAGAGAAAACTGACAAAAATAGCACTTAACGCGTTCATTTTGACCTTGTGACCCTATACCAGCATAGTCGTTCACCTTCGATTGAAAAGTGATGAAATTGCAGCAATTTAAAGGTATGAAATCGTGAAGGAGATTTCTATTAAATTATCAACAAAACAATCTTCTCTGTTAAACGGGCGTTGAGTAAAAAGATGAAGTAAATATAAAATGAAATGAATTTGAAATATTTACTAGAAAAAATACTCCAATAGACAAAGCCAAATGGTCAACAAAAAAGTGAGACTGATACGATAGCAATTTGAAAAATATTATCTACATGCCTTAATGTTTTTTTAAAAAAACTTTGTATATTATTTAGTTTTTTTACACTAAAAGCTATCACTCCTTGTTTCCGTAAGCATAAAAGACAAAGCGATTTGGCTACAGAATATTATATTTTAATTGAGACTGTCAAACTAGATAAAATGGGTGGGCGAAATGGGTATTTAAAGTATTTTTTACTGCAAAAGCTGCGTTTATGCAGTTTTCATTACTGAATGCATAAAAGCCGTAAAGCTTTTCATACCCATAAAAGCTTAGAAAATACATTTGCTTTGCTCAGTTGTCTGTTTAACCTAATATTTCTTCGTCATGCATGTTTTTATCGTATTTACTTCAAAGCTACAGATATGTATGTATTTTAAGAGCATCGTCAAATTTTCACATTAAATAAACATCGATATTGGCTCTTGAAAAAGATTTACATGAAACATCTCGTATGTGTTAATAGCAGACGCTGTTTTCTTAAATGAAACAAAATTAACTGAATAAGACTATGACGTGGCGCTCATAAATCCATTTTAGATGATTCGTTTCAAATGCAATTCTCATCTAAAGTAAAAACTGTCTACAATAATGCCTTTCCCCATCCAACATTGTACTGCCAAGTTATTCATCTCATATCCAGGTTCATTATACTGAAGCATTCACCATCGATTTAGCAAAGAGTATTGAAAGAGGCATAATAATTGGAGAACGTTGGCGACATGAATATTTCAGAATACTCTAATTCCTTTCGAATGCGACTGAGAATGGTCCCTAAATTGAAGTCGAGATCCCGCTACCCGTTTGACATTTTCCGCTCTTAAGAGTCTGACGTATTCGAAAGCGAAATGTCATATCTAGAAGTCACTCTCTGTGACTATAACCAAGACGGACAGGGGCTTCCGGTACGGCAACAGGAGATTGGGAGTTCTTAAGATGCAAATACAGAAGGAGGGAGACAAAAAGAGAGCGAAAGAGAGAAAAGAGAGAATTTATGTTTAAGGAAGAGGGGAATATGGGGAGAGACGGTATTGTTGCAGTCAACAGCCCTCATGAAATCTCCCGGAGACATTAGAGAGTGAGTTGTTGTGGTGGTTGAGGCGGTGTTGCCTACACTTGATTTGGGGATCGATGTTCAGCGTAGAGATATTGGGTGACGTGTGATGGGTGGGCGTATATAACTTCTCTCATATCAATCCGCACGACACACTCTCTACACCTGCGCGGCGCCTTTAAAGTTTTTCTTTAGAATTTCCTTTTCCTCGCTTTTGTTGATATATGAGATCTGTTTGCGATACCATTTATAAAGTACAGAACTAAGAGGTGTAACACTATAGGTGAATTTCCAACATTAAGCATATAGTATATATACTGTACACCGAATCTCAGATGAAGTATTTCATTTTCTTGAAGCGATCTGGTCATCAAAGTGATCAACTTGTGTCATGATTATGTGCCCGCGGAGATAATGGCATAAACAATTTTTGTTCACCCATCCAATAATAGATTAAGGGTATGGATGTTGTCAAGATCGGTCGCTTAGGTCGCGTGTTTTATTATATTGTCTTGAGGGTTCTACAGGTTCCTTATCCTTCGTGCAACAAACAACGGGTGTGATTATGAAAGGAGAGAGGGGAAGACTGAGTGAGATAGCTTTAGAGAGAAAGCGACAGACACAGAGACAGAGAGAGACAGAGATAGACAGATAGAGACAGGGAGAGATTGGTGAGGGAGACTGAGGGGGTCAAGTGTAGGGAAATCTTTTTGTTGTTCTCTCGAGAAAAAAAAAGGATTACTAGTCTTATTCGCATTAAAAAAAAAACGACCAGGCAACGAGACAAATGGTATTCATACTCCATTTGAACTTTTGGTTTAACCTATCAAGACTCTTGCAGATGTTATGATGAAATTATTATTTCACATTGGTCAAAATGTATAGTCCATGGAAGGAAAGGAAAATGTTCTAAATCATAACTTGGAGGCTTTGACGTGATTTATAAACAATATTTTCTCCCCCTTCTTAAGATAGGGGTAATGCCATTATGTATACCGCACTTGTGTGGTGCCTTGATAGGACTGTGTTCGAAGCTACTCCCTGCATCCACAATAAACCAGGCATGTACTTGACTATAGACCACCGAGAACACATATTAACATAACCCCAGCGCTTTCCCTCTTTAAGTGCTCTTATCCACCGCTCTTTAAGTTCATGCGAGTATTTTACTCCCTAAATGGTACCCCTTTAGCCCTTAGCATGAACATAAGCCTCTCTGTCTCCTTCACACAAACATGTATACACAATACTTCTTGTTTTTCTCCATAAAGCTCTAAACTACTCCTCTTCTAATACTAACTTGGCTGAATATTTTGCCACTACTTCAAAAGCTTTCTGAAACTGTGTTTTACATAATGTTTTTGTCTTCTTCAAACTAAACAGCTGTTCCCTAATTCTCTTATTTCCAAACAGAATCCAAAATTAAATTAATGAGTGGGGAGAGACAAGATTTTGACCAATGAGTTTTATTCAAACGAAATGCAAGGATTGTCTATATATTAACCACTTCGTAAACAACGGAAACATGTGCAATATTGGCTTCAGTTTTTGTAATGACATATAGGGGCTCCCCTCCTGTATTGGCGACACCTCATCCCTCTTCAAATCCTCTCTATATACCCTCTTCATTTTATATCAAGAGTTATCCTCTCATCGGTTAATTCACACTTCTTTTCATCTCTAACTCGTCCATCCCTCTTTGTCCACCCCTCCCCCCCCCCCACATGTTCACTGTTCTATCTCTCCCTCTTCACCCATTCCCCCTGATAGCATTATCTCCCTTTTCGTCACCCACTTCATTCTTTCCTCTCTACCTCTCTTCCTTATTATCAATATTTACTACCCCTCCTTCATCTCCTCTCAATCCCTTCCACTCTTCATAAACTTGCTGACGTCACTAGCTGACATCTTTAACTACGAAACCGATTTTTTTTCCCTTCTCTCTCTCTCTCTCTCTCTCTCTCCCTCCCTCTCTTTCTCCCTCTCTCGCTGTATGCGATGTACGCCACGAGGCGATGGCGGACGTGTTCGGAATAATGTTGATGCGGCATGCCTCGACTGCAGCCTTTTGTTTTTACTCACGGCCGTTATCAAATCACAGTTGTCAGTTGACATTCATGCAGAATGCTGACAGTGTATCTCAACGATACAAAGTCACATTTCGTCATATTTGAAACGAGGTTACAGCAATTTGAACATGGTTTTGAGGACAGGTACAGTGTATGACCGAAATAGCTATCAATGGGCATCGGTAATAGTCTTTTCCAAGTATGCGTGGGCATCAGAATGCTCATTTTAATTGCAATGAATTGAATCGTGCGAACATGATTACCTTTTTCGTAATGTGCATTCCTAATGCAAATGCAAATACAAAATCTTCCGGAGTATTACTTAGTTTCCAGCTTTGTGTCTGAATCCGTTTGACATTAGCATTCATTCGTTATAATGCCTCTGTGTCAGTTTGTTTGTGCATTATTGGGGTATAAATACGTAAAGGAACTTTTATTTCGAATTATCGATTCATACTTATTAGTAAGCGTATTTAGAACTGTTTTTTGGTGTGTTTTTTTACTGGTGATCATCAATAATTATTTTGTCGAGTTTATTTCAGCGGCAAGCGCAATAAGCAAAAAATTGTTTACTGTTGTTTTATTAAAGTGGTATTTTCTTTCACGCGTTACGACGTCGATAAAGTCTAAAATGGCAAGAGTAATGTTCATAATCATGTTTTCTGCTGGAAAAACCTTTGAGATGCGATACTGTGCTTACATTGAATAAATATTTATTCAACTTAATTGGGCTGCAAGCACAGCAAATTGCAGAATGGTAAATGAAACATAGCTCTATCTGATTGTATCCTGTGATTAATTAGACTTACCCTTTCCAATAATGTTAGAAATCTAACTGTGATTGATTTCATTCTAAAGTTGTGTGATTCAAGTTGGAGCCATGATATTGATCAGGGCCCCGTATTACAAGGAGTTCATATCAATCGCAACTTATTTGCGATTTATATCTATCGCAACTATGTACATAAGAGATAGGAGACTGCAAACTTGCGATTGATTGGAGGACTTGCGATTAATTTGGATCAATCGAAACTCTGTGTAAGACCGGGCCCTAGTTAGGTAAAGCCTCATTCATGCACGACGCGGCTAAACTGCGATGGTTCTTTTTATGATGACGTCAAGTATACGCTTCGCATTTTTGTACTTTATAACACAGAGCTCGGTGTTCCGGCGGTTAGTTGCCATTCTATATGACGCGTAAAACAACCGCGACGGCCTTTTTTCAGCGGTTGACCGCATCATATCTAAACAAGCCTCAAGTGTTGATTTAAATGTCTGTCTAGGTATCTCATACATGTCTTAAGCGTCGCCAGCTGATAGGGTATTACGAGAGGGAGGGGGTCTTTACTAATAGAATATATACAAAATACATGATTTTCTATGCTCTCTTGCTTGTGATTCGACATGATGTGAGTTAATAAGACTATTGGTGAAGGAGTATTATGTAATGTCAACATTATTGTACATTGTGTCGAATATCGTTACAGCTTTATGCAAGTTAACAAAGCAAATAAGTGATCGAAGAAGAACAATTCAAGAACCCAAATTATGAAATGATTTGGATGGGTAAAAGAACTGGCTGGCTGTCAGGAACATCTATTATCAACATGAAAATGGTATGTCTACAACAGAAGATTACCTAGTTTAATGATTGAATTTCTTGAGACTAAATCATGTTAATAGTTACATTCTGTCTGATGAAAACTAGTTTAATTTTTAATAGTGCATCGCACAGGCTTCCAGAGACTCCGGATTAATCATTGAAATCAGACGGCAATTCCCCGATGGCGCTTAATCATGAATGTCTGTGGAACCAAACCCATCATTACTTAATCATTGAATGTGTCGTCTACTAGGCTTACGGATGTGAATCTTACAGTGCTCTCCATGACTACATCGAATAAAGTACATGGGCACGTTGGAAGTTTCTATGTGTATACATGACATCGTGAGCGAGGAATAGACAAAGCTTTCTCTAAGAGATTGTCCTGCCTGCACTGTGATAAGGTCATGGGCATCACTAGAAATTTGTGAAGATGGGTGGGTGATGGCGTATCGGTGTCGTACCACATTTGGTGTCAATTAGTTAACCTAGAGAAGTCCAAAAATCAACAAAGCAATAGCAACAACTATAGAATGTAAGTTTTGGGGTTTGCCGAAATAAAATTTGCCAACACTGAAATTCGTGAATGGCATTGTGAGGGGGGGGGGGGTAGGTTACACTCCCTTATTGCAACACCAAGGACTAGACTGTGATGTGATACAGTGAGTGAGTGAGAATGGTCGGGGAGCTGGATCAGTTAGATATGTGTAGCGAAATTGGATGCTGTAGTTCGGGTAAAGAGAAAATTGAATTGGCTATTTCTCCGGGGGACACCTGCAATTTTCAATCTGGTAATTGGTTACTGTGTATCCAAATCCCAGCGAGAATGAAGATGGATGAAGGGAGAGCCTCATCGGCATCTATGGATTCCTCTCGGTTCATAGGCAGACGAGGTCAACAGATGATGATATAGTCAGAGATAGAGAGAAAGAAAGAGAGAGAGAGAGAGAGATAGGGGTGAAGAAAGAAAGGGGGCAGGGTGATGAGAAAGAAAAAGAGGGATAAACGAGTACAAACAAAAGGGGGAATAAGGGAAGGCGGGAGGGGGGAATAAGAGTGAGAGAGGGGAAACAGACGACACTGTATGAGAAAAGGATAGAGAGAAAAAGAAAGAGACACAGAAAGAAAGAGAGAGAGAGAGAGAGAGAGAGGGGGGGGGTAGACAGACAGAACCTAATGACGTTACTTTGGAAAACGAAGCTAATTATCAACATTGATCTACTATTTTGCATCCATTTGCGTGATTGTTATCTTAACGGCATGGAATTGAGACAAATAATGAAAGATGAAGATGATAAGCACAATTACGGAGTAACTCTCTCCTCCCCCTATATCTCCCCCCCCCCCTATATCTCCTCCCCCTATATCTCCTCCCCCTATATCTCCATCTGGTTACGGGATATGATGCGTTTATTTGAAATACATCACTTATGATGCTTTGTTTTTTAGTTTGATTATCCTTGAATGGATTAGAGAGAAAACGTGGTCAAATCGTTTCTATGTATTTTCCACGTTGATATTTTTGCATTTTTTGATTATTTCTTTCTTATTTGAAAAGATTTTCATTGAGCAAGTTTTTGCCGTAGAAAAATTGGTACTTTCCAAATACAGCACAGGATAATCTCTTCTTGGGAACTAATAAAATTTCAAACCACAATCTAATAAAAACAGAACTAATTGAGTGTTATTCGACACGACTAATTTCCCCTGCGTGCGCTTAATGCTGTTAAATTAGAAATTAAAGCCACAACAGAATGGCGGGTGTGAAGATTTAGCGAGCACTTTCCATTAAAATGCCGGCCGGATTGGAATGCTAATGAGATGGTACTTCGTGGTCAGTGAAACTGTGTCGTATTCAGTACTGAATTATGAATTAAGGTTAGAAGTATCCGCAAGGATATTTCTCCATTTCACACCTGTACTAGAATTTTCTCTGAATGTCATCCCACCATCAGATCAGTTTAGATGGTTTTGTTTATCTCTCGATCTTTATGAGCAGCGAACGCAGCTTTATGATAATCATTCTAAGTGTGTTTTAATCTGATTTAATTTTGACATGGTTTGAGCTCACATAATCAGTTATCAGCGACGGACGGGGTGGGGGCGGTACGGTGACCCCGTGTTATATTCCGATCTGCATGGCATATCTATACTCCACAACAGAAAGAAATGAGCACATAAATGTGCCGAATTCGAATACGCCCCCCCCCCCCCCACCCACCCTCGTCACATCAGCTCCTCGGCCAAATTTGATTTGGTTTTTGCAGATCAGCTCTTTCTGAAACATGTGCCCCCCCCCCCCGTTTTTTAGAGAATCCTGGTACCACCACTGAGATTTGAGATTGAAGGGTGGTTGAGTTAAGGGGAGGGGTGTGGCTTTATGTTGTCAACATAATTATCCTGAATGTACAAGTGTATCCAGGCAGTACAGACACAATGTTGAATACATCTGTAGCCCTCGTTACTTTCGTAATAGTAGGGTACCAAAATAATATAGATGAGATGAGTCTGTAAAACAGGAGGCGAAGAAGAGATGTGTGATGGTTAAACTCGTGACACGGACTGCCTTTTAATAACAAGTAATAATAATATATAACACATAAATAAACTCACATAATCAAAACACAAATACACTACTATAGTTCCTATCTTACTAATATATAGGTTTACATCCAAACTTAGCCATTAGATGCAATAGCAAGTAAATATCAACAACACGTCCCTTTCCAATAGTTAACCAAACAAAGACTTATCATTCACTAGAATGGATAATGTATAGTAACTACTAACTTAATATCAAATACTCGAAACGTATAACTGCTGAAATGCGAAGATAACCAATATCCCTTTAACTCGACTGAACCTAAATAAAGTAAACAAGACGATAACAAATATGTACTAACTAATTATAACGAAGAAACTATAACTAACATAAAAGGAATAGACTAAATAGATTTATACATGTCTGACTAATAATATACAACTGGAGACTACCGAGTGATAAATATATAGTGCTTTCGTAAACTAGACATATATCGTGCAAATGAATAATAATTGTTGTTCTCTAACTTAATTCATATTGTAAAGATACATGAGCGTTTTGGACCATAATAAAACCCACTCATACATATATAATAGTGACGGCCAAAGCATATTTGCTTCAGCTACTAATACTATAGTACCTGCTCTATACAGATTACAGAGTTGAGACAAATAAACCTAAAAAGCCCAAGTTCCTCTTTGTCAAGGTAATACTTGTACTGGTACTATTAGTTAAAAGTTCTAATCCTTTCTTTGTTCTCAACGATGCGCTCACTCCCAACACACCGTGTGAACGTACATAGTCTAATCACGCAGACACCAATGTATCGTAGAAACATGATTATAAAGTTGTCCGCCAATTCCACACCAATCCCTGGTATATCGGAACACATATTAACATGATTATTATCTTGGCATGATATTGTAAGATCCTAAACAAAATAAACGACATAATAACTCGATACATATCATAAGAACGTACGGACTTATAGACTAGCAAAATCTGGCCGGTTCAATGTCAAATCGAAGGTTATCTCCTTCTGAGATGGAAATCTCTCAAAACGTAATCAAATCGAATATGGAAAATCGTAATGATATTTCCCCAACTAGAATATGTCAAATGCTAACTAGAATCACAATAGTGGTTCATAAACGACAAAATATTGATTAGCTCATATCTTTAAGTAAGAAAGCTAAATAGTTATGTACAATGTGAAATATATATACGCGGGTACCATTCACCCATACAGTATAACGCTTCACAAATAGTTGTAAGAAAGCTAAACTTTCTTAACTTAAATTCTTTCCTTAAAACAACGATATCTACAAATGCGAACATCAGAACACATCCAATCATACATCAGTACAACCGCACAAAGTTATATAACATGATAATAATGATTTACTTAAATATAAGTATAATACAAAATATGGTAAATTACCTGTAAAACAGGAGGCGAAGAAGAGATGTGTGATGGTTAAACTCGTGACACGGACTGCGAGGAGTCAAGCGGGTTCACGAGTTCAAGGTGTTTAGAAACAAAGGGACAAAGGTAATGTTGCGGGGTCACGTGTTAAAAGATATTTGCATAAAGTGAGTCATATAATCCAGCATTCTATGTGGAAACAGGATAGGGGTATGTGACTAGTCTTTATAAAACAGTCACCTGGTTACACTCTCCCTTCCTTCGAAACAATGCCGTCCCGGCATATAAAACAATTTATAAAAAAAATATAAATAATTAACAAAATCAACATTCTGAATAGAATCACACTATTGTAAAACAGTGTTTAAAAAATAACTTTCTCCTATGCCATACCTAGCTTAGCCCTAGCTACATCCATACCGGGACTTTTCCACCGTGCCCACAGCTTCTTCCCAGCCTCTAATTTTGTTTGATAAACGGAGAGATTAAGGAGGTGACCGAGAGTATTGTATTGGAGCCGTTCGACAGGGCGACGCGTTCGTCCACTGCGTCTAATCGGGGTTCCATGATCGAGATCGTCAGCGGGAGTTTGCTCACTTGAAGAAGGAAGATTATCTAAGGGGTGTTGGTTATTTGAAAGAGGAGGTTCATGAGCGTGGGATGAGTCATCGCAGGGGGCTGGATTATCAGCGGGAGGTAGGTCATCTGAAGAAGGGAGATCATCTATTGGGTGTGGATCAGTTAGGGGAGGTGGGTCAATCGGTGGGTCAGCGGGCGTTAAGTCAATAATGATGGAGGGTGGGTCTTCAGCAAGGCGTTGAGGATATTCTACGCCCTCCGGGAGGATCGGGACTCTACCAGTTTCCTGATGTCGATCATGATGGGCTCGGGCTGGACCAATCACTTCAGGTACCCGAAGAAACAGGTCTTCTGTCTCTTCGTTATGAGAAGATTCTATCCTTGGTCCCTCAGTCTGGTCAGCCTTAGGTCGATTGGTCGCTATGTTCGGTTTGGGGGTTGTTTCTTCAAGGGGGAGGAACATACAGGGGGTTAAAAGGTTTCGATGAACAGTCCGCTCCCGCTTCGTGTCTGGTCGTTGGACCACATACACTGGCAGCTCGGGATGTTTACTTAACACGATGTAGGGTGTTGACTCCCATTTGTCTGCCAGCTTCTGTCCGCCTGTGGACTTGTCCATGACCAGCACACGATCTCCCGGTAAAAGTGATGTCAGTTTGGCCTTCTTGTCGAATTGGACCTTCTGGCGATCTTTCGCCACCCTCGATTTCCCTGCCGCCAGATCGTAGGCTGATCGGAGACCCTCTCGAAATCGAGTGACATAATCATCATATCCGTCATCTTCACTTCGAGATGAAATACCGAAGATGACATCTACCGGGAGATTTGGGTGCCTGCCAAACATAAGATGGAAGGGAGCGTAACCAGTAGACTCATGTTTCGTAGCATTGTAGGCATGGGTCAGATGGCCAAGATGATCCTTCCAACTGGCCTTCTGCGAGGGGTCTAGAGTTCCGATCATGTTGATTAGAGTCCGGTTAAAGCGCTCTGTTGTTCCATTCCCCTGCGGATGGTAGGCAGTGGTCCGGCTCTTTTTCATCCCCGCCACTTTGCAGAGTTCTGCAATGAGGTGGCTCTCAAAGTTTCTTCCCTGGTCTGCGTGTATTCTGCGGGGAAAACCATAGTGGACAAAGAAATTCTCCCACAAGGTCTTAGCCACTGTTGTAGCGAGCTGATCCCTTGTGGGGTAGGCTTGTGCATACCTGGTGAAATGGTCAGTCACCACCAGGACATTCTCGTAGCCACCTTTAGATTTATCCAACTTCAGGAAGTCAATGCAAACCAGTTCCAGCGGTTCAGATGTGTGGATGCTCGAAAGGGGAGCACGGTTCCCTGAAGTTGGTGTCTTCCTCAGGCAACATCGCCTACATGTGGTACACCAGGCATGCACATCCTGTGCCATCCTTGCCCAGAAGAAACGCTGGCGAAGGTTGTCCAGAGTTCTTTCAGCCCCAGGGTGACCAACATCATCATGAAGGTGACCAAGGACCAGTTTGTGGTGACAACGTGGGAGTAGCAGTTGATGACGCAGTGTCCCAGCAGAGTCCTGGTACCGCCGATGAAGAACTCCTGACTTTAGTTCTAGGCGTTGGTACTGCCTGAGGATGAGCTTAGCATCTGGAGAGCACACTTGAAACTCCTGCTTGGTAGGTTTGAAGCCTCGCTCCACATACGGCATAACTACCGATAGATCAGGATCCGATCTTTGCTGCCGAGCAAGAGTTTCCACTGGAATGATGTCGATGGAGGGTGTTCCCGTCTCACTTTCACTTTGGTTGCCTGGAGAGCCTGGGTTAGATACACCGGCTGCCAACTGGAGAGCTGTTGGATGTACAAATCCAGACGGTTGCAATCCTTCTTGCAGAACGGCTGACACTGCTAAATGGCTGCAGTCGACTTGCACATCTTGAGTTGGTACTCCAGCCGATGCCTCTGGCAACCTTGAAAGAGCGTCTGCTGCGGCGTTGAGCCTCCCACTTCTATATTCCACACTAAAATCAAAGTCTGCAAGTGCTGCAACCCATCGCTGGCCAGTTGCATCCAGCTTTGCAGAACTTGTGACATATAGGAGTGGATTGTTGTCTGTCAAGACATGGAATCGGCGACCTAGGAGATACTCACGAAACTTGTCTACCACGGCCCATTTCAACCCCAGGAATTCGAGCTTATGAGCTGGGTATTTGCTCTCGGATGGTGTTAAAGCCTCGCTTGCGAAAGCAATTACCCTCTTCTTACCATCCTGGAGTTGACTGATGACTGCCCCAAGGCCAGAACCAGACGCATCAACCTCAAGAAGGAATGGGGTCTCAAAGTCTGGAAAGCCGAGTACTGGAGGAGACGTTAGTTTCGATTTGAGTAGCTCGAAGGCCGCTTCACATTCTTCAGTCCAATTGAAGGGAGGGAGGGGTTTCTGGGTAGCCTTGCGTCGACCACCTCCTTCTGTGAGCTGAAACAATGGCTTCGCTGTTTTCGCATACCCTGGGACAAACCTCCTGTAATAGCCTGTGAATCCCAAGAACCTACGTACGTCCTTGCTGTTCTTCGGACGAGGCCAGTCCGTCACAGATGAGGTTTTCTCAGGGTCGGTCTCGATTCCCTCCTGACTGATCACATGACCCAGATACTTGACCTTGGTCTGAAGGAGGTGACACTTCCTAGGCTTTAATTTTAACCCTTGTTGACGGAGCCGATTGAAGACAAGTGTCAGGCGATCAAGGTGATCGTCGAAGGAGCTGGAGAAAACGATGATGTCATCCAAGTAGATCAATAGAGATTCGAACTGTTGGTCCCCTAGGCATGACGTCATCAGGCGCTGGAAAGTTGCTGGAGCATTCTGGAGACCAAACGGCATCCGGATACATTCAAAGAGTCCCATGGGGGTTGTAAATGCCGTCTTTGGTCGATCCTTCTCCGCAACCTTTACCTGCCAATACCCACTCGTTAGGTCCAGGGTGGTGAAATACTTTGCATTCCCAAGGGCATCGAGGGCCTCGTCGATCCTAGGCATTGGGAAAGCATCCCGTCTCGTCTTGCTATTCAGGTGACGGTAATCTATGCACAGACGAATGGAGTCATCCTTCTTGCGTACCACCACAATGGGAGAAGCGTACGGGCTATGACTTTTCTTGATTACTCCTGCCTGTTCCATCTCCTGGATGTGTCGTCTCACCTCTTGGAACTGAGCAGGGGGAATTCTCCGGTAGGGAAGACGGAATGGATCTTCATCTACAAGTGGGATGTCATGTTCGATGTCCTTAGCCAACCCATAATCAAAGTCATGTTGTGAGAACACGTCCGAGTATTCGGCAAGAAGATGCTCCAGTCGCAACTTCTCTTCCGGAGTAACGGGGGAGCTGGTTAAGTCGAGTTCAGGGAAGCTCGCTGAGGTCTGTGCCAGCAACGGGGAAGGTCCTGAAGGAGGTGTGAGCTGATCCGTAGAGGCTTCTTCGATGGCACACACCAGGAAAAGTTGAGCCAGAGGGACATTCTTGCCGATAGTGATGGGTCTATCGGACACATTCAAGACTCGAATTGGTATGTAGCGACCCGGAGACGCATCTACGAGTGTCCTTCCTACCATCATCCGAGATCCCTTGGTTGGATGCCCAATTGGCTCCACTATAGCTGTACAGCTCGGGCAGTTCCTGGCTACCTGGCACATAACCTCCACTTCCGAGCCCGGCTCAATCCTTCGTCCTCGACCACGGTGAACTGCTATTCCCAGATTTCCCCGGGCGTCCCCTGGTCGACGGCTTTCGATTGCAGAGCAAGCAGCCGACCATGCCTTGTTCTGCCTCTCCACTACCTGCAGGTATGTCGCACCGTGTAACCTCACCTGGTCTTGCTGGGCTAGCCTGATGAGATTGGTGCCGATGAGGGCGTCGACACCGGGTCCATAGCTCCCTGGGGGGACAATGAAGGCTGGTACTTTGGAATAAGTGCTCCCCAGGCACTCTATCTCGAGAAGGATAACTCCTCCATGGGCCAAAGAGTGACTTCCAGCGCCTCTAATCTGTACTGGGGAGGGAGTAGGGGATAAAATACAAAGGGAAGGATGGGAGGAAATGAAGGAGGATGAAACAGTAGTCACCTGGGAGCCCGAATCAATTAGTGTAGAGGCGGGTACACCATTGATGACCACCGTGTTCAGGTTTGTTGGGCCGATCACTGGTATAAGTTCTGGGTCGATTCTATTCTGCTGGATACTAGTACTTGATAAACTATTATTTGATAAACTATTATTTAAATCAATTTTGCCCGCACTCCCTTTCTTTAACTTCGGTGCGGGCCGAACCCGTTTAAACGACCAGCTTGGTTTAGGGCGTCTCCTTGGCTGCCGGTTATATCCGAACTGGTCGGGGCTCTCCTCCGATTGGGGGGAGCGCTCCTCCGATTTGGGCAATCTCTCCTCCAGTGCCCTTTCTGGCCACACTCCCAGCAATCCGATGAAAGGAGCGTAGGTGAAGGGCGCGTGGATGTAGCCGGCTCTTGCACTTCCAAGGCCTTTAACCTTCTGTCCAGGGAAGCTACCCGCTCATCAGTTCTTCCCTGCTGGTCCCGGATATCCGCTACCAGCCTCAGCACGTCTTCCGTGTTCTTGGATATTTGAGCGAGCCTCCCCTGGGTTTCACCTGGATTGTTAGGAGATGCCTGCTGAGCATAGACAGCGGGCCTCCTTGCCTTGGTATGGCGCTCCCTTGCTATGCGTCTGACCTCCTCCCGCAGGTTCCTAAAAGTCATCACCCGAGGCCTCATTGGTGCGAGACGAAGCCGCAGATCCTCCTCCCTAAGGCCTCGCATGAACTGGGTGCACAGAACCGAGTCCATCTGTGTTCCGGTTACGGCTGTCGGGAATTCTCTCTGAATGTCTTGGAAGAGCGACTGCAGCGCGATGGCATAGGATTGAGCGGTCTCGCCGTTTCGCTGCATCCGCTCGTAGAAGGCGGCGAATGGGTCCTCCGTTGGAGTATCCCCATACTCTGCCTTCAGCTCCTCCACTGCATCTGCTGCCGTCTGCTCCTCCAGGGGTAAATTTAGAATGAGGCGACGTGCTTCCCCTCCTAAATTCCTCACAATTGTGGAATACTGAAGAGAGGGTGGTGTACGGCTCGCAATGAAAAAGTAATCAATGTCCCTAACCCAATCTTCAACAGATATTTTGGATTCCCTCCCATTGAAGATAGGGACTCCCCTCACTTGCGTAAATGCTGGTCCCGTAATTGTGGGTGGCACTTCCGGTTGGGCGGACAGGTTGAGTGGGGAATCGAACATGAGTTCTGGTTCTGCTCTAGTGGCCATTATAAATTGTGGGTATTATAGAGTTTTACGAAGAAAATCTTTAAATCAGAAATATGATAATGTCAGAGGTATAAATTATATCAGGGGGGTAGAGAAGCTGTGGACAGGTCGTGATTAATGAAATAAAATAAAATGGTTAGATTTAGACATTTATATCAGATAAGATAAAAATCAGATTAAGACAAACGGCACTCTCCAATCGTAAATAAGAGGAAGAAAAGAAAACATTAGATTAACAGGCTAAAAAGAAATTGGTTACATTCGAATGAATTTGAAACGACAATAAATTATATAAATAAATGATATCAATTAAAACAATTATATATTATTTCCTTGAGTGATGTCTGTGCTGATCCATCCCACAGTCAGTCCAGATCCTCGTCTGCTCAAGACCGTCGTCAGTTCCGATCCTTCCCACAGTCAGTCCAGATCCTCGTCTGCTCAAGTTCGGCGTCTCCCTGTCAATGTTGGGACACGGTCGTGTGTCCTTCCTTCTTCCTTCGCAATAGTGCCGTCCTGTTTTTTAAAAGACTGACAATCCGTCCGATCCTGCCGATTACGCCAAATGTAGCCCTCGTTACTTTCGTAATAGTAGGGTACCAAAATAATATAGATGAGATGAGTCTGTAAAACAGGAGGCGAAGAAGAGATGTGTGATGGTTAAACTCGTGACACGGACTGCCTTTTAATAACAAGTAATAATAATATATAACACATAAATAAACTCACATAATCAAAACACAAATACACTACTATAGTTCCTATCTTACTAATATATAGGTTTACATCCAAACTTAGCCATTAGATGCAATAGCAAGTAAATATCAACAACACGTCCCTTTCCAATAGTTAACCAAACAAAGACTTATCATTCACTAGAATGGATAATGTATAGTAACTACTAACTTAATATCAAATACTCGAAACGTATAACTGCTGAAATGCGAAGATAACCAATATCCCTTTAACTCGACTGAACCTAAATAAAGTAAACAAGACGATAACAAATATGTACTAACTAATTATAACGAAGAAACTATAACTAACATAAAAGGAATAGACTAAATAGATTTATACATGTCTGACTAATAATATACAACTGGAGACTACCGAGTGATAAATATATAGTGCTTTCGTAAACTAGACATATATCGTGCAAATGAATAATAATTGTTGTTCTCTAACTTAATTCATATTGTAAAGATACATGAGCGTTTTGGACCATAATAAAACCCACTCATACATATATAATAGTGACGGCCAAAGCATATTTGCTTCAGCTACTAATACTATAGTACCTGCTCTATACAGATTACAGAGTTGAGACAAATAAACCTAAAAAGCCCAAGTTCCTCTTTGTCAAGGTAATACTTGTACTGGTACTATTAGTTAAAAGTTCTAATCCTTTCTTTGTTCTCAACGATGCGCTCACTCCCAACACACCGTGTGAACGTACATAGTCTAATCACGCAGACACCAATGTATCGTAGAAACATGATTATAAAGTTGTCCGCCAATTCCACACCAATCCCTGGTATATCGGAACACATATTAACATGATTATTATCTTGGCATGATATTGTAAGATCCTAAACAAAATAAACGACATAATAACTCGATACATATCATAAGAACGTACGGACTTATAGACTAGCAAAATCTGGCCGGTTCAATGTCAAATCGAAGGTTATCTCCTTCTGAGATGGAAATCTCTCAAAACGTAATCAAATCGAATATGGAAAATCGTAATAATATTTCCCCAACTAGAATATGTCAAATGCTAACTAGAATCACAATAGTGGTTCATAAACGACAAAATATTGATTAGCTCATATCTTTAAGTAAGAAAGCTAAATAGTTATGTACAATGTGAAATATATATACGCGGGTACCATTCACCCATACAGTATAACGCTTCACAAATAGTTGTAAGAAAGCTAAACTTTCTTAACTTAAATTCTTTCCTTAAAACAACGATATCTACAAATGCGAACATCAGAACACATCCAATCATACATCAGTACAACCGCACAAAGTTATATAACATGATAATAATGATTTACTTAAATATAAGTATAATACAAAATATGGTAAATTACCTGTAAAACAGGAGGCGAAGAAGAGATGTGTGATGGTTAAACTCGTGACACGGACTGCGAGGAGTCAAGCGGGTTCACGAGTTCAAGGTGTTTAGAAACAAAGGGACAAAGGTAATGTTGCGGGGTCACGTGTTAAAAGATATTTGCATAAAGTGAGTCATATAATCCAGCATTCTATGTGGAAACAGGATAGGGGTATGTGACTAGTCTTTATAAAACAGTCACCTGGTTACACATCCTTTATTCCTTATGACTTTTGGTTAATAAATGAGCACTTAGGCCTGCTGTTTTCCACATCTCAGTCAACCCATGAATTGTGTTCGACACACAAGCTATTAGCACACCATTCCATCCATCAAGCGAATGTGAGCTAGCAGTAGAAAAGCAAATGCATTCCGCGATAAATATCTTTTATTTTTACAGAGATTGTGACGGGTTGTTTTGAACACCAATTGTACTTGTCATCGAATGAAAAGGGTTCTACAGATTGAGGGGATGGAGAAACAGGAAACCCGGTATGCTTTGAAAGGTTGAATAATTTTAGATCGATGCTGCATTTCCTGCCATGTCACCGTACCCGGGTCAACGGTGAAGGCGAATACAACATAGGGATTGTGCCGAGTATTATGAATGGCATTGCCTTCAATGCGATAGATATAGAGGGTGGAAAAGTGTTCATTTTTTCACAAAGCCTTGTTCTTAATGGCAAATGACAAAAAAATCAGTGACAAGTCTGCTGATAACCAGTTTGAAGCATATATTTCACTAGCTTACAAGAAAAACTGTCATTTGTCACTGATGACAAGTTTTGTGAAATGGGGCCGAGGATTCGAATCCTATTTGCGTCTTTGCCTGGTAACGTTAAGGATCGGTACGACATCATTATAAGGCGAGGCAAGGCGACTCGAAAACATAAGGAATGCTATTTAAATTACGTCATGTATTTTAAAATCTTGAGGGTATCAGACAGCGATCCTTGCAAAAGTGTAAACAAAAAACTTAATTATTCTGAAAGTGCACTAAGACATGAAATGGAATGCCTCATTGTGTAATGAAGCGAGAATCTAATCGAGTATTGGTGAAATTAACTTGCCTATTGTTGAAATCGCTTAATTACTTCCTACTCAACTCCCACACATAAATGATGCAAACACTGCTGTACCCAGCCTGCTACCATATGGTAGGAGTTTAGTAGACTTTAACCACAAAATACAGACAAACTGTTACTAAAATCATCTCGGAAATAATCATAAAATATAAAACACAGAATCAAGAATTCATCATTATTTTGTTACAGTGCCGTGGTGAATGATTATTGATGGCGCTTTGCACAGCGACCCGACGAAATCTATTTTGGAATAATTGACCTTCTTAGTTGAGGCTATGACGACACATGCGCCTCACAGGTCACCAAATTGCCTAGTGTTACAGCATGATTTGGTATAAATTACTCAGCAAACCTCAATTTACAGCATCCAGTGGGAACGTTCTTGTAAAGTCGATCTATGTGGACACTTGAATGTGTCACCACAACCTTTCAAAGAGCCCCTTTCTATGATAAATGCGATGAAATCTCCGCTCAATTTGCCCGGTTATATCAAATCCTTTTGTTTACTTCAACCAAGAGTCGTGAAGGCTCGGGCGCCTTCTCTGACGTTGTATCCTCATTTAAATTATAAAGTGGCATTCTGGGTAAATTGGGACATTTGGAGCTCCGCAAAGACCACATTGAGCATGCGCAGTACCTATTTCTTCCAGCTGTGGCTCTTGTAAAAAGTGCAATGTCATTATAAGAGAGCCCGGAGATGAACGTAAAATAAAACTTGATTCTAAAATGAATGTGTGTCAAGTGGGGGATTCATGTCAGAATTTGGATCAGACATGAAAGTGAATTCCTTAAGAAGAGACAATGGCGGATCAATGATACCATGCAAAGAAATTCATGCAAGAGAAAGAGTTGGTATCATCCAAATAAAAATGAACACAAGTTTTTATCTATTTATTCATAACGCTATAGGTATCATATTGTACTTCGCCTTTTTAGAAAGAGAATGCATCTATTTAAATGTGTTTAATAAAAGCAGCAGCATAATCTATGTTGTTAACAATAACAAAGTTTCATGTAGCGCACAATATCTTTTGTGACAGAATTATGAATCGCCTAATTTGGCTGTCGGTTAACAATTTGATTAACGTTTAGATTCTATTAAAAACTATGAAATTTCGCTCATGCTTAACAAACACATGAGTCATTTGTCATTGGTTAGACTTTGTTGCACAAGCTCAACTCGATTTTTACAAAATTTCCTCTGCCTCCGAATTTTCCTGTTTTATCCGGCAAGACATTTGATATTCGAATCGTATCGGCCCACTGTCACCCCATTTAAAAAACAATTAAGACGGAAGATATCCCTATGATAACGTTGCCGTATTGGCTTATCTAGCTTTCTTAAAGTCTTAATTCCATGATTGCATGCAATCCAACAATGATGAAAAAAAGATAAGACAAGTGCTGGCAGTTTTATCACATTTCTTCACATTCATATCTCATCTATGCAACAGAACTATAAAATGAAGTATTCCAATTCACCCTTTACGTGTCAAATAATGTTTAAAAGTCAGTTTTCTCCTTCAATTTTGAGGAAACAAGAATTAAAATTGTCGAATTAAGCGACCAATCGATGTAATTGGTTTTAATGTTATATCTGCTGGTAAGCAGAAGAAGGTAGACAATACGGATTTTTTTTTGTTTGGGGGGGGGGGGGGGTGAATAAGGAAAATTAAGGAGGAAATGAATGTAATCTTACTAAGGGCACGAATTGAATCGTATCCATATGAACCTATGAACTGTAATCAATAAATTCATTTATTCATTATATAGTGTTATAAAATATTTAGTAAAGATTATATCCGCTGTTGCTTAAGAAAAAAATCAAGGCTGTGGAAATCTGCTCGCAAAGGTGAGTGAGTTGCTGAATTTAGATAGAATCAAGATATGGAACAGGTGATTATGATGAATAGAGGTGTTAACACGGGCGTAAATGGTCGCTGCTATCTATAAGGAATACTTTCTTTTATTTATTTTGATTGGACAATATTGTCGAGCTTTATTTTTACACCGAGAAGATAGATGTTTAGCTCACATATGGAAAGTCAATTTCGATTTTTTTTTTTTTTTCAAAATTGTCATTTTTGTTAGAGTCCTTAGAATGTATATATCCCCTCAACACGTAAAAAGGGATATGATGCGAATAGTTGTGCTTTGTTTATAAGTGAAAAACGTCAGCGAAATAAGTAGGTTAATTTAAGAAACGGAGACAGACTAAGTTAAATTTCTTTAAACTTGTATATTTTTTTCTTTTCGCTAAATGTTAATAGCAATCTGAACTGCCATGAAATCACCCATGCGGTTCAAAATGTTCTCGAAAGGTGTTTCATGCGGTGTGATTGCGGAGCGACGTATAGCACCTCAGCCAGCTCTAGATTCACACCCACACGCACATTAAAATCCACTTTATCTATCTGAACAAATGCATCAAATACAGCATTATGCATTCGCCACTCGTCTGCGAGACACACGCACTCTCCATACCTAATGAATATCATCGCATTCATTGAAGCGGGAATCGGATTGATATTTCGGTTGGTGGGCGAGAGACCGTCGGGCGTTCGCTTCGTTGATCATACTATATTCCTCAAGGAACAGCCAGCGAGAAACGCTTTTCACTTCACTTCTCACGCTCAATATTTCTTTTTCTTCTTACGTCGACGTCGTTTCAGTGTTTAGTAATTTAAAAATAAATTTCAGGCAAGGCTCTCTTTGATTATTATGCGATTACATATGAGGCAGAAAATCATATTTGTGTTATTTTCCTTCAATCACCAATAATGGTGATTCCTTGCTACTACAGACATTGTTATGAATTGAAATCTTAACACAGGCATGGGTATCTAGAAATATCTCATGACCGGAAGTTTTATGAAAGCAGGAAAGTTTCCATATGCAGGCAAATTTCATATTGTCTCTCATATCCCCAAATAAGTGACACTTCCTTCGTTCTTGATGCGCGTTTGTCCATTCCCTAAAGAGGAAAGATGTGGGAGGGTTGTACATGCAGCGTTTTCCCGTACGATCGATAATTCAACCAAGAATGATTCAACGAAGACTAAACATGTTGGGAAAAAAGTGCATGGGCGTTAAGAACAAGACTCAAAGGCACAAGCATTTGAGCTCATGAGCATCATTTCGTGTTTATACTTTAATCTTCATCATCTTTTCTATTTTTTTCACTCATCCATGGCTCTCCTCTTACCATCATCCTTGTCTCTCCGCGACCCACTTTGGAACCAGCTGAGCATACAGGCGATCATTACGCGTCGTCATTAAGATGTGAGCGCGGAGGTGGCGCCAAAATTTAGGGTAAACAAAATGGCGGCGAAAGTAAACGGTTGTGTCATCTTGACGCAAATAGTCCGCGCTGACACAGATATGTGTAAGGCGAGAAGGGCGAGAGGTAGATCAATGAGCCTTGACCATTAGGAATTGTTTGCTTTGATGCAGCCACTCGTGGTCAGTTAATGGTCAAGAGTAATTAAGATCCTGAGGAATAAAGATTACGAGACGAGCATATTTAAGTAAACCGCCGCATCGACCTGTACTAATAAATACGACTCAATATTGATCTATAAGATTTAATCCAATTTTCCGTATAAGCCCATATTATACACGGCTTATATCACACTTTCATCAACCTCCCTTTGTAGACCTTTAAGAACTTGCTATTTTGTTATATTGTGATTTTAACTAAAATTCTTCGCTCTTATTTTCCCACTGTTTATTGTCCTTATTCTACCAGAAGATTGCATATTGTAATCCATTATTTGCTAGTTTGAATTATTTGTTTGATTATCAACCTCCCTTCATTATCATGCAAATCCAGGAGTCTGCGTGTACCTGGGGAAAGAGGGGGGGGGGGGGGTATACGTTCTTCGCAAAACACTGACACTCCTATACGTGACCAGGCACAATCGTGCTTTTAACGGTCATTTCAACAAACTCAGTATGGCGATCGATGAGAAACAAGGAAAAGCTTGTCCCCACGAGAATTCATCTTTCCTCTGTGAGTTGGGTCGACACCTTGTCAAAATGACGTCCATGGTGAAAGGAAATGCCCACCATTTATAGATCCGTATCTCCTAGGTGGATAGTGTTACAGTGTGCCGTGACGATGTACGACGGAGAAGATGTTGCCGTTTTGAGGTTTGTTGCAGTGATTTCCTCCATCCTATCCCTGATCATCTTACCTCATTCAAGACATGTAATTTAAAATGTAAACTCATGTGGACAAATGGTCAATGAGCCATATTTTATTAACATTGTAATCATCATTTGAGGAAAAAAATTATTATCCAATACAATTTCAAGTAAATTATATTCTCCTCCTGATCTGTTTTTCCTTTAAATATTCCTTTTAAATTAAAAAAATGCTTGATTGGTTTAAGAGTCACAATTATTCACATCTAAATTTCCAAGAATAGTATAATCCCCTATAAGTCCTACGAAAGGCTGGCACTTTGTGATTAGAGTCTTATATTATGCATTAATAATGAAGTGGCACAGATTTAATTTTTTAAATGTCACATCTCCCTGCGCTGCATTGTACTTGTCTTGGGATAGATATTCAAAAGGCTTAACGATTATTTAACTTTTTCCAGTGGAAGATTAATCAATACCGGAGTTAAAAGGGTTGTCATGGAGATAATCAAGGCAGAAAATAGATGACTATACTAAACCATTGTGTTGGACAAAGCAATCCTTCCCTCAATCGCTGTCTGTTTTTGCGGGAAATGGGGGTGTGGCAAACGAGCGCAAAGGCAGGGAGGCGAAGAAAGCAACTAAAGGGTTAAAGCTATACGGTATTATTATGTCTCGATGCTCTCCCAGTAATTCTAATTCACTGCTCCTGCGTGTCTTATAAGAAGCAATCAATATTCCTTCCACGCTTTTCTCCAAATCTGTTGCTCAATGTTCTCATCTCTATCACCGGAAAGGTTTAGTAATTTCTCGATCTAACGAGATACCTATCTAAAGGTTAGAGGGATGCATGGGCTTGAATCCAGCCTGCTTTCCTTCAATCATTGTCCCCCCTGGCAAATATGGAAATCATTTGCCCCGCATTGTTTGCGCTCACGCATATTTTCATCTGGTTCCCGCCAATAAATTAATGATCATGCTATCGCCATGGTTACCAAGATTTCATCTCGATGGCTATAGAGAGGTTATTCATTATTCACTCCGCTTCGCTCAAGGTTAGGCAGATGAAGAACCATATTTGATTGCTCGAATGTCAGCAGAAGATTGGATAATATTTATATATTCGAGGCGCTTTTCAGAAACATATATTCATTTCATATCCATCAATTTCTGACACAATTTCGAACGTCAATAATTCATAAATCAGGGAAAGTCATGACAATATCTGCCCATCTTATTTGATGATTGCTCTTTTTCATCCTGTACTTTAATAAGGAAGTGACGGAAAGAAATTTACCAAGGCTAAAACTACTATTATGACAAGCTTTCCAATGGCCTTTTCATTTTTCGCATGCATTCATATTAACAACTGAGTTGAAAAAATGAAAGAGAACCTACGTCACTGATATTAAATATGAATAGAGCCACAGAAATATTGACGAATGATCTTCAGTTAATTGTATTCATATTAAATTCGTCTCAATATTGAAAATGAATTATTGATATAAGTCAGGTGAAATATCAGAGCATAAAATCATTTAGGTTAATAGAGAGAGAAAGAAAGAGAGAGAGAGAGAGAGAAAAGGAAAGAGAACATTGTAGAGATAATTACATGTATATAAATAAAAGAGAAAGAGAGAGAGAGAGAAGAGGAAGAAAGAGAACATTGTATAGAGAAAGATAAAGAAAAAATAAAAGAGAGAGAGAGAGATTCTTTTAGATGTAGAGAATCGTTGCTCTGATTTTTGATGACGGTAGAATTCGATCCTCGCTCTCAGCAGCCTTGATCCATTCTATGCTGACCACATTGATATGTTATACGTTCAATATGTTCAACCACATAGCCACAAGAGGATAACTCTCCGTCTACTCTCTTAATACAAAATAGAACTGAACTCTTTTGTCATGTTATATCAACACAAATCCCACACTTTATTCATTGCATAAATGGTATTTATATCGATGAAATATTCATGCTTCATATCAATTTCTCCAAGGATTTCTAATACGACACTCTATACCTTGAGAAAAACGACGGTGCTCTTGCTATTTGCGTATAGACACCATCAGCATAATCAAAGGCAGTCACGTAAAGCGACGAGAAAAGCGCCGAAGTTGATCGATAATAATATCATTAAATCTTTGCGTCACGACTTGTGAGTAATCCACGCAACGTCATGCCGTAGACCACCACCATTAGTTTCAAAAGGTATAATGCCTTCAAATGAATGCATCATTAAAGAGAATGATGGAGAGGAGTACGGAAGTAAGGATGAGATGAAGGTGTAATTTGTAAGAGAAAGAAGGGTGGATAAGTAATGAGGGAGAGAGAGAGAGAGAGGAAGGGAGAAAGAGAGAGAGGTAGATAGATAAATAGATAGAGAGGATGATTTCCCTTTTACATCGTATACTGAGGTAGTGATGGAAAGAAATTTACCAAGGCTAAAGCCACTCTTATGACAAGCTTTCCAAAATAGAAAGATATATATATCTAGAGAGAGAGAGAGAGAGAGAGAGAGAGAGAAAGAGAGAAAGAAAGAAAGAATGTGGAGAAAGAGAAGACGAGACAGAATAGAATTATTTTTAAAAAGAATTTCAATGTCATGTCAAAATGCATGTCAGAATAATTGAATATTACTTTAAGATGTTTGATTATAGGCCTGAGATATAATATATTTGAAGATTGTATTTCCTTCTTTGGAAAACTCTCCTTCCATTGAGCGTTACCTTTGATATCTTCAATCATTTGTGTTTGTGTTCTTATCAATGCTACTGATGATGCTTTTGTCGTTTAGAATATTCAAATATTTTAACGTGTTGCAGAGAATCTCAATGTTATCACTACTTCTGAATAACTTGGGTTTCCTAAAAAGCATAACAACAAAACACACACACTTCTATGACTATCCATTGATCGACCATTTTCTAACAAAAAAGGGACATAATGGACCCACGACCGTCGAGAAGGTGGAGCAAAATTAGATGGAGCAATTTCCTTCTTCCATACAGGAAATGAAATTATGATTAGAGCGAAGAGGAGTACGTCCTGTGCGCCACCTCAAAGCTAGGAGAGAAAGAAGATGACGATGCTGCATCGGAAAACGACTTGGCTGGAGCTTTTTAAGAGATGCCGAAGCAGAAAGCAGCGGGCGTTTTGTAGACCTCGGGGCTCTTAGGAAAGTGCTTCTTCAGTTCCATCTACCGAAGTCCCGTATATCTTCGCCATTCCATGCCTGATTTAATAAGATGGATGGGAAGAAGAGCGCCATGGTCGCCTGGCTAATCCTTTTTAATTGTCTTCGAGGGGGGGGGGGAGATGAGCTTCGGGCTCGATAGAGGAGGAGGAAGGTGAATAGAGCTAATCGGATTCAGCAGGTGGATTGCTCTGCGCAACAGTTAGGTGCATGACTATTCCTATGCGTGGAATTGAATGGAATGAAATGAAATGATATAGTTAAATGGAAGGAAATGAATTGGTCTATAATTTTAATCTTTAATCATTATTGTCTAGGCCAGCAGGTTTAATGTAAAAAGCACTTTTGTATCTGACAATGCTATCCAATAAAAATGAAATTACAAATAATTGAATAAACAAATAAATAAATGTATTGAAGTAAACGATATCACGCCCCGTTTCTAACCCTTATGAGATGTTTAACCTGCTAATAAGAGTCATCTCCTATATAATGTGACGCAAAAATTAAAAACCATGGCAATATCTGTAAGAAAATTCCAAATGAAACTTTAGATATGTCTACTCAGCTAAGGAAAGCCTCGTTCATAATTACTCACAACTAACCTCTACTCGTGAACTTCATTACAATGGGTGTACTATATTTTCAGTCTCATCAGCGCCTTTTAATAAGACAACTAGATATTGAAGCTCTACCAATTCCCTGATTGAGTAATATTTAGAAAATGTGATTATACATTCATGTTTTCAATACGGAAAATGAGATAGAGGAAGAGAAAGGGAGAGAGAGAGAGAGAGAAATAGAGAGAGAGAGAGAGAGAGAGAGAGGGAGGGAGAGAGAGAGAGAGAGAGAGGGGCCTAAAGTCTCCATAAAGTGGTCATTTCCTTTACGCCATCCATCTTGAAACCTGTATCTATCAGTTATCATTATCAACTCATTTAATATCAATTATCGTCTCATACTTACAACCTTTATAAAGTTGATCTAACCTAATTTCATCTTGCATGGCGGTGTTCCCAACTCGATTGGTCCAGGTCAAAGAGGATTAGTAGATTGAAGAGATGATGCTCTGGTTGGCTTCTCCTTCTGATTGATGAGAGATAGCAACCCAGTCCACTGGAATAAGACGACATGATTAAAATGAGGGGACCTATAGAGGGATGATAACATCATCATCTTACCTGCCCTTTTCATGCCAACCATCCTTACTGCATCATTGACACAAAAGAGAACAACATTCACTTTATACCGGGAGCCACATAGCGGGGATATGATTGGTAAATCGTTATGCATTTGAATTTAAAGGAATGCCGTAATTTTCCATTTTAGGGAATGCCAACATTACGTTAATACTGAAAATAAAATAAACGTAACATTTATTTAAAAAAATATATATATATAAATATTCCATTGTGATTGTCTTATCAGCAATCATTCAGATAATGATGAGTTATGCAATCAAAATTAGATATGCCACGTGGATGCTTATTGAGCATTTATTAATAACTTCAAAACGGTAATTTAAGGGGTAACAAGCGTGGTTGGATTAATGATAAGTCTTTAAATCGTTCTAAAGGCCATAAATGTTCTCGTTGAGATGGAGATAATTACGTAGCAAAACCTGTCACAGGTGGAGTGAAAGACAAACATTTAAATTTAAAGAGAATATAATAATCAGGTTTGGACCTTTTAATATTTGAAATCGTAAGAATTAGGAGTGCAACGTCAATACATGATTGTGTACACCAATATACAACTCAATAATAACTTTACCTTTTGAATGGAAGCCTTGCTATACTCATTCACCCACTGCACACACTAATCCAATATACAGTTATAACAAGATTACATGATATATTCTCTCCTAGTAGAATTTACAAATGAGAAAACTAGAAATATAGGATTTGGCGTAAAATATGGGCTTCCTCCGAGTAGAAGATTTGAACAAATTAAAAGAAACGCTAAAATTAGACAAATGAAATGGATGTTGTGATAACTAGACAGAATTTACTATTAGCGCCAAGCCATCTAACTTTACATGATTTTAAGACATTCCTCTCAAGATAAATTGAAATTGAGAGGAATGTAAAGTAGTGTAAAGGCATGAGAGGTAAATGGAAAAGAGCGATACAAGTAGAACTCGAAGAGTCTCCATAAGAGAAAGGTTAAGCGTGGTAATGAATACTTTTATGTGAGCCACCTCGTTTAATTTACTTTTGTAGAATGTCACAGTAGGCTTCATAAATTTAATACGACGGAATAAGAGTGAATAGAAGTAAAATAACTTTCTCTCATCCATAAGCAATACAACAATTTCAGGCGCGTTTACATGGCTAAAGTTATTCAAAGTAAAGACGGCGAGCATAGGAAATACTTCCTTTAAGAGAGTAATTATAGGAATACGTCATAGTTTGAGTGAGTTCCTTGTTTAGTTGTAAATAATACAAGTTAATTAGGTCTTATTTACCCATGGTAGCCATTTCAGTTTCCAAACAGCTCTTCATGTGGGCCCAGCAAATCAATTTCCAGTACATTCGCAAACAAAACCAACAACAACAAAAAGAAGAGGGAGAATTTTTTTTTTTCTTCCCCTGTCTTTGATATTTTTCTCCCTCTTCGTTCTCGTTATTGGTACCATCTCATCATTTTACCTTACATTTACTTTTCAGTTTTAATTGTATAATTTTTTGGTATTATGGGGTCAGTCCTCGAAAAATCATTTTTGATTTTTGACTACCTCTTCCACATTTGCTGATTTTTTCTTTTTAAAACATACATTGCTCCAACTGGAGTCGTTTTATATATGATGTACATGTTCTATTATTGTATTGTATGTATGTATTTTATTCTATGTAGAGAAATAAATTGAACTTGGCATTAAAAAAACAGGCATCAACCGGAACAGATAAACCGAGAACAGACAACCAGAATAAAAACATTAGACGGCATGACTAATGACCGGCGCGCTTTTGAGGTTGTCCTTGGCGATGTAAAGAATCTTCTCATTCTTCTTTGGGGATATATATATATTATTTATTCATACCCAATACCTTTTTTGGTCCTCATCTGTGGCCATTGGCCTGTCACTTTAGTGACGCTTCAAATGTTCTTCGTATTCTCGCGCCATTTAATCCTTGAGTTATGGGTAGGTTTCCGAAATTCAAATTTACTAGCTTACCATCTGCTTTATTATAGATTTTCAATTTATAAGTATCTAATTCGAAACACTTAGTTTGGAATTGCTAAACACGAGTTTTGCCACATCATAGAGAATATCCAGTAAAGGTTTAGCGTGAGTCCAGACACTGTAATCAGGAATAAAAGGGGCCGGTAGGGACATCCGATTTACTAGATTGGAAGGCCATCAGCTATTGGGAGTGCGTGGAAAGGATCATCTTCCTTTTCAGCTCCCTTCAAAGCCTCCCTGTAATTATCATTATTGTTCTCTTGTTCACATGTATTTGATAGAGGACGCCTTAATCAACAACTTTCTCCTTATTAGGGATACAACAAAATCCTTCAGAATGACTTGGAAGAAAGCTTTCTGACGAAAAAAAAAAAAAAAATCGACATTAATGTGGACTCCGTCTGTCGCCTTAGTTTTAATGACGTAAGCATCTCGTGCAATCCACGTGTCATGCATACTTTCTACTGGTAATATACAGTAACCATGGTAACTGTGAGTCGGAATGAAAATATTACGGACATGCATACTTTCTACTGGTAATATACAGTAACCATGGTAACTGTGAGTCGGAATGAAAATATTACGGAAGACCTAAATTTCGAGACAGGTTCAGCTTGTAACGAATTAACCTGCGAATGATTACGAAATATATCGATCAACCTTTATAAAAGGCACAAGTGGTACTGACGTATGAATAAAACCGGTTTCTAATAGATTTTATCGTATACTAAAATATTACAATTATATGTCTAACCCGGTATAGATCTTAATTACCGGCTACGAAAAAGAATATTAAATCACCATTAAAAGGGCTAAGGTGGAACGGTTTTTGAAAGTGGTAGATTTATATTTCCAAGATGCTGTATAGGCTTCTTAATTATCAGACATGAATAATACATATTTTACTACTTCCCTTTAAGAATGTCAGTACGTAAAGCATTTTATTTAATGATATGCTTCCTGTAAAATGTTTCCAAGATTAAAAGTCTTCCCTTGCAATTCGTAAATGTAACATTTCTATATAATTGACCCATTGTTTGTCATATTATGAGAGTTAGTCGTTGATATTAAGGATTAAAAATTGTATTGCCTGCACGATTTATTCATGATTGGTAGTTAATTCTCCAATGATTGCTATTTGAGTTCAAATTAAAGTTAATATAGATCGATACCAGAGTCGAAGTAGGCAGTGCAACACCAATGCTAGAAATAGAACACTCGATTTGTTATTGATTGGAGTAAAATTAGTGCTAATCAGAAATTGAACGGAATGTAATAGAATGTATTGAGCTCCAACGGAGAGTGACATATGAATGATTAATCCGCCCTCACGTAAGACATGGCAATCATCGTTTCATACTTAAAGCCCGTCTGTACTAGTTTGGCCAGGGGATTAGACCTTCCTGCAAGGTCACTGACAGGTGGTTTTCTCATCGACCCCCCCCCCCCCTCCAACGCCCCCAACGGCCCTACATACATTAACATTATGCGAACCCATTAAATACGTCACCTATGAAAACACTAATTGCTTCATCGATCATTTCTCTCGCTGCAAGTACCACATTTTAAGCAGATGCGGTCGCTTTGAAATCTAAATGCTAATGAATGACGCGAGATGGACGAGGGGATAATTGCACTGTGAAAGGATATTGACCCATTGTCTTTTAGGAAAGGTTAACCCTCTCGATAGGTCACTCGTTTTTAACTTCGCGTAATAAGACCACAGCACCCATTGTGCGTCAAATTAATGTCTCTATAGTTTACCACACGTTAGTAAAAAAAAAAAAAAATACGATCGCTGTGGGCCAGATAGGCATTAACTCACATCGATTAAAATCAAGTTACCGTCCTTCTCTCTCTCTCTCTCTCTCTCTCTCATCAATTTACGAAGGTTCACCTTTTACCCCCAAATTATCGACCTAATAATGCAATTCATTACATTCACTCGATTAAAATCTACAGGTAGAGCCAAATTACCGCAACTTGAAATAATTGTTCACCCTTTAAAATTTACCATAGGGACAGGTCTAATAATTGCACATCTAAAGTTACAACTATTAGCACATCGTTAAAAATCAAATTCGAATAATAATCATTTCTTCCAGTGAGCGTTCATCTATATGCCGTATAGCAAAAATAGCAATACAATAATGTTATTCTTTGAGAATACGTGTATATTCTTATCTACGTTAGATGTTAACGTATTATCTTAAATAAAGGTCGCCCGATATTAATAACTCTATTTTTGTTTTCTAAATGTAAATCAACTGCTTATGATCAATTCAACATTTCTACATTTAATGTTTGTATATTTGCTTTGGTGTAAAAGCACAATGACATACAGAATGACATTGACGTCATTCTCTTCACTATAGAAGGTTCCCTGCTCTAAAAGAGAATACGATGTGACGCCACTATACACATACAAAAACAGTGCGGTAGCTGGATGTCTTTTTTTTACCAGTATGTTCGTTTTCTGAATGTACATTGCCTTTGGGCAATCCATTATAGAGATATCACGTTATATTATCCCAGGCGATAGGGAGGTGTTGGGAACATCACATGTCTGGCTACATGATCATAATGATGATGATAGAGAGGGGAATGAGAGCGTTATGAGTGGGTCGGAAATGGTGATTAGGGGTGAATTCTTTACACGCAATGATGGTCCACACGGGAAAAAAAATATCATTGTCTAGGCTCATTACCAGCCACCTGCTAAAACATATATCAGGAAAGAGGCCAGGCTTGGGAGGTGGAGAAATAGAAGGAGTGAGAGTAAGAGAGAGAGAGAGAGACTGGATAAAGAGATGGGAGGGAGGGAGGAGATAGAAAAAGGGAAGGGAGGAGAGAGAGAGAGAGATACAGAGAGAGGGAGAGAGAGAGAGCAGAGGGAGAGAGAGAGAGAGAGAGAGAGAGAGAGAGCAGAGGGAGGATAGATAGAAAGAGAGAGAGAGAGAGAGGGATAGCGAGAAAGAAGAGATATATATATATATATATATAGAAAGAGAGAGAGAGAGAGAGAGAGAGGTGTGAACTGATAGACAAAATAAAAATAAAAAGACAGATGATGAAGATTGAAACGTATTTGTATTGGAAGAAAGTAATATTCGTCGGGATACAAACGGAGAGTGGGAAAGAGAGAGAGAGAGAGAGAGAGAGAGAGAGAGAGAGGGGAGAGAGAGAGAGAGAGAGTAAGAGAGAGAGATGAAGAGAGGGGCCGGGGGTAGAGAGTGAGAGATAGAGGGAAAGAAAAAGGACAGAGTGAGTTAGAGAAATAAAGGCAAGACAGAAAAAGAGATAGAGAAATGACATAAGAAAGTAAGTGGAAGGACGGTTTTGCCACCTTTTAGATGTATAGTAATGATCCGTCGTTGTTTGATATGAAAACGCACTTTGTCACGATCACATTGAATGCATTATCCCATCTTCTCATTAGCGCTCACAAAAAGGTGCTTTTAGTGTATGTAAAGTTAGCTGATTTGTTGAATAATAAAACTACTTCGTGTCGCTTTAAGCACATTGAATGAATATTTCACGGGAGGTTTAGAGTGGTACGTGTTCATGGAGGAGTGTAGGAGCTGCTGTTCACAAAAAGAAATTTTGGACGAAAGAGAGGAATGCAGAAAAGAACCAATAATGTTACCTTATGATATTTAGTTAAGTTCAACATAGACTGTCTTCCTTACCCCCCCCCCCCCCTTCCCCCAAAAAGAATGTGATACAAAATAGTTTGTCCACCGACTTGTGCTGCGGTTACAATTGATCCGGGCTTTATTTGACAATAGTATAAGGTTGGGGTTAGGGTTAGGCTTGCAATTATGTTTTAGATTACGTGTAAGGTAAGGATTAGGGTTTTGTGTTGTGTCCAGGGATGAAGTTAGGAATGTGGTTAGAGTAAAAAATTATCGCAGAGCTATAATTGTCGCAGGGGCAGGTGTATTTACGAACTGACTAGGGAAAAAAACGGAACGAAAAACTAAAATAGAACGAAGAAAGCGCAGGTGGACAACGTCCCTTCATATTTCATCATTTCACAAATCAATCATCCTGACAAGTCATCAGGACCTTGAATGACAAACACATCCCAAAGAAATTAGCAAGCATGTAACTAAGATTGATTGATTGAACATTCCTGGTTGTCATGGTGATAGATGACGGGTAAAGGAGACACGTCTTCTTTGCGCTCCCATCTTAGGCTCGTTGCGAAGAAGACCCATCGAGCATAAATAACCGTCGCGATGTGGAATACAAATTACCCTTTTAAAAGGTGGAACAAGAGAGTATAGAGGGAGAAAGGGAAAGCAATATCAACACAGCCAATAGCATGTGATAAATACGTGTACATGTATGATACTTTTATAATTCTGAAACATCGGTAGCTGGAGTATAAGGTAATGGGATAAATGAAGCAAATGAGAGAGCAATGTATAGTACTATTAAAACATTTTTTCGTATTCTACCTTATTGCAGTCTTGTAAGACTGTATAGTGAAACAGATAATGTGCAAGAAACCGACATTGTCTTTTCAGCTTAAAAGTATAACGCATTAACTAGCTAGTGTATTAGTTTCACAAAGCACACTGACAGTCAATCTTCGCAGATACGAGCCAATAATTATTATAGAATAATTTACTAAATGGGTATAAGGCATAAATTGAGATTACACAGCAATCATCATTTCCCGAAAACAATTCATTCGATAAATCCAATAATATTTATTGAAGAATAGAATTCGAGTGCTTCTATACACATCACATAATTACGATCATTACATGTCAGGTAGAGAAATGAAGGCTGAAATGTGTTTTTGTCATTATGGGCATTGTGTTTCATACGGGAATGATTATCACTTTATCAGGTTTAGATAAGGAGTATATCAGATACTCTTTACGTACCAAAACGATAGCACGGCGATTACTATCAATTATGCCAAACAAGAACATAATTTGATATCATAATACGATTTAGGAGGGTGTGACGGGTTTATTATTATGAATAAGCTAATATGCAAATTAATATGTGAAATAGTTTGGAAGTTCCTCCTTCAATCCAAAGGGAACAGCAGTCTACCAATTTGGCTGAAGTTGATACCGTGCAAAATTAAAATAAACTGAACTGAACTGAATCAGCCTACAGGATTTTGCTTGTATCAAGAAAAGAAATTACGTATACAGTTTACCCTCCCTCATCCCTACCCAATTCTTAGTCATATAGATCACAATACAAATACATACCAACAGAAATGAAAGGAATGGAAACAAAGAAAAGGCTGAGAACAAAGACATAGATGTACTTTGGATATATTGGCTTTATATTGCACATGTTCTTCATCATTCATAATATACCGGATAGTGCTCAAGGCGCTCCAATATTACCTCGGCTCTGGCTGCTTTATCTATCCAATTTTCAAAGCATGAAACTAAGACAATACCTCTTGCAATATTAAGTAATTTGTAGCTAAGATATGAGGAAACATAAACAGAATGACATGAGTAATAAGCAAAGCATATACGCAAACAGCGGCAAGAACAACAACAACATTCGTACAGTAAACAGAGAATAATTGCAATTCTAGCCATGGACACAATTTGAATCCAAAGTACGCTTTCTGAATCGCACCGTAGCGCCTAGATTGGCTTGCACCCCATTCCTTATGAATCGAGAAGGACGGTAAATTGAGTTAATATTAAATACAGAACAGTCCTGCCCCTCCATATTGTGAATGCAAATTGAGTTAATAGGAGCATACCGCACTGCTACTGGCTGCTGTGGTGTCGCCCTGAATAACCAATGACCTTTCCAGGTCGATTTGGGATTTTTTTTTCTTCACCCGCGGCAAAAAGCGGGTCCTAGGAAACAGAAGACTTTAATGTCCGTCGAATTCTGATAAACATTTAAATGGCTGAAACAGGCATTGGGAAACACTGCCATTAGTGATGGGCGATTTAATTTCTCAATTTCGATACATCACTCCAACTATAAAACCACAAAGTGGAAGTTTGAGGGGGAGGGGGAGTATTTCAACTCCATTGATTAACATGCATATATATGTATAATTTGCCCTCATTTTATTACATTGCACATCACAACAGAGAAGAAATTTTCCTTATCTTTCCTCGTCATATTTCTTGCTGAATTAGTATTCATTTAATTCGGAAATAATGGAATGCGAAACATTATTTTGGACCAAACAGTTTACTTTATTATGTTACCATTCATTAATTAATTCATTAATACATAACTACCTTAGTGCAGAATACGGCAGTATATTTTATTGCTCATATATCCAAAGGAAATGAATTTAAATGCATAACAAAAGAGTTTGATGGAAGCGTATAAACAGGTGGTTAAAATAAAGGACGAAATACTTTCGCTTGATAATGCCAAGGATAGAGAAAAAAAACTGCTGTAACCAGCGAAAAGCCATGTGGCAGAATCAAAGCCGAATTAATGATTTATTGGCGAATCGGGAAAGAATGGGAAACAAGATTTGAATGTTTAATTGTCTAATGACCACTTGGTAACATGACAACGAAGGAATGAGAAGCCAGTTTCCCTTGGAATATCTTAGCCACAGAGGAATCGTGGTCGTCATTTCGAGTATCATTTGAAGGCTTGAAGCATTTTGTATTTTGGACACGTCTAAACTTTTAGCATCCTATAAATCGCAAACCTCTTCCCTAACGCTATCTTATCGCTTTTATTATCATATAAACACAGGTATGTAATTGCCAATCTTGCAGAGGACCCTTTAATGGCAATCAGTTTCATATTTGATTGATCCTGATTGCTCTTGTAATAGATGTCGAAGGCATTGCTCGCCATCTTGAAACTTGATTTGGACAGCGCTGAATTAATTGTGCAGACAAATTATCTTCGCAGATTACAGATATTGGCAAAAACACATCATCGAAATGTGTATTTGCATCTTGAGTATACTTGTATCTTGATTACATGTATTGAATTATGTTTCAAGGGAGATATACTTTCTATACTTTCTGTTCTTGTTTATTCCAAAGATCTTGTTTGTGTGCAACCGAGCCGATATCCTTTTGTTATTTGTTGCGTGGGTTGCCCCGGTCGGGCAAAGGGGCTTCATTGCCCCCGCAGTGGGGGGGGGGGGGGGCGTTTCTTCTTAATTCTAGAAGTAAATAGTATCACCCGTGTAACGTTTTATGCCAATTAGTACGATTCAGATATGTATATTTTCTTTAAAAATAACAACATTTATTTTGCACATCTTTGCCGGGTTGAAAAAATATCCCGAACATAAGATAAGCAAATACATGTCAATTGCTGTCGCGATGCTGTCTTAAATTTCATTTTCATAGCACTACTTGAGAGAAATGACATTTATCTTGAGATCCCCACGAGGACATGCTTCGGTGCCACATTTCTTTTCTTATGATGATGGGCGATGAAACGAGATAAGGTCTAAATGTTGTTCTTGCAGACCATGAAATGTTTCATCTTTCTGATGGTGACGCTTTTATGTATTCTTTCCTTTTCATTAAACATAGATTTCACAAAAAGTAGTTGTCTTGCGCTTCTGCATTAAATTCTGAAACACTCTCAAAATCTTTAAATTATGATAGAATGTAAATATATCTTTTGATAGATGACTAATGATATTAACAATTCCAGAAATATAGCCCTGGGAGATGATATAAAACAATTATACTACTTGTTATCAAAAATTGCTTTCTGTGCAATTTCCTTTTTGAACAGTCTGTCGTGAATTCTCTTGTGTACATGCACGTGAACATGGTTTGGAAGTAAAACAATATTCGATTTATTTCTCATTATTTCAATCAACTCGGTAAGAACAGAAATGTATAGGTACTCGAAACTGTGTGTATTCATTTCCATCATTTGTCAGGAAATACTGGTTCGAATTTTGCGATTACTAGTCGTGCTAGTAATTCGCGGTCGAAAAACAGATGCCTATGACGAACATCCCAGGTACAGTGTGTAAAAATGTAGTCGTCTGTGGAATCATTAACAAAAAATTATGTCTTCCTGCTTGACTGCCTAAATCATGTTAATAACTTGTATTAATTACCCTTTCATAGATATATAAATCATTAAAGATGCATTAACTATCATATTCAATCTTTTTCATAATTGCTAAGGATGTGAGAGTGACGGGAGAGAGAACAGTAAAGATTTAAGCTGATTCAGATGTACCATATGGTAGATAAATGCATCTCAATACTGATGTTCCCATCTCTTCCAAACTCGGCGGCCTCAATCACTTCTCAAAGCAGGCAATATCCTTGCAAATGCAGACGGCCCTAGACAATATGAGATACTTGTTTGCACATAAATTCGTTTTTAAAAGCCACAATCTTAAAATAAACCCGACATTCGTAGGCACCGTCTTATTCTCCCTCAGGGGGCCTCAAGTGAATATTCACCGAGCGAGAGGGCTTTCTCTCTCTATTCCCTCATCCCTCTTTCTCTTTCCTTCTCTCTCTTTCTCCCTCCATCTCGCTTTCTCTGTCTTTTCTCCCTTGTGATGTTCGCTCTTGGCTTGACATTTCAATACGACTGGTCTACTGTGCCCGAGTCCCCGATCGATTTCAAAGCAAAGTTGGAGAAAACAAATACATCTATTCTCAAATCAGGTTCCATTGATTTCTGGGAATTCTTTTATTTTCTTTCACTTTCAGAGCTAAAATTCTCATGTTTAATATTTAGTGCAAATGTCGATCTTTAGAATTACAAAACGTGACATCAACAAGAGTTTCGAAACTCAATAATATGTCTCTCAGTCTTTATAATTTCATTAACGTCGCCTTTACGCTGTTTTTGTTCCTCTTTTTCAAACAAGAAATAATATATTGATTTATATTGCCAAAACTTATTTGACATTTAACCCATTTTTCAAAACGAAAAGAACGCCAACAGAACAGACATCAAACGCTGATTTAAGTGCGAGTAGATTCCAACTAGCTATACACTATCCACGCCACCATAATGCATCTCATTTGTATAACGAGGCAATTGGGTGCCATAAACCTCTAGGCATTGATCAGGATTTAATGACTCCTTTTGATTAGAAGGACATTTTGATATGAATGATAGATAAGTCGAATCCACACGCTGGTAATGAAAGTAGGTGGACTGGTTTGATGAGAAGATAAATACAATACATGATGACGGGCCAATATACAGTCATAATTGCCAGTAATATCACAATGATCGTGATAATTAACCGTTCTTGAATAGCGCACATCATATTATATCATAATGTGATAATACAAGAACGGTCTATCATTGCGATTATCATTTCATTTATTAGGGCGACACGTTGAAAAGGGGTATATAGCAGGGTTACCATGGAAACACAAATTAAATGCAATATATCAGAGAAATGTGACAATGATTGGATGGATACAGAGGCTGATAATGGATTGGTGTGTTTTCCATACTGGGCATTACCTGGATATGTGTGGAATATTCAACCCTTTCACTCAGTTCAACCGTCTACAATTAAAAAAAAAATCATTGTAAATTTACTCTGCTCAGTATACTACTTTGCATACTCCATGTATGTGCCGATCTCTTATTATACAGCAGTTTCGGATTTTTAACGTTTATTTTGATATTGTTAATTAGTAAAATATGAAATCCTTGTCAGCTAATCAGTTCCCACTGCATTTAAAAAGTTCAATATTTTTCCAAAAAGACACGGGGGCAGAGTGAGTGATACATGTGCGCTTAGAAACACCTGTATTAAGCGCCTAATAAATGTTATATATTATTATATACAGATATATAAAAACAAAAATATAACCAAATTTGGTAGATCCCCATTTAAAAGTTATTTAATGTGTGACCTTGAAATACATTTCATTTTAAAAAGCAATCAAAATTCTCTTTTATGATATCTTATTCATTATACGTACCTTTATATAATATAAACAGTTAGAGAGAGAGAGAGAGAGAGAGAGAGAGAGAGAGAGAGAGGAAGGAGAAGAAGAAGAACAACAGCAGCAACAACATCAACAACAACAACAACAACACTTAACAAAGTAGAGAGGAACATAAATAGATTGACACATATTATACAGACACAGAGCCAAAGACAGAGAGAGTGGTGAAAAAGTATAGTGGAAAACTAAGAATGAGATGCAGTTTATCATAGAAACCTATTGGTAACCATGGTAATTGCTACGCTCAAATTAGGGTCCAAGTTTACTTGTCGACGTGATCACATTTTCCCGATTAAAGAACAAAAAACATATAAGAGTTATAAGATAAAAATATAAAACTGTATCAACAAGATTATCTGTATATAACAACAACGAAGAATATGACAACGTGGATACGTTTTTTTCTACACCATGCATGTAATTTTTTGCCTTTCTTTACATGTACGTTGTAACAGAAATTAAGTGACCAAAACAGTCCACAAGGTTAAAGTATAATGACTTCATCTTTCTTCGCTTGTTGACGGTGATTGGTCAGAATGACTTAATTGGGTCCATTTTAATCAAGCGGCAGTGCATTGTATGTGATAACTATGGAACATGGTCATGATGATGATGGCGAACTTTCACCAAGGAAACAGCGAGGATCGTAGTGAGCGTAGGCTGAATGAAAATGCAAGGTTATCCTGACAAATGAAAGACTGATTAACCTTTTAAATGCAAGTTATGATGCATATCAATCTCTCTCATACAAAAAGCATGCTGTGTTGTGTATTTGGGTTACAATATGGATCAAATTTTGCCTTTGATAAGATGTAATTTTCTGTATTACCGTTTAAATTTGTGTTTTATACAATTTAACGAAAGAAGCCTAATCGATTTAAGAATAGACACAAGCATAACAAACATGACAAAGTGATGAAATACTGTCAAATAAAGTTTCATACTAGCAATGAAATATAAGATGTGGCTTCACTACCTTTTCTAACTAAATCAACCACTTATTCTTTCATCTGTTAACTTATTTGTTAGATTTTGTTTATACGTCATTGACTCTGCAGTACGAGGGAGAAACTTGAATTACTATGCTTTCTAGACCTGATCGTGTACAATTTCCCACAGCAGACATAAAAAGGGTTTTAGGGATGCAATTTAAGCGAACAATATATTCGGTAGCGATAATGCATTACCATGAGTAGGATAAAATCTTGATAACGACGCCTTTGCGTCTTACGACCCATTTGTCCTCGAACATCAAATAGACACATAACATTAAGCGCTTGTGCTTCCATATGTTACCCCAAAATTCTTTTCCCTCTCCCCATCTTTAATTTTTTTTTCTTGTTGGCCCCTTAGAGATCTATTCTAAGCAACATCCGTTAGCATATATTTGACCATGGGGAAGAAGGCATCGGGAGAAAATCAAAAGTATATAAGAAAGATGCGGTCGTCATGGTAACGGTGTCGAGAGGATGATGCAGACAGCATCTCTGGGTTGACGTCATGGTTACGCAAGTTGGTTGCTGAGAAGATGAGAATACGTGGGATTTGAGTCATTCCGCATCACTCCACACAACCCCTTCAAATCAGACTCATTTGGAACTTTATTACGCTCCTTAATTCCCCCTCATATTCCCCGATATGCGTAAATGTAACATGTCGCGATGGTATGTGCTTTGTTCGATCCTTTTGAACTCGTTTAGAGCGTACAATCCAAGGCAAAGGGTACTTGAAATGGTGTCTGAAAGGGTTTGGGAGAAGTTACCATATGTTTGGAATGATGGCTGTGTATATTATGCTCGATCGGTTATGTCGGCCCACACTTCCAATGCGTGCGCGGGCATCCTAACCTCAAACATTATTCGTTTGGAATTAGCGCGCATCTCAACACACTTCGATTGGTTTGCGTCATGTTATGTTGCTCTCACAACATGTCTACCTTGATCAGTGCAAAGCATGTTGATATTCTCAATACTAATGACGTCTGGTGAAAATGATGTTGATCGCACTGACGCGTTGCAAGGCTAAAATTTTGTCAAATCACAATAAGTTATTTAAAACAAATCAAGGCAGAGAGATTTGATCTACTAAATGTAACTATTTTGTTTATGTATGATACATTATGAAACATACATCAGGATAAAACAATTCATTCATATACAAAATGGAAAATAAGAAAACACTATAGCGCTGGCAGGATTGCCTGGCCGGGTATAGAAACAGCTAAATCAATAACCATGAATAAAGGTAATTATGTCGATGCAGTAAAAAAAATGAGTAAAATAGTTAGAATATTTGTCAACAATATGCACGAAGCTCTGACTAAATATCCCTTTAGATGTATTCATATATCGACAATTCTGAGGCCCTTTTCATTTCTGTTACAGTGGAAACTTTTGTTGTATTGTCGCATTAACAGGATTTCATGTGATCTGAATCAAAGGGTAATCTTGAAAGGAAACAACAAAAGGAATCAAATATTTATAAACAAGTTATCGCGAAGCGTAGAATGGGTCGTGTAAAGATGGTCAACTGTGTTTTTATTATTCCAAGAACAAACCCTTATCTTTTGATTATAATGATGAACGACATGATTAGCTAGTGTTGATGCTCACTCTCTCATTTGTCTGAGCCTAGTCAACAATTAAATATTAATGGAAACTTCATCTATCTATCTATTAGGATGAAAACCTAGCGAAATAATGAGAAATAAGTAATGTGGAGGAACTGCCATATGCTAATGCTTGGAACTGCAGATAGCGTTGAACTGTTTTTTCTCCTTTGCTGAGTCTAGTATTATTATTAGCAAAAGTACCAGGTCTTTGAGGTTTAAAGCGAAATTATTTTTTAAAAGCATTCCTGTATATGGGTTGATGATTATGTTGATAGTGGACTTTTGTTTTCTACTTCACTGTACGCAGACGAAGAAATGAATTTCGACCAGCTTTATGTTTTAATTGGGCATTGGCGTTTAGTTAGACAAGTTAAAGGTACAATTCAACTTTTGACGTAAAAATATGATGATATTTATTATCTTAAACATCATTCAGCACGAATAGAATTATAATTTTATTGAAAAGATATTCCTTCTTACTGAACGATGATCATTTTAATCACGTCTTCAGGGGTGATTTTTATCACAATGTAAACCACGTCAATACACAATTGACTATCTTCCATGGCCAAGTCAAGTATTTAAATCTTTAGACTTGTATTTACAATATTACTTTATCTTTTTCCCCTTCCGTTTATCATTATTTTCTACAGTCTCGAAGGCGGCTATCGTGGGTGTATGTGCGGCCATCATGACCACCCTGGCCGTCGTGGTCGTCACAGCATGTCGGTGTATGCGTAGAAAGCCAGGTCGACCTTCCTTCCTGCTAACTCGAGACGTCGAGAAGGCTCAGCGCACTTTCTATACCCGTCCCACCGCCAAGCCCATCAGTAGCCCCGAGTTGTCTTCACCCGAGACCGGTCCATCCCGTCACATCCCTCCCACGGGGAAGGGGTCGCCGCACCTCACTCCGACCAAGTGGGGGTCGTCGGGGTTCCCGTCTCCGACCCAGGGGGAGAAACGCCCTCCCATTGGCACCTTCATGGGGTCGACAGGTAGGTTTATTCACCTCAGTCCAGGGATACCGTGTGCTTATCCGACGGGGGGGGGGGGGGGGGGGGGGGTTCTCAGAAGATCAACAACAAACAAACAGAAACAAAGTGTTATTAGGGACTAGATTCTGAAGAAGAAAAAAAAAATCGTCATTTTTTAAAGAGATAGGCCTAAGTGATGATATATCAGCGCACAAGTCATGCGCCCTCTCTATGATCGTAGCACTGTTTTTTCTCTATCTCTGACTCTCTCTCTCTCTCTCTCTCTCTCGTTCTCCGACTTATCTCGCCCTTCTTCTCATCTCTCTCTCTCTCTCTCTCTCTCTGTCTCTCCCGCTTTTTCACTCTTATTATCACTATCTCCCTCCCCTCTCTGCCATCTCCTTTTTGATCCTTCCCCTTGGCATCCCTCCCACGTTCTTTCCTCTCTATCTGTCTCTTTGATGTTATATTACCTCTACTAAAGCCCCATCTCATTTCCTTTAATCTTGTTTACAAACTCTTTAAAATTATTCCTCTTTAAAAATTAATGGTTTTGTTCCTCTTCGTTAATACCTCGTGGTTTTTTTATCCCCTCCCACACCTCGTCCCCAGGTAAACTCGACCCACAGATGTTACACAAAGACTCGTACTCAGACGGTGGCGATGAGAAGTGCGAGGCGGTGGATAACAAGACCCTGGAGAGTATGGAAGATCGGCCGAATGTCGGGGTTCTCAACTTTACCGTCGAATACCGAGTGGACAAGGCGGTTTTCATGGTCACTATACACCGAGCAAGCTATCTTCCTGCCAAGGTATGGTCTTGACTATCCCCGGTTCATTGTGATGTCACTTTATGCGATGTTTGGGAACCCCCACCCTCACCCTTTCACTCCTCCATGACATTAAGATGTCGGACACCAATAAAAAGGTTTATAATTATGGCTGATAAAACAAATGGAATATAACGTTTTTCGACCAATGGCATACAGGTGGGATATTTCAATGGAACAGAAAAAAAAAGAAAACTGCCTGTATATTCTTGAAATGACGCTTGGCAGAGACTTTTCTAAAATTTCGTCACCTTTTTGCAGAAGTAAGAACGGTGGGATGTGTTACGAGAACGATGTGTCTTTTGATACAATGACAATGTAAATGCACGGGTCACACTACCAGGGATTGGCATAGGGGGAAGGGGATTAACATATTTACAAATATAAGATTCTGGTACATTTCAGGGTTGTTGGGTGGGGGGGGGGGGTTCGTCACCCCCAAAACGTGGTTCGACACCCCTCCCGCATCTTTATTCAAAATCTGATAGCGACGCTCCTGGAATAGTGTGGAAAATGATGATTGTTTGACCGTTTCTGGCAGGTGTACGACTTGCTAACTGGGTCAAGAATTAGATGCTCACCTGCAGCACACCTGGAGGCTGTTCACACCGGCAGAGATAGCGCGCGCTAGACCGCGCTATCTCTGCGGTGTTTAAGGTACAACGTCGTTTCGGTCCGCCCAACAGCGAGTCACGGCGAGCCAAAACGGCGTGCCACCGGAGCACCTCTTGGGGGTGGTCCACAAAAGATAGCGCGGTCTAGCGCGCGCTAGAAAAAAGGGGATGCTACGATAGACCGCGCTATCTCATTGCGGTGTGAACAGCCTCTTAGAGGCTGTTCACACTGGCAGAGATAGCGAGCGCTAGACCGCGCTATCTCTGCGGTGTGGAAGGTACAACGTCGTTTCGGTCCGCCCAACAGCGAGCCACGGCGAGCCAAAACGGCGTGCCACTGGAGCACCTCTTGGGGGTGGTCCACGAGAGATAGCGCGGTCTAGCGCGCGCTAGAAAAAAGGGAGTGCTACGATAGACCGCGCTATCTCATTGCGGTGTGAACAGCCTCTTAGTCGCGTTTACTGTTTAGTGTTTCTGTGTTTCTGAGTGGTCTAGGCACCGTGCGTTAAAAAATATTAAAAGAGAAGATCAATGCGCACGCACGCCGAGTAGTCGAGAAGCCGGTTTCACGTCGAGCAAGGCTAGATGTCAATGCAATCGAAACTGGGCTGACCAGATTAAACGTAAAAAACAGAAATACGAAGTTGCAAACCATCAAGGGACTCCTAATAAATAAACAAATAAATAAACTGCGATACTGGTGAAATATTGCGTTTATATTCAGTACTGACTGAACGCCATTAAACAACTACCACAACAACAACATCTGATTGTGAAAGGATGATTGGTGGCGTTTCTTGTAACATCATTTCATTAATTTTCACATTTGAAACCGCTGTTTCGTCGCAATCATTCCATTCTGATTTCATACGTTGACCAATAGACAACCTTCCCTAATCATATTCAGACTTTTTTCTCTTGCCAACCCCGTCTAAAATCTGAAGGCAAACGTTTACCATCCATACCTTCATTTAACGTCATTCGAGATGTTATTTTTGACTCATTAATAGTTAAGTGGCCGAAGGCTAGCGTTTCAAAGGTCTTTTACGTGCCTCAATTCCGTAAGACGACACGAGTGGCTTGAGGTACGGGATCTGAACCTATTATCTCAAACTCTCCAGGAAATGCTGTACATTGAACTTAGCTGAGCATGACGAAAACCCGCCATACTGTTCGGTTCACATTTTCATCAGGAAATTGAACGCGGAGGTAAACGTTTTCTATAAATAGGATAATCACAGCACATTTCTGCTCTTACCGTACAAAAGAGCCAATTTATCCAATATGTTATTTTTAATATATTCTAGAATTGATTTATTCATAATTTTCCATCGGAGAGGCCGTTGTTGTTGAACTTGCCTTGTAGTTGTTGTTCGGATGTCGAGATGGCGCTCTTCAATCTGCTGTGTAGACAAAAAATAATAAATATTTGAAGAGGAAAAAAGTTAAGAAGTGTCCCTTTATCTTGAGTTATCTTGTAGCTCCGTCTTCGACCTGGGTGTGGTTCACAAAGACTAAGATCGACTTGAAGTTGGACTTAACTAAGACAGGCCATTCATGGCACTGGTCGCTCTCACTATTGGTATGTCAATTATGACCTTTAGATAATATTTTTTTCCTTCAATAATGAACTATCAAAAAAGGTAAATTCCGTAGATTTGTGACCACGATTTATACGTCCCTTGAGAAACCAATGCCATGAATGGTTAGATGAACTAGTGGCACGAATAGCCTGCCATAGTTAAGTCCAACTTAAAGTCGATCTTAGTCTTTGTGAAACACCCCCTGGTGTCTAACCCCTTAGATCACAGGGAACATACCTGAAATCTGTGGGGATGCATCTCGAAAAGTACCCCCCCCTCCCCTATATTCTGAATTAAGAGACAGACTTCATCTTGAAGCGTGCCCTACACGTGATTTCTAAACCTCGTAATGGTATTTTGTAACTAGAACGCAGAAGACTATATGGAAGAAAATAAATCAGTTTAATCTTGCGTGCCGTCCAGCATCTCCGTAACTCCGCTCCGGAGCATGCATGAAAGCTTCTTCTTTCTTTTTTTTTCTTCAGAAAATAGAATCCCTGATCGATAATCAGTCATTCTGAATTGTGCTTTAAAAGCGCTTCTTGCTTTGCTTGTCATTTAAGTCACGCACTTATTTTTTCTAACATCATTTCTCCCTACCTGTGTCTGACTACCCTAGAGTTTTTTCTATGATCAATAGTGAACATAATGTGGTTCTTCTTAACAAGGGGTGGACATGGTGCACAATCCAGGGTAACTTGGTGAGCATGAATCTTACGAAGGGGGTAGTTCCATCTCATGTTGCTGTCTTGTAGCATTTTCTTCGAAATATGCGCCACTCTAGCACTATAAAAATACACATTCGCCACATAAACCGCACGACAATCCTCTATTCGTTGTTAGGTACTTTCTAAAAACTACTTGTTACCATGACAATGTATTTTTTATTACTGTTTTGCAGGATCCAACTACTGGTGCGTCCGACCCCTACGTTAAGCTGTGCCTGCTCCCTGAGAAGAAACACAAGGTGAAGACCAGGGTCCTGAGGAAAACTCTCAATCCCATCTACGAAGAAACATTTACCTTCTATGGGCTGGCATATAACCAACTACAGGTAAGGAGAAGTTTAAATAATGGCGTAGCCATGGGGGGGGACACGGGGAAACGGGGGCACAAGACCCCCATTTGAATGATGAATCAGGGGGGAAGGGGTGTGACGAAAGAATGGCAAGAAGTGGATTGTTTGGCTCCTTTCCATTCCTCAATTGAATTCTTCTTTCAATGTTATCAATTATTTGGGGGGCATTATAACGCCAGTGCCCCACCCCCTCTCCACTGGAGCAATTCTACGCCATTAATTTCAAATGGCTAGTAGCCCGCCTGTGTAGGCGGGTGAAGTGAAGTAGGTAAGAGATACATATAAAAAAATTAATAAGAAGGAGAAAGAGAGAGAGAGAGAAAGAGAGAGAGAGAGAGCGCGAGGGGGATAGAGAGGGGGATAGAGAGAGAAAGAATGGTTAAGGAAAATGAGAGATGGAGGAAGGTGCATTTCTTATTCCAATAGCAATGGATACCAATGCAAAATCTTGGACGATCAATTTGTTTATTAAAAAGGGTAAGTACAAATCATTGAATGTTGTAATTAAAAGAAGCCATTATCACGAAATAACCCAGTTTAGTGCGAAATGATGATTCGTATGAGCATTTCTTCAGAAATTTGTCTCGGTTTACATTGCAGTTATTGAAGGTTTTTTTTCTTTTTGTTTGTTAGATCTATTATAACTCTTCATTTGGTAGTAATTTTTGAATTGCGTTTTAATATTGATGTTTTGTATCTTTTTGTTTGTTTGTAGGGTGTAACTCTTCACTTTGTAGTGATGAGTTTTGATCGTTTCTCCCGGGACGAAGTGATAGGTGAGGTGGTGATGCCCCTGTCCAACGTCGATCTGAGCACCAGACCGGTCAATCTATGTCGAGATATCAAACCAAGAAATACACGGGTAAGTCTCATCATTTCATCCCACTGTCTTGGAATCTTTCTGTAACATTACTCTTTTGTTACAATTCTGATCCTGCTCCTCCTTCTCATCCTCATCATCATTTTCTTCTCCAGTTTCACTTTCTTCTTCTTCTTCTGCCACTTATTCTTCTTCTTACCCTGCTTATACTACATCTCTCCGTAAACTTTTATTGACAGTTGAATTTGTAGATAGCAGAGTTATTTCTATACGGATGTAAAAAAAAACAAATAAACAAGAGCGAACAAATAAAACATAAGACAGATTATTTATGATATAGTAATTTTATTCATTGTTTTTTTTTTAAATTGTGTTTTTGTGGGATCATTTAAGATAATAATAATAATAGTGGGTTCTTGTATAGCGGTCATGTCTGTCAGACTTGACACTCCTGGCGCTCCCAGGATGTAATGGGGAAAATTCATCTTCCCTTGAAAATAAATGGAAAAATTAGACCAAGCGTCAGAAAGCTGTGGTTATTTAAAAAATCTCATCTATCACCATTTTGTTATTTGCAGGATTATTTTTCAGTTTTTCATGGCACATAAATCACTTTTCCCTTCTCATGTTTTCGATCAGATCCCCAAGTCACAGGGCCGTGGTGAGTTGCTGACGTCACTGTGCTATCAACCGGCAGCTAACCGACTTACTGTGGTGGTCCTCAAGGCAAAGAATCTACCCAAGATGGATGTCACTGGACTTGCAGGTAAATAGATCATAAAGTACAGGTATTGAAGATGAAGAAGAGGAAGGAGAGGAGAAATGAGAAATTAAGAAGAGAAGAAGAAGAAGACGAAGAAGAAGAAGAAGAAGAAGAAGAAGAAGAAGAAGAAGAAGAAGAAGAAGAAGAAGAAGAAGGAATAGAAAAGAAAAAGGAGAAGAAGAAAAACAATTACTAAAAAATATATGAATCAAACATACGTGCATGATATTCAATCACTTATTTTTTTCATCTAAATAATGTGTTAGAGAGGTTGATTAAATTCGATGAACGTCAGGTGAAAATGAAATAATTAAGTTGATTTTGTACTCATAAAAAAAAGTAATCATAAAAGTATTACAGCTAATTGATAATTCATAATTTATCAAGGAATTTTTTTCTCAAGAGAAAGTTGTTCCCAGCTAACATATACCTTTTATTTCTATCATAGACCCATACGTGAAGATTTATGTGATGTACCGCAACCAGCGCCTAGCTAAGAAGAAGACTCGTCTCAAGAAACGAACTCTAAACCCTGTCTTCAATGAATCCTTCCTCTTCGATATACCAATGGAGGGACTGGAGTATCTCAAGATTGAATTTCAGGTAAAGCTTGCACAATGCAACATGTTTATCAATGCCACGGAGCAAATCGTGTTATAGGCCTATTAATTATAACAATATTTTTAATGTGTTATTTTTAAGTTCCGTGCCTATGCCAAGCTAGAATATTGCATTAAAAATATTTAATTTTTCGAAATGTACTTTAAATTTTGCTCTTTCCATCTTACAAATAATGAATTGAACAGATCCTTAAATTTGATTGGAAACAATCGGGTTTGATAATAGCAAAGAAATTGGGCTTGCTGCATAAGTTGATGAATTGTATCCGAGAACGAAAAAAGGAGCAACATTTGTGATAGGATTCTATAGTCTGACATGAATCAGCATTCACCAGATGCAGACTACGAATAATACATTTAATACATTTATTCGAAAATGTATCGCTTGAATTTGCGGTGAAACTCAATTTTTATTTCCCATTACTTGATCAGGTGCTGGATCACGACCGAGTGACAAAGAACGAAATCATCGGCCGATTGGTGATTGGACGAGATGAAGATGGAGAGGCGGAGTCACAGCACTGGAAGGAGATCATGCAGAACCCGCGTAAACAGATCGCAGAATGGCATAAACTCACCGAATAAGACCAAACAAGCAGTGTCGTCTGCGTCTATTTCAAAGATTAAGACCACAAAGTTCCACAAATTAAAAAAATAATTATAATGAAACAGAAATAATTTCTGCTGTATTTGTTACCATCCCGGTTATGGTTGATCTTGAATCTGAAATTTAAGGCAGTCTACATGTACATTCAGCTTTAAGACTGGCACTATTTTGTACTGAACAGTTTCCTGTACATGATGTTCATGTCACGTGACCAAAAAGATGCCATGTTTGATGTCTAGCAAATCAATATCAAAATATGGCATCAAAGTTTTTTTAAGTCAGAAAAAATCAGGAAACGATCAAGTTCATACGGGTGAGTTCCACTTTTCGGTTGATATTCCATCAAGTTAAAAAAAATATGACTTGGTTACCTAACGAAATGTAGCAGACTGTGATCTTCGCAAATGTTCATGTAGCAGTTATTAGAAATGTGAATGAAGAAATTTGCATTTTATCACTATAATCTCACCGCTTTGAAGATAATGTTCACTAATTTAAATTCACCAAAAATTTGATGTAATCCTATTATATCAACAGTAATGTGTTCACATACACGGGTATATAGTAAGAACGGCAGATTAATTGCATGTCATGATTTGAATATGTGTATGATAAATAAAATAAAAATATCAGCATTATTTTTAGAAAAATATGCAGCAGATGTGAATTTTTAAAATTTGTTCATAAACTTGATAAATATGAATTCAGCAAACATGTAAAATGCAGCAGCACAACTCTGATATTTTGGAGCTATAGGGTATTTGTACGAATTAATTTATAGGCATCGTTTCATTTGTTTCGAATAAAACTACAAGTAAAAAGAAAACATCCATTCGTTGGCTTAGACATTAATATAATCTTGTAAAATACACTCATATCGAATATTATGATTTCCTTTTTTTATTGGTTTTTATTTCCTGCTTGTATGAAGCATCGTAAGATTAGAGGTCAAGTAGTGAAAAACTTACTAAATTTAATGGTACCATATTTTATTCTTTTAAACCATTGTAATGTTAGGATTATTCGTAATATTAAAGGACCTTAGGAGATTATTGAGTTCCTTTTGATAAAATAAGCGTAACATATTGTGCGCTGGTGGTAAATATATAAATGTTTTAAAGGAACCTATCTCTTTGCATTACTAAAAAATATAAAGAGTAGGATAATTATTAAAGATTGAAAACAATTGACAGTGAAAGAATGGCTGAAACAGATTGATTTTTAATACTCTAAATTGTAAATGGAGTATCAAAGATGCCTAACGAATGTTGAAAATATTCTGTAAATTGGACTTTGTGAAGATATAATTATTAATGTATATTTGCTATATTAATAATGAAATAGATAACCTATCAACATCCAAACGCTTTAAAATTAGAATCATAATGAATATAAAGAAATGAATCGTGTCTGAGTCAAGTAAAGACATTGTTTAGAGGGGGTGCAGATGTGTCGTGGTCTAGTGGATAAGTCACCGGACTGGACCACATAGTTCGCGGTTGGAGTCCCGCCGCGACCCTAATGTCCTCTGGCAAGATATTGATCTACATTTGCCATACTCAACCCAGGTGAGGTAAATGGGTACCTGGCAGGAATTAATTCCTTGAAATGCTAGAGCGCCATAATGGCAGCCATTTTATAGCCGGGATAATAATCGTTGAGCGCCAGGAATGTCAAGTCTGATAGAAATGAGCGATGTACAAGAACGCAATATTGTTATTTGTAGTATCATAATAGGCTCAACCCTTAAGTTGTGATGGGTTTCGCTTAAAAAACAGCATGGTGAATTCTGATTGACGGGTAATTACATAATCTATCGAAACAACGGCTTCACGATGTAAAATGTGGCAATTAATTTTTTTTTCTTTTTCGTAGGAGTCATAAAAAACCATATAATTTCAACCTGAACTCATAATTAACGTCTATATAGATTGTAGAATGACGTAGTTACCTTGGTTCCTCTTAGAGACGGATTTTCAGATGTCATGCGCCATAATTTTATAAAACGTAGACTTTCTTTTTATAAAACAATGTCTGATGTACGATTTTTTTTATTCAAAGGATTATTTTTATAGGAATTGGTAATCATTTTCTATGATGCAGACTTGTAGTTGCATGAAAATCAAAATACTTGTTTATAGGGGAATAGCATGTTATTCGATTATTTCGTAACTGATAAGTATGAACTTTTTAAAGAGATCAGTTTCGTATGAATAATTTTTTTTTCGATTATAAAAGATTGTCATTAACTTTGCATGCCAATGAAAATTACTCGTTGTGGGAGGGTGGAGTATTATTTTGTAAAAATACTGACTTATAAATAAAAATAGAAACTAATCATCATTTTTCAATTATAGAAGAATATCATTAAATGTTCATGTCACAAAATTTAGGTGTTTACAGGGGAAACACATTCGAAGACCTTTTTAGTGGTAATATTTGATTACTTTGTATTGATAAAAGATAACCAAATTATTAAGGTTTATAGAATAACGTGCTTCAGGGTGTATATACATTATGAATAGTATTCATTATATTCTTTAGGAATAAACCATAAACATATCACGCTTGTATATAAATTATGAAACCCGGCTTTCCCTATGCTTCTCTGCACTGTGTATAAAAAAAAAACTACATTGTGTTAAATGCTTGTAAATTGAGCTTCTGTAAAAGAGGAATAATATGTGAAAAGGAGATACGAAAAGAGAAACAAAGTGGAGAGGGATAACAAAAAATTATATATGTATATAATGACAAGAGTTTGTAATTTTATTTCGTGCTGTTGTGTTAACAAACGTCCTGTGTAGTATAGGGCCAACCCGATTTCAACGAAAAAAAATAGTACTGTGATAAAATAAAAGATATTTTATGATTATAGTTAAAACATTACTTGTGATTTGTGTTGATTTTTTGCTTTTTGTGTACACATTATACTACCGACATATCACCATTCTGGGGGTGGAGGCGTAATGTCGGGGAAGGGTTTGTCGCTTAATCTCCAAGCACACATTCTAGTTTGAAACTATGTAAAACAAAGTGCATTGTGCTTATAGTGAATTCACAAGTTATCGTGGTAAAGCAAAGAGAAATTTGAATGGCCATTGATTAATTTGCCTTCACTTCCCGTCTAGCATTTGTCTAGTATCAATTTATACTGACCACCAGGCAAGGTTTTTCCTCTAATTTACTATAAGCTAATAAGGGCGAATCCAGGAGGGTCATCATCTCAAGGAGGGGGTGGGGGAGGAGGTTACATTATTGGATTTGTGTATTATAGGTAAAGGGGGCACTGGTCGATTTTGCCCATCGTCTTCACCTCCCCTCCCCCTTAATCCGCCAGTGCGACCCGAAACATACGCACCAACATACTTTTGCTGTGTAGGGTGCTGTACCTTTTATCATGGATTAAATGTCAGGACGTAGTTGACTGTTCTCCGGGTCCTGAGGAAGTTATCGAAGAATAGAGAGGCGATGTGAGAGGAGCAACGAAAGGGGGGGGGGTGAGAATGTGAGAAATGCAGAGAGAGAGAGAGAAATAGAGAGAGTGAGAGTGAGAGAGAGAGAGAGAAAGAGAGAGAGAGAGAGAGAGAGGGTAGCTGGAATAGAGGGAGGGGAGGGATGGAGGGGTGAAAGATATATAGAGAGGGGGGGGGGGGAGGTGTGTTGCCCGACCAAGTAAAGTGGCATAGAAAATAATGGCCCAACACGGTTTTGTATGATTAAAATCCACGTTTTTACGTTATGTTATCCAAATATTCCAATTCTTCGAAAAATATACAAGAGCGAAAAGACCATACTATTTGTTCCGTGTGTTGTGCAGTCATACAACGATATGGACGGATTGGGCGCAATATGGGAAATTCTGTTGCTCGAAGTGCGCCATCTATCGTTTTCAACGGCTTCTGTCCAGTTTTAATGGTTATAATTTATTATATACCTTGAATAATACCTGATTACCAAAGCTTTTAGAAGAAAGCTGTCTGCAGCTGCCAAGCTGGTCTAACTTCAAGAGAAGGAAGGGGGGTCCCAGCTTCCGGGTCTTACACCATGGTCATTTTACTTCTGTCTCTTGCTTGATATCTTTCTTTTGAATTATCTTCCCCTGTTTGAACTCTCCCAAATTAGGAAATCAGGTTTAATTAATCAGTATGCCTATATGCAATAAAACAGTATAGTAGCAATATGTCTTTTACTCGTGCAGAACGATAATAAATGTTGCATCATAATTATCAAACACAAAATAAATTATTTCCAATAAGTTTTTGTATTTCTTTTAATTCAACTAGCTAGTCATATCGAACTAACTATAAAACCTTTTTGAGGAGGAAACCAGCAATGATACAACAGTCTGATACGACATACGTGAGATATCGTGGCCATTTTCTAGACTGTTAATGTACTGGCCCGTAACAGTCACAGTTAATTGAGTACAGACGAAAAGGAGACTTTATTTACCTAAATTTAAAGGTAGCGGGTCACGAATGAATACAATATAAAGGGTTCGATGATCAAGCTTTCTAAAGAACTCTAATAGCCATAGGTATTTCTATTTAAACTGCTTTTTTCTCACAATAACCTGGATATTAAGAATCGTGACTTAGATATTGAAAAATTTGATTTCATAACAAACAAAATTATGCAATGCAAATATTTGGTCTTGGGAAGGCTTAAACTAAAAACTCATAACAATATGAAGTTTGACCTGCTCTCTCTCTCTCTCTCTCTCTCTCTCTCTCTCTCTATCACGCGTCTTCTCTCTCTCTATATAAATATATATCTCTCTCTTTTTCTCTTTTGCCCTCTCCCCCTGAAGTTTGACCTCCTCTCTCTCTCTCTCTCTCTCTCTCTCTCTCTCTCTCTCTCTCTCTTTATATATATATATATATATATATATATATATATATATATATACATATATACACACACATGTATATGCTGGAAAATGCTACTGACATGTATATTTCCGATCGTTTTTGCATGTTCTCTTTAAATTTGCCGTCAACTTTTCTCTTCCCTTCCTGCCTCATTTTCTATAGATCTTCGTTTGCTTCTATGTTCTCACAAAAGTTCGGTTTCTATTTTCATTTCTTTCTTTCTGTGTTTTCATGCCGAATCGAGGAAAACAGAGTATCAGTTTATCACAATACCTGGCCGTGTATTGTGCAAAAAGTCACATTTTTCACACCACTTTACTTACAGCCTATACATTTTGCTTGAGCGGGATTTCAAGCAGTACTTCTTGTTTGCAGGATAGAGTTACGCCACGGAAATACCTAGTATATTGTTGATCAAAATAATCCTTTATTTTGAAAAGAACGGAAAAGAGAAAGTAAAGGTTAAGAGATTGTGACGTCATGTATGATTCGCCTGCCAAGGTTATCATGTGATTGAACTTTGACCTTTGGGGAATTTATCAATGTCAATTGGGGGTTGGACTAAGCAATCTGTCATCGATGAATACAATCATAGGTTATCCGAGGTGAAATATTCGTAGAAAGTCTTACACCTCAACCTACATTGAATTATGTGGGACAAACCTCCGACCAGGGAGGTGAAATAGAAGCATTATACTCGACTACTCATGACTGAAATGATTTAGTACCTCATTTAATAATGGGGTAACATTAAACCACGGTCATTATGGTTGTATGAGTCACTATAGCATCAAGCTGCAAACTGGTCTCCGTTTCAAACTCATATTAATAGCAAAAAGTCGGTTAATCAGACGAAAATAACTTCATGTTTACTGAAACATGTTGAAGTGTTTGATGGACTCTTTCACTTTCACTCTCTCACTAGTCAAACGAAGATAAATTCATTCTGAGTTAAATGTGTTTGAAAATCACTTCATGATGTCAATACTCACTTCAAAATCATTGATAGTGCACTTCATACCTTGGCATTGATAACATACGGCATACCATGCATCTATTTTAAATTGTGAAAAATCGGAAATTTCAACAAATTGATTGTCGAAAATTTCCATTTCTTTTTGTATTTCTTTATGTTATACGGACTTTTTGGGAAAGTATGTAGACCAAGACAAATAATATTCCACTCAATGTATGTTTATCATTTTCATCATGCCACCTTAAGCTCAACTTTGTGCTTTAATGCCCATCTGCACTAGTTTGGACAGGAGTGATTAGACCTCCCTACGTGGTCACTGACATTATGGTTATCTCATCAAATCAGCTCTCAATTAACATTAAAAAGGGGATCATGGGGACCAACGGTCACCGATTAGGCATCGGTCGCTGTATAGAGGGCGCAAGTAGCAAGATGCAAACATCTGGCGGGAATAAAGGTTTTGCCGTAGAGAAAGTCACATTCAACATAGGTTGGAACATTAAATGATTTTACTAAGAAGTGGTTGTGTAACAAAAGCACGCAGTGGTGGTTACTGGTCAGAGACTTTACCAAGAACAGACACATGATAAGTATCTAGAAAATTATCCTCAGTTCAGAGAAAGATGTTATTACATTGAAACCATAATTCCATTATAGGCTTTATAGGCTTTAACTAGAACATAAAATGATATATAATGTTGAATATATGCCAAATGACAATTAATTTTGTATTTAGCCGTTTGAATTTTGCCGAAACGTGTACAAGTAGGCTTACCTAACATCATATGTACATTAACAAAAATTGTATATTTTGAAAGCGATTCCGTTTACTGGTATAAACAGCCACCTTTCATATGGGGAGTGGGATAAGAGAACGAGAGATGAGAGATGGATAATGGGGAGGGAAGGGGGCATGATAGAGAGAGAGAGAGAGAGAGAGAGAGAGAGAGAGAGAAAGAGAAAGAGAGAGAGAGAGAGAGAGAGAGAGAGAGAGAGAGAGAGAGGGAGGGGGAGAGAGGGTACAAAGTTGTTTTAATTGACCTATTGAATCGGGCGAACTGCGATTTACGTACATGTATATTACGGTATTACCTGAGACATCCAATTTTGACAAACTTCTTGGATTTCCCCCAAAATGGATTCATTGCACAATGTCACCAAGATACACTGTTATCGGTGGTACACAATATAATGAATTGGTGATGTCATTGAGACACAAAGATCCTATTCACAAGTGCGAAGTCAGAATAAGAAAGGAAAACAATTAAATTGTGTTGTCCACAAAAGAATTGTTTTGTCGTCCTTGTGTCATTAATGCGGGTGGAATGAAAAAAAAACACGTTTTTTTTCTTCTTCTAACCATACTTGAATGTACATTACTATTCTCGAAATAGAGAGATCGTTGTACCTATATTACACGGAAACTGGTCATGAGATACAGAAGTAGTTAACTTTGAAGTTAAGCCTTCAACGTTTTGGCGTACAGACAAAAATAGTTTTGTATATTTCGTTTCACTTTACATTCAGACTTTTTTCTATCGCCCAAGGTGTTTTTTCCATTGGAAACTCAGTTTTAAAGATTGATGAAATCCAAACTTCAATTGGAAAGAAGAAAGCACAGCGATACGTAGCGATAAGAAAGCTAAGAAGAAAGTTAATAAGACGAAGCGGAACCAAGCTGTGTAACAAGTTGATGTCATACGTTGTACAGTATCTAGAGACTAGAAGTTGATTCGATATATTGATTTTTTGATCATCGTTCGTTGTTTAAAGAAAACAAGAAGTTTACTATAAATTACATAAGCACCGAAATTCTCCCAGTTAAAACTAACTCTTTACTTTTTTTTCAAATCGTATTTACGAAAAGACGGAAAGGACAAGGACAAAACAGTCTTAATGGCATTAAACCATGTTAAATCTGAGATGTATGACCCTAAAATTGAAGCCCTAAACAAATTGCGCTTTAAAATGATCATGAAGTGCCTCAAAAAAGTAAAAATCTTTTAGTGACCGGTTTTTCCATACTTCCTGCAAAATATGAAAACCGTAAGGAAAACGAAAAATAAAATTTCGATTTCCAATCATAAATATCTTAATAATCAGACAGGCGATCGGCTTGTAAAAGTTGTGGGATTCCTGACTGACATAAAGGTTTATAATTATGATTGCAGCATGAGCTAAATCCAGGATTTTGTTTCAGAATCTGAGGCAATGTTACCGAGTCACTTTAAAAAAAAATGTTCGTTAGGAAAAATAGGATTATTCGATTTTCCCGGAACCTCGATTCATAACAATTTTGAAGATTTCATGTCGTAAAAATCCCCCCCCCCCTATCATGGTCTAAAATCTGTAATATATGTATATTCAAAGTGTGACGTCAAACACCTTTTGTGCTAAACAATGGTGTGGTGATCATACTAGCCCCAAACAAGTTTGCCCTGCTCCAGTCCGCTGCTTGAATGATTTCACGGTAAACCTCATGCGCAGGTTCTGTTGTTTAGAATCTGTAACCGTGAATGACGAGTGAATATGACGTTAGCACTTTGGTCCTCTATTCCAAGGTATTGTATAAAGATATGTTATACATCGATCGATTTTGTTTTCCCCCATGTTCTAGCGACCAGCGGCTACCATGTTTATTGATGCTCATGACCTTAACAAAAAGCCGATTTACATGGAACCTTTTCAAGCGTATTGTCACGAAAACCAATTCGTTCAGCAAATTGATTTTCAGTTCATAGAATGGTTTATTAATCAATTAATTTGAATTACTTTAGAGAATAAACATGCATACAGTTAGTGAGTCTTCAAACATAATACCGCTTCTCCTGTTTGGTATTTCTTTTTTTCCCATATTAGTCGATCGAATTAAGTTAATCTTTAAGTTGCCCATTAAGATGAGTGTACAGTTTCCTCTTTTAGACTTTTCCGTTTAACTGCCCCCGTAAACCCTTTCTCTCTTTTCTCATCGTGAAGGAGGGTAATCTACATCGATTGTTCTCAAAAGTGACGTCATGAGATGAGAAAACACGGAATAGTTTGCTAACCCCATCCCACTCTACGATCCCCTTTAATCTGGGTATTCATGTACCGGGCGTTGCTTCTCACCGAAGAATAGAACGTTGGTCTGAAAAAGCATTGTTATTCATTGGCCGAACAAATACAAAAGAAGCAGTATGACGGTTGACTACAAAATCGTCCCAACATGCTGTGCATTCATTCGAAACCGTTTCCTTTTATGCGTCCTAAGGCTTGAAGATCTAGAGGACGGATATATACGTTGATGTAATAACAAACGCTGTAAAAAGGACAGGACATAACTACAGATTGCTCTATCGGAGGAAAGAAAATAAGGCTTAACACTCATATTTCATACTTTTAACGCAGACGTGAATATGGAAAGCATCTGAAAAAAGGATATGGGTGAGCTGTGATCATTTGGCGGGGAAACAAAACGCCAATTATTGGAGAAGACCACTTGTTATTATGCGAAGCATTAGTCATCCGGCGACCACACCTAACTCTATGTAGAAACCTGTAACACTACATCGCCTTGTGTACACACACCCGGACACACAATCGCATTCTCTTCGCTCGTTCATTTCTCATCGTGCTGTCTCAGAAGCAAGAAGCCAAGGACCGTTTTCGCGGAGGCACATTTTTCTCAAGGAATATTGGCTCTATTTCATTTCAACATGATGGAATATCATAAATCTATATCGTTTTTGAGGACTTTCATCCTTTCCTTTGTTTATCTTGCCTTATCCGTGAAAGAAACCCAGTCATATTCTAGTGGAGCACCTCTAGACGCCTGTACCACTTTAACACCGGGGCATGGATACACCCCTCAAACTTCTACCAGTCCTTTTACGATTACCCCTCAGTTTCGGAATTACGGACCGAGTACTCAAATGCAAGGTGAGTGTCCTTCAAGAAATCACCTGTAATGGTCATTTCTGGCATATTTGGCATTGTTTTATACTTGAGTCATGCTGGTGTGGTTTACCATCGGCATTATTATAATAAGTTTGGAAGGATAACGTTCAGCGGGAGTGTTACAGCTGGTATGTGATGCATACAAAGTGCACCTGCCCACCGTTGAATGTTATTGAATTATTACATTAACATGTTTATCCTTGTGTTATCATTCGTTCTTTTTATAGACATAATTATGTAGGCTAACTAGTTTACCACTCATACTCAAAGTCAAACATGTCCGAGGTTTGTTGGAAGTTAACGCTTATACATGTACGAGTTGGTGATGCAAGGTTGAGATGAAAAACGGCGTTCTTCCAAATACCGTGTACATGTAGTTCCATGTACTTGTATATTCATACAGTGTATAGGGGCCTATATCATCTCCCCTCAATTTCAAGGATTTTCTTATTTAAATCTGTCTTCTTATAAGTTTCCAGTATGTTCATGTAGGCATGTCTCTTTAAGCTTTACATGTTTATGTACATGTATCTGCACGATATGAATAACCTTTTTTTTTCTCCGTCGTATGTTGTAGTTGTTTGTTAATTTTCAATTATCAATATCTTCAAATTCATATTTTCCAAATGATTCTTTTGAGATGATGGTTCATTGGGCTGTTGTATATTTACCATTATTCTCACACTTTGAGAGTAATCTGATTCTCCTTCTAGCTTCTTCGCCTTCCATTTCTCCTTCTTCTTCGCCTTCCATCCATTTCTCCTTCTTCTTCTTCTTCTTCATCTTCTTCTTCTTCTTCATCTTCTTCTTCATCTTCATCTTCTCCTTCCTCTCCTCCTCCCTCTCCTCCTCCCTCTCCTCCCTTTTCTACTCTTTCGTCTCTTCTTCTTTTTCTTTTCTTCTTTTCTTCTTCTTCTTGTTCATCTCCTTCTTCTTCTTCTTCTTGTTCATCTCCTTCTTCTTCTTCTTCTTCTTCTTCTTCTTCTTCTTCTTCTTCTTGTTCATCTCCTTCTTCTTCTTCTTCTTCTTCTTCTTCTTCTTCTTGTTCATCTCCTTCTTCTTCTTGTTGTTCATCTCCTTCTTCTTCTTCTTCTTCTTCTTCTTCTTCTTCTTCTTCTTCTTCTTCTTCTTGTTCATCTCCTTCTTCTTCTTCTTCTTCTTCTTCTTCTTCTTCTTCTTCTTCTTCTTCTTCTTCTTCTCCGTCTTCTTTTACTTCTTCTTGGTTTCTTTGCCTCCTTCAATCCTGAAGATTCTTGCAGGTCTTTGAGAATTTATGACGAAACCAACCGAATATTAAAGATAATCTTTATCGAAACGAGACCCCGGACGTTTACTTTTAAACAAGGATATCAACTGCGATAAGCATGGAAAGAAAATGTCTTTCATTTTTCTACCGAATTTAAGAAGAACGAGGAAACAAATAGAAGGGGACACAATGACTACTTATCATAAAACCATGGCCTAGCTAGCATATTCATTGATAAGAAGAGACGAAACGGAAGGACTAAGGTCAGGCTATATCATCGAAGAGGAATTCATCGTAAAGATAAAAATGAACCTTGAGCTAAGTTCATGTTTACTGACTGACTAATCAAACCATTAATTTTAGTTCAACCATGGTTCAACACGTGTGTTGTGTTTACCGTTCTGAGGTCAGAATTGTATGTTCAAATTAATCCAGCTGAAAAGATGCATCATGATACATCACCCCAATGTTCTGAACAGGACGGAGAGAGCATGGTAAAAAACTACGATGTCAACATCTTTCGGGATGTGTATTGGTAAGAGTTAGAATACATGCCCACTGGGATTAAGACTGCATCAACAGGATATAATATCAATCTACAAACTAAAATTTTAAGTCACCATTTAAAAGCAACAATAGCAACAATAGGCTGATTGTTCATTGTATCGTTTTTATTTATTTCAAATTTATGGTAATTGTTAAGTAGTCTGTAAAGTCGTGGCGAGTTTTAGTTCGTATTACACAAAGCACTCTGCTGTACAGGTATACCAAAACAGAGTCTGTGTCGTTAAATTCATGTATAATTCATGGCCCACACAAATGGTCACTGAATACTGTGATTTAGCCGCTCAAATCGAACAAATATGAAACGTAGAAAACAAAGAGCGTTCATTATTGTAGGTCCATGATCATATTCGCACAAGCTAATAATATGACTAAAGGGTGGCGTCTATATGAAATCAATAACCCTCATTGAATGCCGCCTAGGGTATCGTACTGAAGTGTTAGATTTAATTAGACAGTGCTATCCCTAGCAACGTTTTTATTGAACTTCTATGGTCAACTACCCATATAAAAGGGGTGGGGTATAATGAAGCCACCCCACCCTGCCCTGATCAGTTAGCCTGTGTGATGATAGGTATATAAATAATACTCTCTACAAGTACAACTGCAATGACTGTAACAACAACAAGTTCTCAGAATCTTCATAATTTAATAAAAGAAAGATAGCATCAACGAGCATATTCTAACGCCAGAATCATACATGCAAACTTAAATGGTAATGACATTTTGTTAATAGATTAAACATGATGAATTGAACTTTTAACAAATAAACAGAAAATTTTACTACAGTGTACATGTACATGTATATAGGACACGCATACTTTTATCTAATAGAAGTAGATCCTTATATGGGGATGTTATTAAACAAGATGACAAGACATGGAGAGGAGATTATTCCGGAGTCTTCAACAGTTACATCACACAGCCCTATCCTCTGAACCGTGTAAACTGCATGTCGATTAGAGAGAGAGAGGGGGGGGGGGGTGAGAAAGACAGACAGAAAGAGAGAGAGAGAGAGAGAGAGAGAGAGATGGAGAGACAGAGAGAGAGAGAGACAGACACAGAGACAGGCAGATAGACAGACATAGAGAGAGAGAGAGAGAGAGAGAGAGAGAGGGGGGGGGGGATTCAAAAAGAAAACGGGGTGAGCCCAGCAAGGTACCATGGCTTCTTCGTCTTGCACTTTACCATGTTTGATAATGTTATTTTCTTTGTGGATTTAGTGGGAAAAGAACAAAAAGCACAATAGGTGATCATCCCTGGTGGTATCATGTCTATGGTTTCATGTTTGCAGGAGAGGTAGGTCTGTCAACATTCACAAAGCAAAGAGGTAGGGCCCAAAATAAAGAAAGCCGTCAGGGTCGAACTCTGGGCTTACCGAGGACTGTATTATAGCAGAAATGCATTTCATATAAATGAAGACCACTTATCTGTACAAGTTGTTTTAGTTTATCTTCTTTAAAACAATTTTTTTTTAAATGGAAAATAAATCTCTAACATGTAATGTATGCAAAAACTTTCATGAAATCAACTGACGGACAATTTTTGTATACCTTATTGCAAACAGGTGTGTACATGTACATGTACCTGCAAAGTGTATAGAAATGACGTGCGTACATGCACATATACGCTGTAATATGCCATTGTCATTACAGTTATGGTCAATATAACATGCAAGACAGTGGTGATATTTTGTAAGTATTTGCGATCTTGCCCTAAATAAACAGGGTTTTATGTAGAGGAAAAATGAAGGCACAACGTCAATGTACACTGTAGTTTACTAAGTATTCATTGTACATGTACATGTAGGTATACCGGTAACTGCAAAAAGTCTAATTTCTGGACTGAAATTTCATACTTTTCCCAAGTTGCTTGGCTACATTGAGGTATGGGTGAGGTGTGTGGGGGGGAGGGGGTTGTATCCTTCAATAATTTCGCGTAAAAAGTAGATGGGGGAGAGAGAGATGAAGAGATAGATAGAGAGAGAGAGAGAGAGAGAGAGAGAGAGGGAGAGAGCGCGTGAGATGATCAAGATTCAGAAGATAGCAATCTCTTCGAGGTCAAGATATTGATATGACAAAATAAAATCGATGAAATTGCCCGCTTTTAAATGTCACGAAGATGTACATTTTTTTGTTAATTTCATTTAATTTCTTTTTTACCACGACGTGGCACTTCACCACCTGATATGGAATATTTGGATAAATTTCGCCAAGAAATCAGTGGGTAGGGTTATGTACATGTATTGTGATTTACATGTACTGCATGTAGGTCGATGTCATAATAACGAGGATCACTGGATGATGAGTACATGTACCTAGTTGGGATAAAATTACATCATTCAATATCGTTACTATGGTAACGCATTGCCGTACCCTCATTACAATCAGGCTAAGTGACAATGTACATTTTGTTGTAGGCCTACTTGACGCATAAATAGAGATGTATATGTACTTATTATTTATGAATGCACACAATGAACATTAACAAGAGTGGCAGATAAAATGTCCACCAAAAGTCAATACCATCAATACATGTATGACAACACGGATGCACACGGTGTACAGACATACATGTACATTTTAATGCAGGCATCCATATTATAATGAGCTAGTCAAAACAGATTACAAACATGTGAACTAAATTAAATTGACAAATTTAACAATTGTGATGGAGAAAAGAGAAAAGTAATATACGACTCGACTCTGAATATTTAGTTGTATGACCCTTACAGTGTATCATACAAGATGTGAATTGGGAGAATCTTCGCCGAGCTTGTTACATGTCAGATCATTTCACCATTATCCTGGATTATATTCGATTGCCACACGCATCTCATTCTGAATAAAAATGGAAAAAACTATCATACACTGTAGCTTCAAAATCAGCGGTTGAGACAATACGAAACTATGGTCTCTTTGAACATATTCTATTTCACTGTAAATGTACATGTAGAATCGAATCCTATTAAAACCGGTATTTTTTAAAGATGGAAATGAAATACATGTAAAAGGGGGAAAGATACGTGCGTAATAAACTGAGAATGACTCCTGGTTTCGTAACACTGATTCAACAAACATATCTGTTGTAAATTCCAGGGAACGATTTATGGTAATTTGAGTCTTTTTCCCCCTTTTTTTTCCTTTTCGGAACCGGAATGTGGAATGGATAAACAGTAACCCATTTGATGACTAATGGAATATCCTCTCCATAAATCCGAGTTTTTCACATTTTGACCTACCCAGATCATTTCAAAAGACCATAATTTATCACTCTACCAAAATGGTCGACGTCACGACTGAAGAATGCACAGTTTTGTATGGAGGCGTGTGAACAATCGTGATTCTGAATTCGACAGGGCCAGACTATCTATTGTTCATTTCACAGGGGCATAGTACATGTATAAAGGTACATACAAAAAGACTCGGAATAATATTTGCTGAAGCGAAGAAGAAGTGCTTCGTTTCTATGGGAAACGCACACAAAAGTGATTATTTTCACGAATAAGTGACTGAAGCACGTTTAGCCTCGGAAAAGTTCAGTCAGAACCGGAAATACAGTACATACTATAGCCCTTTAGCCTAAATCATTTTATTGCAGACCTTTATATTTTGATCTGTTTATTCATTTATTATAATTTTTGCTTTACTAAATATCGTATGTTACACTTTTATAATACGCCTGCATACATGTACATGTACATGTACGTTTATTTTGACTTGACCTAATCTGGACCCTAGTGTTTTCATAGACCTGCATTGAATCACAGTGCTGGAAAAATGGCATATTACTTTTGTTGGCCTAAATGTAATCACACATGTTTCATTTCAACTCCAAAATATTCCACCCGTACTTTTGTCAAAACCGCTGTTATGGAATAATATAATTTAATAACTAATGTCTGTCAAAGAGATATAGGCCTAAATATATCATATACATGTAGGTGTAGTTCATGTGCATACTTCAGAGAATTATGAAAAGCACGTGATCATATACACCTGCCACTTTAAGATCTGCATCACTACATGTACATACTTACAGATCTAGTGGTTTCAAAGGTCTGTGAGTGGTTTTTACGAAAGTGATATCAAGATTATCGTTTCCTAGACAGTATACCACTGTCAATTGTATAATGGTCTATAGATATTCTAAATATACTGTATATAATATTAAAATATTTTCTTCTCTCTTTTCTCTTTATAATTCTTTCTCACAGCTTTCTCTTTCAATTTGATTACATTTTTTCTGAAACTCAATTCTTTTTGTCATTCTCTCACCTCTTTCTTTCTCTTTCCCTTACAATCTTCAAGCTTTCCGTTGCCGTAATTTCTTTACTTACAATGTACATGTACACTATAATTATGTAAGCTCAACAGTAATTCCATGATCACACTTTAAAGCCCCTCTGCACTAGTTTGGCATGGAGGGATTAGACCTCCCTGCGAGGTCACTGGCAGGAGGTTATCTCATCAAATCAGCTCTCAATTAACATAAGAAAAAGGACATCATGGGGATCATCTGCTGGATCATCGGGTACCACTTACATGTAGGCTGTATATAGGGCGCAAGTAGCTAAAAGTAGTGCAATGGGGGGGGGGCGGCTTTAAGATACATGTAGTATACATCCTATACATATTCAAATCACAAACTATTTTACTCAGTCTATACCAGCCAGATGAATATTAGTATACGACAATTGACACCACTAACAAATATCCTACACAATTATACACATTCATTTCAAGTAAGCAAGCCAAGTTATTGAATGGGAATAGGTCGAGACTTATGCTACTCATAATTATTAATGAAAGCCACCTGCACTTTTTGTTAAACCCATTGGCATTTCGAGGCACTGACTAACGGTGTAATAAAATCCCTTTTTTGCGAAACTTCAGAGAACTTGACCACCACATCATGACCACATCAATTTCTTGAAATATCGTGAGTTCTGATGCAAAGTCTACAGTATGTGGTGCCAGTGTCCCGCATTATTATCGGTTGGGCCAAGGATGTAGGATTATATGTTATAAGCTCCTTGGTTAGGCATAATAAATATCAAAAATGTATATGTATCTCTCTCTCTCTCTCTCTCTCTCCCTCCCTTTCTCTCTCTCTCTCTCTCTCTCCCTCTCTCTCTCCCTCTCTCTCTCCCTCCCTTTCTCTCTCTCTCTCTCTCTCTCCCTCTCTCTCTCCCTCTCTCTCTCCCTCTCTCTCTCTCTCTCTCTCTCGTTACCCCTCTTTACCCCCTCTCTCTTTCTTGCTACCCTTACACATGTACATGTCTTGTAAGGGTCTTATTTTCAAGTTACATTATACATTGTACGTCAACATTGTCAAAGCCTTTTCAAGTATGTGAACGTGTACACTTATTGTAATTCAACACCTCAGACAAGGTTATGAACAAAAGTAAGCCGACAATTCATGCATATAACTCTCGGATTGTTTTTGTGTAGTTAAAATTACAATTACAGTGTATATGTTAAGGTGTCTTCTATTTTACAAGCCTTGATTTGTTTTTGTTTTGTCTTAGTTCATTTTCAAGGGATCCTGTCATATTGACATACATGAAAAGAAAAGAAAAATCGTAAAGCAATTACTAGGATTTTTTATGTTAATGGTCTCGTTTAATTTTATTTCTCCATCCATTCATCCACACAGTAAATCTGACGACCACCAGCGGGATCTCGTTCAAGGGATTCATGGTTCAAGCCCGGGTAGTAGGCACATCCACACCGGTCGGTATCTTCAGCGACACCTCATCAGTAGGACAGAGGATAAATTGTCCTGGTGGCTTTGCTAATACTCTCACTCACATCAACAACGATCCTAAGACTTTGGTCTCTGCAATGTGGACAGGTCCAAGCGACATCAACGGAGCAGACATCGAATTCGTGTAAGTTGTCCTCAACGACGTCCATCATTCTGTAGATAAAGAGTATATTTTGTTTGTATATTACATCACCTCTGTGAATAGGCTTCTAACAAAAAATGATGTTGTATTGCCTTTTGCGACCGACCCAAATATCTTGAAATCTACGGTCGGCTTTTTAAAAAATGTTTTTTTTGGAACCGTTTTGTATAAAAATAATGTATTAAAGCAATCCAAACTGAGAAATATCCGCCCAAAGAGAGAGTTTTAAAAAATATATATTTCCGACCGACCGACCCATGTTTTAGCACCTAACGGGCAATGCAACATCTTTTTTCTAAAGGCCTTATGAAGGGACTAATTTAAAAAGACATGCCAATATCACATTTTTTTTCTCCTTTCATACAAATTAGGGAAGTTTTTGTTTAGTTTTTCTTTTTTATTCAAAGTTTGCAGTGATTTTGATTGTAACCAATTACACATACACCTGTATTTATGTCATCAGTGAGACATATTTGATTGCGCTTTGGAGAAAACGAAATTGATTTGGAATAATATACACCTGTTTTTAGATGGTGGAAGCATGAAAATTAAAGTGTCGAGACCCCTCTTGTAAAAATATCACTGATATTTTGAAAATGATATAACATGCATGAGGATAATTATATCACTTTGCAACTACACATGACACGCTAATTTTAAATTAAACTCTATTAATTATATATTTCCAATGTTTTCATCTTGCAGCGGGACTTTCGTTAACCAGAGGGCCATTTATTGGACATTCGTCAGATCATTCACGTTGACAGGTAAGAAATACATTGCACAGTCTTCTGAACTAAGTATGATTGGGGTTATGTGTCTGGAAGCTGAACAAAATTATAGATATCTCCTTTGCCTTTGGATATAACAAACACAAATTATTCCAATAGCACGAAATATCATAAATATGCGTCCTTTATAATATTGTTTAATGTGCTTTATCTAGAATAACAATGAAATTGATAATTGTAGTCTTTCTTTTATGTTCATTTTTCTTATTCCTGGTAAAGTAGTGGACAGTACATGTCCAAATACCCTGGACTTTCCTGACAACCATATTACATACGAATCTGTATAGGGTCTACCATTTTCGTAATGTAATCGAATTTAATGCGCGAATGTTTGTGAAGCTCCTCCATACGAATGATTTCATTCACCTGTTTCGTTCTATTGTACTTCAATAGTCAGAATGTGAATTGCATGCACTAATTGTTGCTAGGTAGGACAAATATTATGGCTTGTCCTACCTAGCAACACGTAACGTATGCAATATGCAATTCGCATTATAACTATTGGAATGCGTTTATTCGTAACATGTGAATTAAATAAGTGGTCCTCCCTCCTGTCTTAGATAGTTAATGATGTCAGTAACCAGGTTACTGAACATGATTATTTTGCGAAGACGGTTCGTTTGAGAGGTTAGCAAAATCATATTCCTTTCTTTAAAATCATCAGTTGGCCTGAAGTCTTGTTAAATGTTTTCGGCTAAGTCTTGATTGAATGCATGAAGACAATGATTGTTGTTAGCTATCGCACTCTGGTATGCGGAACTGCGACAATGGCTTAATTTATTAGAAGGAGAACATAGTGGATTTCACATGACAATATTATGTTTACCTTCGTAGATGCATGTATGCCATCACCGTGCCAGAATGATGGTACCTGCTTTCGAGCTGGTACGGAGGGCTATCATTGTAACTGTGCAGGTGGTTTCACTGGAAAAGACTGCTCTGGTAAGATTTTTTTAAACAATTTCACAATCTTGTCACCGTCTTTCGTTTTAAGAAGTTACAGTACGACCATGGGAATACGCCAACCAATTTGAACAAAAATAATAGATTCAAATTAGTCGGCAGTAAATCTTTTGTCAAATCAATTTTTCTATGTTTGATTAGGGGGTGGGGGGGGGGGGCTGTCTTCTCCTGATACCCCTTAGGCAAACGTTAGTGGCTCTTGGTATATACGTATATCAACTTAGTTTGCAAGTATAACAGGTGATCTAATTTCAAATATAGACATGAATGAACAACTCCTGTAAACAAAGTTAAAGAATGCTTACAAAATACACATAAACAAAGTATTTGTGGTCTGGTCTCCCCCATTATTTTGGCCTAACCCAATCTGGAAATATACAATACGAAAACGAATGGTGTAAATAATAATCCTTCATGATAATCCTTGATGTCCTTGCTTTGATAATGGTGTACTCTCGTAAACAGTTCTCAATGCAATTCAAAAATCCCTCAAACCTAAGAGTGGGACTAGAAAATAGAGGGGTAGTTCATTTGAGCAGACAATTACTTAGAGGTAACATCCCCCATCAATCCAATAACAGTATTCAATCTTACTCATACATTATTTGAATCCATGTCTAAACTAATATGATTTTTTTTCCTATGTTGTCTTCCTCGTATACCCCTACGTCCAGACCAAGCGCCATGCGCAGATGAGGTTCTAACATGTGGCGTCAACCACAAACAATGTTTACTCAGCGGGGCGAACGAGAACTCGTTTGTTTGTGTGTGTTTGGACGGTACCTTTTCAGTCAATGCACCGTGCGATGGTTCGACCATGGCGCCTCCTACCACTTTACTACCAACAACTTTACTACCAACAACAGAAATGGGTAAGTGACGGGGGACACCGATGCACCTTATTAATCTCAGTAATACCGCCAAAACCGACTCCAACCGAACAATATGTTGGCTATTCGGAGTAATGCGATTCTGTTTCCGGTCTCGTGTCTGTCTTGTCGGAGTGGCTGAGGCAAATATACCCCAGTCACATCGCTATGGCTCTAAATCGACTGATTACCGACCGATTTCTCGACCTTTCGGTGGTTATATAAGCTTTGTTCAGTTTATTGTCTGTCTATTGACCATCTCGTTGGTGTGACTTGGTATAATAGGTAACCAAGGTTATCTAACTATTGTTACCTTTTCTTTCTTATTAATAATAACTTTTTCAAAATAACACTCTACAAAAGTTTCAGTAATAGTGAGGCCTTATGCGAGATTAGAAGAAATGCAATCCTTCCTCTATGTATTAAATATAATTGTCATTCAAAACATAGTTCGCTTTTGTTCTTTTCAACCTCCATAATTTTCTTTAATAATAATGACATAGAAGTAACTTGTAACGATATAATAAGGTATATTTGCTTGTGTTATTATTATTTTTTAATGTCTGTTGTAGTCACTACTTATTTGTGAAATTATTTTTATTTTTACATAAATGCTATCCATCTAATATTTTGATAGACATTACACACCTGTAGTCAATGCAATTCTGGTTAGTGTTAGTATCCTTTTAATATATCGAATTTGGAATAACATGGTGCAGTCTCTTCTTTTGATTCAATTATGTAGTGAAAATATGTAAACAATAATGTATAATTGATATTATTGGACTAATATATATCTACAATGACAGGCATAATGTTAGCAACAATAAATATATTTAATTCATCAGCAGTTAACTTTCATTCATATTCTTTCTCCATTGCACCTGTTACAATCTTCCATTAACCCCTATTCCTTCTTTACCTCTTTTCTATCCCTTTCCGCACCCTTTCCGTACATATTCCCCACCCATTCCGTACCTATTCCCCACCCATTTCCTACCTATTCCCCACCCATCTCGTACCTATTCCCCACCCGTTCCCCACCCGTTCCTTACCCGTATCTGAAATAATAGTTCACCCATGTACCTCTAGCCCGTGTCAAAATGGCGGAATGTGTCACCTTAACTCTGCTGACGAAGTTCAGTGTTTCTGCACGGCTGGATATACCGGTACTAGATGTGAAATAGAACCAGGTAAATAAACACTAATGATGCAAAGAAGCATCCTTGGGGAACTTCTCTCTCATCATAGAAATCGAATTGTCTATCGGCTATCGCCAAGTTCCCTTTGAGCGAGTCAAAATCTGATGTAGATTTTTGAAATCGAACCATGAACTGAGAGGTAGGATAGTGACATTTTAACCAATTTCCTACTTATTTGCATCCAACTTAACAAGCTCTTGACTTTGATGAAATACAATTTGGCAGGGCTTGCGAATAGATCAACATTTATTTTGCGAATATAATTTTTCCACTTTTAGTCACTAATTTTTAGTTCTTTTCTCATGATGTAATCAAATACGAAATAAATCTGCAGAGTAACCTCATCGGTTTTATAAATTACGATAACTTCGTCTTTATCTGAATAAAATCTTTCTCGTTATGGCCCCCCACTTCCCCTTTTTACACAGCACGTTTAAGTTCTGGGTGATTAATAATGTATCAAACAACTAACAATCTGTTTCATACTTCGTCTATTCAAATCATATTTTTCACTGTTCGTTGAGGAAATACCATTAAAACTATTGAAAAAATATAAAACGTCAAACATTAAGGCCCGTATTCACAAAGGAGGTTTGTCGACAAACCTAGATTTATGTGCGTCATAATTATAATGCGTTTCGACGTGTTTTTACAGACCAAGGTTTGTAAAGACGCGTCAAAACGCGTCATATGACGCACATAAACCTAGGTTTGTCGACAAACCTCCCTTGTGAATTCGGGCCTAAATGGATGCTTTTTTTCCAACAAATGTCTCTCATGTATTTTTTCTGTAATTTCTCTCTCTCTCAGATCCATGCAGAACGGGACCATGCCAAAATGGTGGTGTGTGTATTAAAGAAGATGCTTCTTCATACACATGTGAATGTCGGACCATATACACAGGTCCACAATGCCAGTACACAGGTAAGATCCATCTTAGGAAAGAAAGATGATGCATGAAATCCGTCACAATGAAAGAGAATAGTGAACTGAAGTGGACAATTATGAAACATATACGGCAGACATCTAACCAATGGTTCATAAAATGATGTGGGGAGAGTGACATCTTCACTTATCATTAACTATATAGAATGCATATCGGAGAGTATATGTAAGGCTTATATTTGTTCGTTTGTTAAATTAGTATAATGTTATGACAAAGCAGTCATTCTTTCTCTTTCCTTCCCTCATATAAATTATGCTTAATATCCCTTCTTTTCTTTTTTTTGAGCGCATAAGGACTTAAATTTATCTTTGTGATATGCACTATATAAGAATAGTTTATTATTATTATTAAATTATTTAGAGAATGTAATTTAAACTTTACACAAGCTTAAAGACAAATTGCGTCCTGATCGAGACAGTTATCAAGTCACTAGCTAAAGTTTAAAGATATCAATATAATATGTTTGATTACGGCTTATCCCATTCTCTTAATTCTGTTTGTCATATCTAGTCGGTTGTGCCTCAATTCCATGTCAAAACAACGGAGTATGTACCAGTACAGGGATCTATGGACAGGGATACGCATGCGATTGTTCTACCATGTATTCTGGTACCGATTGTGAAATAGGTAAGCTTGGGGCGCGTCCAGGGGGTCGCGGGTATCCCAACCCCTCTTTTCTTTTTCAATTTTGCTTGTAAAAGGTTAGGGAAATTTTAACCACCTCCCCCTTTTTTTCCCTCAACAATATTGCACTTCCCTGTAAGGAGACATTCTTCATCAAAATACTTTACTTTTCTTCCAATACAAAGACATATTATCGTAAACTTAAATTATCATTTTTTTCTCTCCTTTTATTTTTTCATTGGTAATCTCATACTTGAGATTCAATGTTGCTGAACGTTTTGGTTTCTAAGCATGTCTCTTTTTCAGCAAAAGTTAGATTCATAATTGAGCTGACTCTGAACAAACAACAACAACAACTTCTGTATCAAAGATTGAAATTCTACATACATACTTACTTGCTTTTTGGAAATGAATAAGGTCATCAGATGCTATTATTCTTCAAGGTTTTGTCTAAAAAAGACACTTTTCACATCATGTAAAGATAATGATTAAAATATGACTCTTTACCATTAAAGTATTTTGTGTCTGATGCAATTTAGCGGCAAAGCATCGCTCCGTTATATAAAGAGTTGCAAGTGATGTGAGTAAATCACAGCAATTACAAATTTGCAAACCTTGTGATCATACTTGACTTAGAGTTTATGGACATTGCATTTCTCTTTAATTGCAACTAATGTGGAATGGCAGTGTTCTCCATTTTAAAATCTTTATTTAACCGGCCCTTCCCAGGTCTTTTATATTAGCTTGGCAGCTTACTGATAACATTTTGATACCATGATTTCTTTTACAGAGGTGGACCCCTGTTTGTCTCAGCCGTGTATGAATGGAGGATATTGCAGCAGACGAGGTGATATGACAGGATACGTATGCACCTGTTATGATGGATACACAGGTAACAGGTGCGAGACTCCTCCACCACCTACAACCATGCCACCACCTACAACACCATCGCAGCCTACCACACAGCCACCAACAACCACACCACCACAGCCTACCACACCACCACCACCACAAACCACACCACCAGTGGTTACTACTACACTAGGTGAGAAGAAAACACATTGTCCTTTCTCTCCCTCCCATTTTCTCCGTCGATAACGGAGAAATATTACCAGTATACCTTTCTAATCGCATTAATATACATCAATCTCTTTCCCTTTCCTTCCTTTCCTTTTTTTCTCCTTTTTTTTCTACCTCTTTTTCTTTTTCCCTTTCTTTCCATCTCTCTTTATTTTTTTCTAGAAAGACATTAGTAATAACAAGCAAAATTCTGTTTATTTCATGTCTGTATTAAATAATAATTCAATAACTTATATTTCTACTAAAGTAAAATGACTGTTTCAACTGCTACTCTTGCATAATAATTCTTGTAGAAAAATCTCTTCAATAAATATTGCTGTACCGTCAAAATTACTTTAAATTGAAAATAAGAATAATAGAGTATTATTACACTCAATATTGGTAGCAGTGGCACTGTTCTTACAATGATTGTGCGGACACGATTTTCTTCACGACTCCCTTGTTTACTGAAGGGGATATTCTGATGACTCATATCTCCATCTTATTCCTGTAGGTTCTGGAGAATGTAGCCAAAGCTGTTTGAATGATGGAAGCTGTGTTGATGGTTCGTGTGTATGCATCACTGGATTCAGTGGTCCTCGATGTGAACAAGGTATGGCTGAAGTCATAGACTAGTCGTTAAAACTCATTTTACCCGGGCCCCAGTCACATTGCCAAATTGACTCCAAACCATCTCCACAGACTCCTTACATGTACCCATTAATTCTATTTGGGTTAATACAATTTTTGTGTTCATTACGCAGTCAGATTGATATCGGTCTCGTCGGTGTGACTGCAGTATCTTTATTATCACATGGTTCTCCATGGTTTAATGTATTCGCAGAACATATCTTCAACTAAATTATCAGTTTATCAAGGATCTACAATGGTGTTTATGAACTAGACTTCAAATATTTTCACACGCATTGAATACTTGTATTTAATAAAATGTATTAAATGAAATCTCTTGAAGAGTTCCATACTAATTAATAGCAATTTCAAAGTGTAAGTTTATATGTGAGTTCTTCTTTCTTTGCGGGTGTTTTAAAAGTTAACTGGCATCATGTTATAACTTTCAAATATTGCTTTTCCATTAGACGGGCGACCATTCTTCACCAACTGCCCCGAGGATGAAACCTTGACCTTCGTATTGGACGAAGGAACCAATGTAGCCTCCGTTGATTTGGATCCCATCACAGCAAGGAACTTCAACCAGGAGACCCTCGACGTCGTCTTCATCGTCGGACCTGACCTGAACACTGTCACTAGTCTTGAGTTCTCTGAGGCGTATGCTGAAGGTCAGGTCGTGGTGGCCCAGGCCCAGGATCAGAATGGTAGACGGAACTGCAGCTTTGTGATCAGGCTACAGGGTGAGAAGCTTGGTGGTACTCAATATACAGTCAAACAAAAAGTGGTCTTTGTAGACAGGTTTCTTTAGTACATGTTTCAATGAGAAACCATGTTCAAGGAAAACAAAAATTGTGGTCCTTGTAGACAGGTGGTCACTAAAGCAGGTTTGACTGTACTATAGGTTGTGAGAGTGAGAATATTTCTGTTAGTGGTGTATCCATCAAAGAGGGCAGAGCATACCCAAAATGAATCAAACCTACAATTGAGTAACCTGGTCTTAGGTCTTCAGTATGCCTCAATTTGAAGTAACTTGGCTTAATGTTTACCCCTTTTGGAAGCATGCACCATACAGACCTCTCTAAATACTCGAGTTCCTACATTTTTGCCCCAGCTAACCCAGTTTTTGTGAAATTGAACAAAGACCACAAAGTAGAGGTCCTGAGGAATCGGGTCATACATTGTTGTTTTCTGCAGCTCCTAAAGTTTCCAGGTTCTAAGTTTATTCTTTCTGTGACGAAGTAGTCGTACTGTGATATTGATAGACAAGGAAGTTTATGTTACCAGTACTTTCTATTATTATCTTTATGTTTATTGTGTATTCTACGAAACAAAAAACCTTTGAACTAACCAAAATGTTGTCTTCCCTTTCCCCCCATCACCAGATAATCAAACGCCAGAGATCACCTGTCCAGAAGACATCGTAGAGATCAGTACATCCTCTAGTCAACAAATCACATGGCCGGATGCTGAGGTCGAAGACAACGCTGACCCTTCACCCGTAGTGACCTACATACCTACCCAAGGGTCGATGTTTGATACTACAGGAGAGACGGTGTCAATCATTGCCCGGGCAACGGACACATCGTCCAACTACAAGGAGTGTATCTTTAGGGTCACTGTGCACATGAGAGGTAGGATTAACAACTGAAGTGATTCTAAAGAGAATTGTTATATTTTATCCCATGGAATAATCAAAGCTAACATACATTCCACAAAACAAAGTAAAAAGACAAAGTAATACATCTAAATTTTGCCTGTAGAGGTCAGATTTGACTTCATTCCAAGTCTTTGTGGGAAGGATGATAATATGATTGATGACAATGGTCTAGAATCCCTCTGATATTACTCCGTAGTTTTGACAATATATCTCTAATTTAGAGTTACTCAAGGTGTGGTAGGCCTACAAGTAAAAATGTTCTTAATGTATTAAATATAACCATCAATTGCTCTGCTACCTAGAAAGTATTTATCATTATAACTACTTACACATCCATGCCAACAAAGTTATTCAAGATGTTATTACAGGTTATTCAACTTTGACAACATGAATGTACCATATAATAAATCACCCTTACCAGGTCATTTTCAAGTATGTGAAAAAATTGATATGTACCGATTTATGCTTTTTGAAACTGTGACATATTATTAAAGCTTACATCTAAAAGTATTCAACCAATGCCCAAATTCAACCAATCCCACCTTTTATTCTTGAGTTACAAACAAATTAAACCCTTCAAAATTACATGGGTATGAATAATCAAGCTGTTAACTGTATCTAACAGAAAAAATGCTTGTCATAATCACATTTCTCAACTCTTTCTCAATCTAGACTTTGACTGCGATCCCTTTCTAACTGTTGAGAATGCTGAAGTATCATGTGATAACGATGCCAATGGACGAGAATGCCATGTGTTATGCAATACAGGGTTCGTCAAGACAGTGGCCAATGACATCAGATATACCTGTATAGCAGACAGTGAGGCCTCATTCTGGGACCCTTCACCTCGAAGTATATGTGCAGGTAAGTTGGGTTGTTTCTTGCTCTGTTCTCTACCCATATATGACTTGTTCCATCTGTCTTATTCTTTCTCTCTCTCTCTCTCTGTTCTTTCCTTTTCTTTAGCCCTTGCCCTCTTCTCCTTTCCTTCTCACTACAATCCTGCTCTCACTCTTTCTCACTCTTTCTCTCTCTATCTCTCACTGTTCTCTTCTTTCATTCTCCTTTCCCTCTATAAGTTTATCTCTTTTTCTCATACCTTCTCTCTTTCTCTCCCCCTCTTTTCTTTCCTCTTTCTCTCAACTAGAATCACAATTTTGTTCAGAAGTGTTTTTTTCAAGAGCTTCCTCATTGACTATATGCTTACAAGCCTTAATACTGATTAATTTAATCAGTTTGATACGACTTTTCAATGTTTTTAACAATTAAATGTATTAATAGTGATGACAAACTTCTGTAGGTTAAATTATTAAATTTGATACAGAAACAACAAATTTTCATCCCAGTCAGCTCAAATGTGAATCGACTTTGAAATGACTTGAGTCATGTGCATATTAAAAAAAATACTGCCTCCTTTAGTCTTAAGAAATTGGGTGCCACTATTTCTTGGTTGAATTCTATATGTGAAAAAACTGGTATATATTCAGAAGGCCCCCAAAAGAAATATACATTTAAGTAAAATATCAAAACCTTAATTTGATGATCATGTTGCCATACGATTTTCTAATGAATGAATCTCTTTCTCCTTTATGTCACCAGAAGCCGAAACTGGGAATGGAATCACCAAGACGACTAGCATATCCTTCCCTCTCCAGTCAGCCTCCTGCCCGCAAGAGACACCAAACTTCACATCATCCATCGCCACCAACATCACCAGCACCCTAGATACGTTCAACCTCTGCTCCGTGGGACCAGCATCCGCCTGCGGGGAAGGCAGTGTCAGCACAGCATGTACCACAAACACCGCGCGACGCAGGAGAAGCAGTGAAGTTATCCTCTCACGAAGGAGAAGAGATAACAGCGTCCTCTTGGTTGATATCAGTGTTTATTCTCCGGTTGACAGCAATTCCGATCGGGGCGAGATAGAGGAAGATATTGATCAGGTGACGGATGGTATTGTGGATGTGGCAAACAATGAAGGATTTGAGCTGACAGTTAATGGTGAGGTCGTCAACAACGTCCAATCAGGGACGAGAGTACCGCAGGAGTTTCAGTGGTCATGTGACAGTGGTATGGTATCTTCAAGTTCAGGATGTGGTGAGTTAATAATTAATGAGAGTTTGAAAAAGGATAGGAACTATTCAAAAATGTGAAAACAGAACAGCAAATCTTTGAACATAGAGAACATCAGCACTTTTCTCTGTTGTTCTTATTTTTATTCTCATTCTGGTACCCGATAGACCTCATGTAGATCTTGTGCCATCTTTTATATGAATGACTAAGTATTATTAATCATTTCTTTATATTTACTGTTGTATTTATATATAAGCACTTTCTAACATATGATCAAGAGTTCGAGACTCATTAAAAAATATATAAATTGTTATGGTTTAAAACTCTGTTCACTCTAGATCTTTTCAAAAAGCATATAATCTATCTAATGCATGTTCAGTCATATCACTTTTACTTGCTGACCGTTATACAAACTTTGTTGCTTACAACCATATAAGTTTAGAGTACAGGTTATCATAGATACATAATATTCTTTAAACTTCTTGTCAAATGGATAATAATGTTAACAAATTGAATGAATGGCATAAAACTAAAGCAGCAATCTTTGTATTGTTCCCTTTCACAGTCCCTTGCCAACCTGGTACCTATTATGATGAGAGCAAAAACGTCTGCTCCTTCTGTTCCAGTGGAACCTACCAAGATCAAACCAAACAGACCTCCTGTCAGCAATGCCCTGGTGACTCTTTCACTGATGCTACTGGATCTGTCTTAGCTGACTGTGAGTATTTCGTTATTCTGCAAACAAACTTAATGGTTCCTTTAAAGGTCATCTGTACTACTATGGCTATGAGGGATTAGACCACCCAGGAAGGTCACTGACAGGTGGCTATCTCATCAACTCAGCCCTCAATTAACATTAAAAAAAGAGGATCAGGCATTGTTTTCTATATAGAGAGAGCAAGAAGCTACAATTTGAAGTAGTACAGTGGGCCTTTAAAGTGAAGGGGGTAAAAATTTGTATCAAACGTTATTGAATAAGGGATATACAGTAAAACCTATGGCCCGTATTCTAACTTGTCTAACTTAGTCATGTTTAAAGTTAAACAACAATTCAGTTAAACAGGAGTAATTAGACCCAAATTCAGAATACAGGCCTATGGGTTCAGAATCTATCATAAACAAGCAAAACATCCTTTGTGGAAAAAGTATAAAATTAATTGGAAACTTTCCATGTGCGGACTGAAGAATGCTATCCAAGGACATTTTTTGAATAAATGTATTCAGAATTCCTTAAAAACAGCCTGGTAACTCGTAATAGTACGTGTATCTTTGTCTTTTATACATTTTCCTAAAGTGATGATGTCTATTAAGACTAATTGGTTCAGTACAGTGTAATTTCAGTTACAAAATCATTCATCAGTTCAAGGCTCATTTTCTATTGGAAAGAAAGATTTATATTTACCACAAAATAATGGACACTCTCTGTAGGACACCTTTTTAATGTAACTGTGTAAAGTAACAATTTCCTTTAAGTGAATCACTTAACCAAAGGATGCCACCCAATATTTCTTTGACTTTCTAGGTTTTGATCCATCAGCTTTTCAACTGACACAAACACAGTGGATCCTGGTGTACATCGGATGCAGTCTAGCTGGAGCATTCATCCTCCTCATCCTCGTCACATTCATCATCTGCTGTTGCCGTAGCAAAGAGGAGACACCGAGAAAGGGCAAGGATGCCACCGATCATCTCACCTACCTCAACAGTGCGTTTGAAGACGACGCTATAAACAACGATATGCATTACACTAATACATTAACAAGGAATGGGTCAACACTACCGATGAATGGGCACAGGAGCAATGGTAATGGTCCCAGAGGAGGGGATAACAGATTGATTGAGATTCCTAGTGATCCTGAAGTCCTCTATGCTGAAGTTCCTGTGACATCTTTCAATGCGAAGGGATACAATGACTTTAACAGTAGGTTGTCAACGAATGGACGAGCAAATGGACATGTTAACAGTGTGTCAGCGACTATTGATATGGATACCATTCCCCGCCCTCCCACTCTAGGTGCCCCTCCTCCACCTCCTCCGCCCCCTCCAGCAGAAGATAAACCCAAGCGTATCCTGACAGAAGATGAACTTCCACCCCCTCCACCAAACAACCATCATTTCAACGGTATGCCGGGGGATTCAGCTCCCTCTGGACCCCCTCCTCCACCCCCAAAGGTTCCTGGTGGCCCAACTCATTCACCACAACTTCGTGGAGGCCCCCCTCCACCACCACCAAAACTTCCTGGTGGCCCCCCTCCACCACCCAACGTTCCTGGAGGAGTTCCTGGAGGAGTTCCTCCCCCTCCACCCCCACCCCCTCTCCCTTCAATGAATAGCAACAACAACTCTTACACCAGCTCCCCATCCGGAAGTACAACAAGTGGAAGAAGTGATAGGAGGGCTAGGTTTTTGCTGTGAGCAAGTACGGCAAAGCTAATTAATGTGAAGAGATGACTTTGAGAAACAATGCTTGATGTACATTACAAGTAGCACAGCCTTGCATCTATAATACAAGAATCGATCATCTTGCTACAAAGATAACTGAACTTGTTAACTTTAAATACATGTAACATGTCCTGCAGAATATGCTACAGCGGTTAGTTGTTTGAGCACGTCAGCCCATTCCTGTTGTACTTTAATGGAATTGCGATAAAAGTTTAACTTTGTCAAATTGCAGAAAAGGCTTTCGATCGAAATGCAGCCAAATAAGAGAACAGAACCCCTCTTTTCATTGTCAAAATGAAAATACTGGATTTCAGTGTTTCTTCCCATGATTATATCCTCCAGAATGCACTATACTTCCACTTCCTATGTATCTTTCTGTTTATTTGATATTCATACAGAATCAATGGGCTTTCATTAAAAAGGCAATTACAAGCAATGTTAATACACATACAGCTAAAAATGTATACATTTTTGCAGGTGCTAAAATGTGTTATGAACGTATTTTATGTTCCTTTCTTTACACTTTTGTATTAGGTGATGGTCTTCATCGACATGCTCATGTTACATATATATATTTTGACAGTTGTGTACAAAGGCCCTTTATCTGCCCATGCACAGATAGTATCTCCTAAGCGGCTTATTGTTCATGTATTAGGGATTAATGCAAATTGTTTACTAAATTAAACAATAAAAACGAATTTACAAAATGATTTGTATTCCTTCGTGAAAAAGATGTGCTTTTCTGCTTTTGTAGAGTATTATAACACAGCATATCTTAATTTGATTTGATTTTATACTTTGCAATAGAATTAAAAGTATTTGATTTAGAAACCAAGGCTCAGTAATGATTGTCGCAATGGACTGCTGGATACAGATTTGTCTTTCATTTTGATATTATTTGATAAGAAGTCTTGGGTAAAATATTTATGTCATGTTTTTAAAATTTATTTTTTATAAAACTAGGGGTCATCAACCAAACTTATAAACTAATCAAGAAGAAAGAAGACTGGTTTAAGTCTGCTTATTTTGCAGGTTTCATGTTTATCTATTATGTTTAAGTTTTTACCAAAATCAAGAATATATTCAAATTTTTGTTTTGTTTTATTTTTGCTGAAAAAAAGACCAATGTTCAATTCAATTCAATTCGTTTTCAAAATACGAAGAGTAAGTCTTTTGTTTTCAGATTAAAAATGCACTTTAATTTTGAGCTGGTCTCGGAAATTAAGAGATACTTGATCAATGTAATGAAGCATGTTTTTACGAAATGTGGAAGTAAATAACCTGTACTATAATGATACCAAAATTCAAATAATTAACTATAAATCAATGTATAAACTGTCAATTTGCAAAGATATGCCAAAGTACTCTTTTCCCAACTTTTGTATGATCCTTGAATGCAGGTTTGTGATTTGGTTATGAACAATGACATGTTCTTTTCATTTGTATGACATATGCACATTAGCCATGTAAATATATAGAGTATACCGGTATATCATGGTGCAAATCTTCTTTTTCCTACAATTGTACAATGTTTTGCTTTATAGCTAAAGTACTGGTGCATGGGAAAATGTTAATAGCTTTTTGATAATTTTGTCTCAAGTTTGTATATTTTGAAACATGTATTCCTTTATCGTATCACTTCTGTTACACGTCTTTCATGAACTATATCGCCTCACTGCTTTGTAAATGTTATACAATAGTACCAGTACTTGTATTTGGTCAGTACTGACTGTGAGTTACTGAAAAGGTTAGTCATATAAGAAGAGTATTTGGGGAGAATAATTAGAGAAAATAAATTATGCATTAATTCTTGTAATTGATGGAAAATACATTTTTTGTGTATGTGTATAGCAGTATACATGCACAGAGGGAGTTATTAGGCAAGGCCTTTGATTCAACTTGTATGCACATTATCAACATCATATTTTTGATTTGATTTGATTTTGATTTTGATTTGATTTATTTATTTTCCACTCAAATATCCACAAATTAAATGACATATATAAACCATACAGTAATACAATATATAATAGAACAAATGAATTATATATTGAAGAAAAAATGATTGTATACATAACTCAGTTGCCTTTACTTATAAATGAGATAAGCTTATTAATCTTTAATTATCAAAAGTAAATTATGCGTCAATATCACTGTGCCTACACTTCCACTCTGTTTGATTTAAAGAATTGGTGAGCAATTATGGACAATTTTTGAAACATTGATTTGCAACAAGAGTAGAGTGGGTTGTTAATATATAAGACAACTTTTGGATTTTCCTTTACCTTACAAGTTATTTCTTACTAAAGATATGCATTCTATAAATTGTATTTCAAGACAAAGCAATTAAACAGACAAAAATAATATTGCTATTTTTCAATCACTATAATTATGTATCGTTATGTATTTTCAAAGTGGGCATTAAGTGCTTCATAGTTGCTATACATTTTCTTCTTCTTCATATTTAATGTATTCATTTTTACTTTTGGTATTCAGTCATTTATGTTGCACTTGTATACTTTTGTAGTATTTTTATACAAATTGTCTGCTAGTAATGTATGACAAAAATGTACAGAATGAATGATTGACAAGTCTCTATAGGCAGCAGAAAACTATTTAGGCATCTCTCGAGTCAATAATGTTAAACAAAGGATTGTTTATATTGATATTTATGAATAAAAGGTAGACACCAAAGTAAAATGATGTTTTGAAGTTTTCTTTATTTTGATTGTGATCTTACCCCATATCCAATTGATCAACATTTTGATTTCATTTTGAATTTCACAATATGAACTTACCAGCCAGAGTATTCCATTTTGATACTCTATCAGTTCAAGGTACACAATTCAACTTCTTCAAATAAAATAGATTAATTTTACACTGGAGACAGTTAAATAATATTGTATCAGTTGGTATATTTATCCCATTAAAGATATTTTTTAATACAGTGTGGCACGGGAAGATTATTTGTGTGGCATATAAAGAACTAACTCAAACAGCATCAATATTTCTTCAGTATCGTATTAGAATATCTTGATTAAAATTAAAGCCCCACTGCACTACTTATGGCGGCTTGCGCCCTCTATATATCAAACGATTCCTAAGCGGTGACCGTTGGTCCCCCATGGTCCCCTTTTTCCTATGTTGAATTGAGAGCTGATATGATGAGATAACCACCTGTCAGTGACCATGCAGGGAAGTCTAATCCCTTGTGGCCAAACTAATGCAGATAGGCTTTAAATGCTCAATACCATATACACTTATTAATTCTAAAAATGTATGGGGAAACCAAGCAAGTACTTTCTCCCCCCCCAAAAAAAATAAAAAATAAAATAAATAAAAATTTTAAAAAAAAATTTAAAAAAAAATATATATATATATAATGATAATAATAAAAAATAAATATGTAATCAATTTACTCCAGATTAATGACTTCCATTGTTGTCTCCCATCTCTGCCCCCTTCCCCTTCTTTTTCTTAATCCTCCTGTAACGTTGAAGTGTCGTTCTCCTTTAGGAGTTCCAGCTGAGCATCCAACTGCTCTGCTTCTTGACTCCACTGCCAGTTTCTAAGCTGAGCTTCTTTCAGTTGACATTTAAGACGTGTCAACTGGGCCTTGTTACGCTTCTGGAAAACAAAAATGGATTTTAAAAAAATATGAACATCGATGTCACAATCTGCACAAAACATGTTATATTTTCATGTTTTTGTGATTTAATAAAAAACTCCAATTTATGTTTTTATAACAACAATGTTAATATATAGCTATGCTGGGTATACATAAAACTAGTTGGATCAATTTAACTGGAACGTAATGTATTCAATCTTGTCAGAATCCACTAATGTCCCTCAGCTTGTAAATTCAGATTGCTTTTTACGATAAGGTTCATCAAAAGAGATAAACAAATAAATCATGGCCTTCCACCTCCACCTATATTGGATTTTAAAAAACTGATAATGAAACAAAGTATTTGAAGATGAGCACCTGCAATACGTCAATGTCTTGTTGGATTCCAGCTTGCTTGGAGGTTTCTTTTGATACCTGTAAATGATAGTACGAATATTTAATCATGAACAAATATTTTCTTATCCTGGCCATGGTCAAAGAATTGAAGTTAATAACAATTTAATTATCTCAAAATATGCATTTTATCTATTTAGAGAACAGTTGCAAGTTTCAAATCATTTGCAGTCATGACTTAATTCGTTATTACTAGTACATGCCGATAATACTCACAGTCCAATTTTTGTTACAACATCCATGGTACATTTTTCCTAACAGTCAACATTATAAACTCTTAAATAACAAGCTTAGTTGAGCATGTGACCTTTACTTACTGGGTGCAAGCTGAAATTTAAACAAAATCATAAACATCTTATTCTGTTTGTATGTACCGGTAACCAAAAAAATTGATTCAAATTCAGATTGATTCAAATTGTTATGCATATAAAATTGCAATTAATTTAAAAAATGTTCAAGAATCGCTCTCTTTCTTTTCACTTTCTCTTACAGTTTCTTATTTTATTTTCATTATAGATAACTGCTACATAATCACCTCTTGTTGCAGCTTATTTAGCTTCTGTTGCAGCTCAGTTTTGATGATCTGTTGTTGATGTAGCTCTCCCTCCAGTCTACGTTTGGCTAATAGCTCTCCACTCTCTGGGTCCATCTCCACCTCTGCTTTCAACTCAGCTCCTGTCAAATTTGTTATCAGTAAAACATCACTTATCCAATCCAATCCATCATTGAGTTGACCAGTTGAGCTTTTCATTTAAAAGTAAACCTTTGTGAGCTATCAAACTAATTACTCCCATCTGTGTGTGATAGCTATCTAACAATAACAAGTGTTCCAGTGGGATGTCAATGCTACTTGTACTTATGATGGTTTCGTGAAGCCCATGCAGGGCCCTATTTCACAAAACTTGTCATCAGTGATAAATGACAGTTTTTGTTATAAGCTAGTGAAATCCTTGCTTCTGATTGGTTATCAACAGATTTTTCACTGGTTTTTGTCATTTGTGATAGAAAAAAGGCTTCGTGAAATGGTTCCCTGAAGACCAGCCTACTGACTGATTTATACTCAATCCTCGAAGAGCAGACAAACGTTACACTGCCCTCTTTCAGTAACACGTGACCAATGTGATGCCCTCTTCCTATTATCAAGAAGCAATACTTTGGAGATTAACTGAAAGGGAGACTTTATCAAATTTCACCATTTGGTTTGCCAGACCTACATATTACTAGTCATATCACCCAATGATCTCTTCACAAAATTGATGACGTCTGAAGTAATTAAGGTTTCACGATGTGACTCCCATGTGACAGTGCATTGTACTCTGTGTTGAAAATGTTTGGCCAATATAGAGAGGCCAAACCTGAATCAACCAAGAAAATGGTAAACAACATTAGAAGAAAAATGTGATTTCTGTTTACCACGGCAGTTTTCATTTTGTTTTCATTTAGGATGTATATCCTATAATGAGACTCCAAGGTTTTAAGTCCAATTCTATGAAATATTCTATTTGGAATCTGACTTTCTGTTGAGTGTAGATAATTGCATTAAACTTTTAGCCCCTACTATATTTTCACATGATTTGCCAGCAAATCATGTCAATATTAGGTTTAATGCGACCCTCTTTGATGTTTGTAAACAGGAACTTAAACTGTCATCCCTCTGGTATTTATGGCTTTAGAATGATCAATTGAGCAGACAATTATCAATGATTGTTGTAAGAGTGGACATGATATAAACATTCATATTAACTTATAAAGAGGTGACAGTGGAAAAGAAAGGGACTGAAAGATGAAACAACATTAGGAATCAACCAATTTGGAAGTGCAATGGGTTATATGATTGTACCACAGTTCTTGGAAACAAAAATGGATACAAGAAGTCTTCATTTCAAATCTCAGGAATCCTGAGTCCATTATTATTTTGACAAACTTCCTTGGATAAAACTGAAAGCAATTAGTTCCCTGGGCTGCGTTTTATGAAACCGTTTTAACTACAAGTTTGCCGTCAACCCATTGTAACATGTGTATTCAATTTAACACCTGTTTCAATGGGATGATGGGGAACTTGTACTTATGATGGTTTTGTGAAACGATGCACAGGTCTGTAACCCCTCAAGTTGCAACCAATACATCCTGTTTTCAAAATGGGAAACCTATCTGTTCTTAATGTTTTGGGGAGTGTAAATTCTATGTATTCTACCATAAGGAGATTCCAATAGTATATAATGTTAGCCATAGGAAAGTATTGACTGACAGTGTTTTATAAATTTGTGCTGTTACCCACTTTATTTATGATCCCTTTTTTTGGGGGGGGGGGGGGGGGTCAGTACCCTAATCTGGAATGCCTGATGAAAGTCATGGGTCAAGAAAATTAAGAACCACTGCTCTAATCACTGAGCAATATTGTCACTAGAAATATACTTGCTTTCTTACAGAACTTCCAAAGTTTTAAAGAAAAATAGGTCTTCTGAATTCACAAAGTCCTGTTGTTTTATAAACATCCATGACGTATTGATGGAAGCCATTCAATCAATTGCCATCTCTCACTTTTCTTTTCCATGTCCTCCTGAACCTTAGTCTGCTCCGCAAGTTCAATCTGATGAGGAGAGTCAGCTTCTAGCTCTAGAATCGATTGACTGCGCTTGGCCATCTTGTCTTTGTACACCTGGTACATTCTAAAGGAATGAACGCAAAGAAGGGAAATATATGGAGAACTGTTAATATTACAGAGGTAGAAAATAGTTTTATTCTCAAAGGTATGTGCTGAAAAACGACAACAAAGAGCAAAGTATACATCAAAAGGCGATGTGTGTGTGTGTGCATGTGTTAGAGTTAAAAGGGAGAGGAGAACTGAAGGATGCATTTAATTGCAGTTTGTTTAAATAATTTGTTTTAAAAAGGACAAAGTAGCAAGTTACCTATTGAAAGAATAGGGGAGAGAGAGAGGGAAAAAAGAGAGAGGGAGAGAGAGAGAGAGAGAGAGAGAGAGAGAGGGAGGGGTGGGGTGGACGAGAAGAGAGTGAGAGAGAGACAGAGACAGAGCAATAGATAGGGACAGCGCATGCGCTGGTTAATTTTGTGTAGCTTAAACAAAACAATAAAGAAGGGTGCATTGAAATAATACTTGATGAAAATCATGAATTCCTTAACCTCTGCTGAAAATAAAAACATCTCCTAATATAATGATATGTATACAATGAATTTTAGGCTCTTCATATGGTGAGAAAGTGATATTTTTGTGAGGCGATCTATTGGCCCATATTGATAAACAGTGAGAAAACCTCCTTGATGTGAAAAGCATAGTTAGCCTTTCCTGTTCATCCTTCTTCCTGAACCAAGCTAAAGCTTTCTCTCACATGCTCTCCTGGTCTTTCTAACACACACCTTCATGTTCTCAGCCTTCCCCTTCTCTCTCTTTCTCTCTCTCTCTCTCTCTCTATCTCTCTTTCTCTCTCACACACACACACACACACACTTTCTTTTTTCCTGTTCTCTCTAGCTACCCTATTTCAATAACAGAAATCTTCAGATTGCTTACCCTTAATCTCCATCTCAATATAAGAGGGATTTCAAGCGGGAAAATCCTATAAACTCTTCTCACCTACACTATGCCCATGTAAGTCTCTTAATCTGTATCTCATCAATTTTTCAAGAGTGGAAAATTTGATGAAAATCATGAGTTTCTTGAGTTGATATGAGATCAATTTGACCTGAAGCAAAGTAACCTACTTAAGTAATAATTTCAAAATAAGAATGTCAAAAGTCATTATTTTTGTCACTCTCTTGCAGATTCTGAGATTGAGTTAACTACTCTTGACAGGGGATGGGGAGGGGGGGGGGGGGGCATTTCCCCCCTTTCTACACTGCTGCCCTTTAAGTCAGAATTATTTTTCTCTCCTCCGAGTCAGCCAATGATTGTGAAAAAATGATTCATTCTTCGTAGATATAGTTTACATCTTCTCAGAAAACTGCCATTCCAGCGTCTAGTGCGTGAGATTGCACAGGACTTTAAGACAGAGCTACTTTATTGATCAATCTCAAGAGTCATAGAGATGATGAATAAAGTTCTGAGAAGAATTTAGCTTTGTTTATTAAGAATAAGTCCTATTTTCACAATCATTTCATGAAAAGAAATAAGAAACAATATTCAATCCTCCAACAGATACATTTGTCTGCTGAGAGCCAGAAGGGCATTAACTCATCATCTTTACAGAGTTAACCCATTGAATACAGGAACCAGCTAGCTCCTGTATTAAGCCAATGGAGATGAGAGAATTCAGGAGTCAACAGATAAATGTCCTTATGACTCTTAGTGGACAATTCACTGACCTGCTCTCTCTCGACCCGTCTTCTTCTGCTCTTACTATCAGCTGCTTCAGACTCACATTTTCAAGAACTGTACTGTGAATAACTGTGAAAAATAAATCCAATACAATACAAGAAAATCATCACTTTGATAAGGACTATAAAAACACCTCATTTTAAAACATTTTATTTGTCGAAAGAGGATGACATACATTTCATACATCAATTGTAAATGTCAATCTGATGTGATTACTCATAATTCTAATAAACCCTGTTTTTAAATAGCATCTGCCCTGTTTTGAGTGACTGATCAAAGTGCTTGAGGGAAAAAGCCTGGGAATTGGAATGAGTTGCGATTGTATTCTTGCAATACCCTTCATCTTTTCCGGCAAAGGGAGTGTTTAAAGTGAATAAGATGTTATTGCAAACCATCATGAACAATCATAAACACATTTTCATGATTTCAAAATGAACATCATACTCAGTAAGTTTATAATGATTTATTATTTTTTTAAATATACCCCCAAAACAAAAAATATTTAGAAATGATTACCTTCTTGTAATTCTTTAGTGTGGCTCCTCTTGTTAGCATGGACCTCCTGAGCAAGACATATCTTTCTTATACACTCCCTCATCTCTGCTTTTAGGGAAACCACCTGTTGCATTGCTGGTAAACATGGATGAATAAATACTTTATCATGTTTTATATCAAACTAGCTACAGGCATGATTGGAGTTGAGAAAACAATTGAGTACAACAATAAGACTGATCACACCTGCAGATTGTTATAAACCAAATAACAAAATACATGTTGATTGAACCTTCTTCAAAATCTGGGTCGAAATTACAACAGAGCTATAAATGTTACGTTTGATAACAACCACAGTATATAAGCTACAAATGGGAAACATGAGAATTACAAGCAGCTTTTTTCCCCAGGTTTTCCCCAGCTTTTCAATACCTCTTTATGATCCCTTATGTTGAAAGATTGAATATTCATATTGTAAGATTTTCGAACTGATTAATATTAGTGTGTATCATAAATTTTTGTCAATAAACGGGAAGAAAAGACAGTTTAAAACATTTTGATTTCTAGAAATAAATCTTTGTTGCTTTTTTTCATTCTCATAAGCCTGTAATACAGATAAAAACTGTCTACAAAGCTTTTAAGAGATTGAATTTTATTATATCTAGAAAATAAAATTACAATTATATTAGGTAGCATAGAGAACAAAAATGTAAACTAAAGAGTTAGTATACTCTCTATACTTCAAGAGATTATGTAATGTACAAGGAAATAAAATCACCTCCACACTCTAGAAGGATGTACTACTCATTAAAATAATATCACAGGAAATTTTAAGAAATAAATTCCAAGACAATTCTGTAGCCTTGTGTATTGCCGCGTGCGAACAAAACAATGACCGCCTACATAATTCCAAGACAATTCTGTAGCCTTGTGTATTGCCGTGTGCGAACAAAACAATGACCGTCTACATAATTCCAACATAATTCTGTCTGGAGGCAAAACAATGTAATAGGGAATCAAGACTGCTGGTAGCTGATTTCTTACAAATGTTTGTGATCATGTTAAATTCACTTCATAGTGACCCCTTTTTTCCTTAAAGCTTGGGGGAGTTGAGCTTTTGATACATAGAAGGTATTAAGTATGCCATCTGTCTAACACTTACCTTTGAGCAACTCCTCCTACGCAGGCAGTTGAAATGGAGTCAACACATGAGCGAGAGACAGACAGAGAGAGTGAGATAGAGAGAAAGAGAGAGAGGGAGAGGAAGAGAGAGGTAGAGAGAGAAGGAGAGAGGGAGAGAGAGAGAGGGAGAGAGAGATAGAGAGAGAGAAAGAAAAGAGAGAAGGAAAGAGAGTGAGAAGGAGAGAGAGAGAGATGGAGAAGGAGACAGAAAATGTGAGAAAAAGAGAAAGAGAGAAAGAGAGATAAAGAGAGAGAAAGAGTGTGTGAGAGAGAGAGAGAGAGAGAGAGAGAAAGAAACAGGTGTCCATGAGGGAAAATATATGGAGAGTAAATAAAAAAAAGACAGCGGAAGGTGTATAAAAGGAAGGAAAAGAGGGATGGAAGGAAATCAAGGGAGGGAAGAAATATAGAAATATAAAGAAAAGAATTTGGGAGGGAAAATAAAGATCAATCATATTTCATTGTATTAAGCTAAATCTAGACGTTTGTATTAAGATGAAATAAAGTTTTATAGAATCAACTAAGACTTAAAGAGAATATTCAAGAATAAAAATAAATGACAAGTGCAAAAACATCTTTGGTAGAACAAAATATGAGGCAACAAAATTGAACTCATAGTCTGTGTGCATCAACAGGCTGTCTCAAAATGTGCAGTACTTTTCAATTTTCAGATGTTTTCATTCTTTGTTTAAAAAAGTTGCCTATTCTACCCAACCCATCTAGTGGTTTATGAATAGTTCAGCATTACTTCATGTTCATTTAATAATACCACTCCATTTCCAGAATTTTAGATCAGTTTTCATGTTAATGATCCTCTTAATCTAGTCAATATGGTGCAAATTAGGAACATTTCAAACCCGTACCAAAGTACTGATAATAACCTGATACACCTTACCATAATAATATTATCCAATTGCCAAAGCCATTATGTAATAATATTGAAAGACAAAAGATAACTTTTTCATTGAAATGATACCTGAAGGGTAGTAAAGATCTGTTGATGTTGCTCTATTTCACTGGCTTGTTGCTTCTGGGCCTTGGAGACACTCTCCACAGCCTCAGGCAAGCTATCTGGCTGGTAGCAGTCATTGGCACCAGGAGGTTGAAAAGCATCCAGGCTATAATCCATGTCGTTAGATTACAGATCTGCAGGAAGAAAAGGGACAGTTGGTTCTTTTTAATTTCAATTTGTTCATTAGATGGAATAGTATCATCTCTCAGACTCAGAAGGGCGTCCACCCATGTAGGTGTACTTTAACACAGAGTAGATGTTAATGCCCTATTCACCTATGAACAGACAATATGATACATAACATGCGCTTGGATGGTTGCCATATCTTGTTAATGAATTTTGCACTATAAATATCAGAATATAATAACAATAAAGACATCATTTATAATGCAAGACATATGCACCTAGAGGGCGCTCAAGGCGCTTACTAATAAGTTACATATAAACCATACTTAGATACAATTATGCTTACATTAATTACATTATACATGGTGAAAAAGTTGATATTAATTAAAGTTGGCCATTATAATTTATATAAATTTTCAGACTGGCCTTAAAATTATCTACTGATTTAGAGTCCTTTAGTGTGTTTGGGAGACTGTTCAACAACGGGGAGCTGCTGAGGCAAATGCTCAATCTCCCCATTATTGTCTGGTTTTAAGGTTAGATCTAGGTCTATACTTCTGACCCAACACTGCAACAGTGTCATCAAGCAGGCCTTGCCTTGTCAAGAAAAGACAGGAAATCAAGGACTCAGGCTCTTAACCTTCATAGTTTTGCCTTTTGGAGCAAGGATAGATCTATAGTCAAAATTTGCAACAAGGAATCTGCAATTTGACTTCTAATAGTGATACTAAGTTAGGCCTCTAGATACAATTTATACAGCTACCCGGTCTATATAATGACTAGATCTAGTATAGGCCTAGACTAGTACTATAGTCTACAAACTCTTGAGTCTTAATACTCCATTGAAGGATAAAACTTATTAGAACATAGCCATAGCCATAGGGTCTAGTCTAGGGTCTAGATCTAGACTCTAGAAGAAATATTAAAATTTAAATAACTCCACATCTAACAAAGATTTCAAAAGCTTCCATGGCATGATTAGACAGAAATAATCATCAGGTATGGGGAATTATTTAATAAAACTGACATTTTTCACTTGTATAGAGACAGTCAGTGGAGCCAGACTTATTCTCAGCGGAACAGCCATCCATCGGTATAGGAACTAGTACCCGGCCCCGCCCCGCCGGCCAGGCTTCAGCGAAGCCGCGCCGTATTAGACTAAGACTAGAGTTAAGACTTCTTAACTCGATCATATTAATTATAAATAATTAAACTGTCTGACTCTGAAGAAATCTAGGCCTAGATCTACGTTAGATCTGAAACTAACTCTAGAAAGACCATTATTTTACAAATAAAATACTTCATACATTACCTGTAATATGCTCGATTGTAAACAGTGATGTTAATGACAGCAGTTACTTTCCGATGCCGATGGAATCAATTTTGTTTTCTTTCTTTACTAGACTATATTCTTCATGATTTTTGTTTTTTGGCGGATCATAAGTCACGTGACCAATCACCTGATATTTTTCGTTTGATTTCCGGATTCCAAGAATAACATGAAGAATATTGAAAATACTTTTCTCATCATGAGGGACGTCTTCATTAGCATGAAATAGAAAATATGATCCCGCTATCTTGCGGCTGTGAAGCTATACCGATAAATAGCCCGCAAATAGCTCGATATCTAGCTCGAGCTGGACGGGTCTAACGGGGTAGGGACATGACCCCCTTACCAATATCTGCTTTATTTATTGGTGCACGCTTCTGCCTCCCCTCCCCGGGCCCTTTTAAGCAGTGGGGTGGGGAGGGGTCACTTGAAACAGCTCTTGTATTTATAAATATTTTACAAAACAATCGTTGGCAGAGTACGATTGTTTTTGTTAGGCCCACAGCGTTGTGCTATGATTCATCTCTTTACCGTGAATCAAATTTAAAGTTAATTTCCGGATTTTCGATCTCTCCCTGGCCCTGAATTTCCGCAGAGGATATGTGTTCATGATTGTGTTCTTCCACATCCCCGGGAAAGTCCCTACTTATTCTAGAGTTACTATGCTCATTTCTTTTCAATCATGTTGTAGATCGATAGATACATCATTTTGAAGTATTCATTCTTTGTCTTAACAACTCTTGCTATGCAAACGACCTGTATATTGAAGTTTTGCTAACAACGCCGACCACGGATAGGCCTATATTGTTTGATCTATTCCGATCGTTTTGTTTATTTTACTTAGCTGTAATTACTCGTTTCGAGGAACTACTCTCGTCCCATCATCTCTTTGATTCATATTCCAGGAGCCAAATATTAAAAGGGAATATTATAAATGGAAAAAATGACATCCCTTGTCTTTTTGGTAAGGGGGGGGGGGGTCAATTATTAAGAAGCGAAGTTCAATGACTAGTCTTCCATTTCTGGAGAAATCTGTATCATTATTATCTGGAAAATTCATTATAGACAGTCATTGCCCTCGTACAGGCCAATCAAAATTAATTCTCTTTTTATCTGAATATCCCTCTTCCCATTCCCGATTTCTCTCTTTCTGCTTACCAAGAGTGCATGTGATTTAGGTGAATGGTAACATATTCATTAAAAATCATGAGCTTATATTATGACCATAGAGCTTGTGGATCATGAAGAGTACATGTTGAGATGATGATGTTACCATTTCAAAGATGCCGCCCATCTTCACTTGATCCTGTTGTAATAATATTAAAATTATTTTCCTCCCTCTCCTCCCTCTTCTCCCTCTCCTCTTTTCTTTCCTTTTTTGTTCAAAGCCACTCTGTTGCTTTTATTTTCCCATTTTATATTCTTCTCTTCATGATTTGTTTAATTACGTAACTCTCAGTAAAGAATGATCGTATTCTCTTATTGTTATACAGAGCCCCCCCCCCCCCACCTCTCTCTCTCTCTCTCTCTCTCTCTCTCTCTGAAAATCTTACTTGGGCTCCACATAATTAATAATACCCAGCGGAAGATTTCATGTGCAATAGGTGTATTATATAGAATACGACACTTGATTCCTCTAAATATTGATTAATATCTACAATGCAATCATTCTTCCTCATCTGTCCTATTGTACTTTGATATGGGGACATTGTGCAAAAACTTTAATGAATCAAGTTTATGTTTTACAGAAAAGAGCACTACGTGCAATTACAAATTCTCACCCCAGAACCCCATCTGAACCGCTTTTTAGGAAATTAAATGTACTTACCATATTTCAAATACATGAATTGCAAGTTGGATCATTTATGTATATGTACAATAAGAATATGTTACCTTCTATTTTCGATAATATGTTCAAAATAACAAAGGATGTTCATCCTTATTACACAAGACATGCTAATGATTTATATATTCCATTGTTAAAATACCGTACTTCACGTAGATCAGTTAAATATTCCGGAGTAATTAGTTGGAATGCAATACCTACCCATATAAAAATGTGCCCATCTGTTGCCTCATTTAAACGTAAATACAAGAACTATTTAATGAAGGAATTCCTATCGTATGTTTAATTTAATTAGCCTGTACTCATTTGTTTATTTATTTACTACCCATTGTTTTGTTTTTTCTCTATACTTTGTATTATTATCTGAGGACACTGGAGCCCAGCCTTCGAAAGGCCAATGGCCTCTGCTGGCTCCTCCATATTCTTTGTATTATTTATATTTATATATTTGCTTATATGTATAATGTATTGTTAAATGTATTTTTATACGAGAAATGGAAATAAAATGAACTTGAACTTGAACTTGAACTTGAACTTGAACTCTTTCATTCCCCCCTCCCTCACCTCCCCGTCCCTCACAATCCATGTAGGCCTATTACGTATTCCACTACTTATTACCCTCCATCCAAACTCATCTTGTTCTCACCGCTAAGTATTAAGCGCTATATAAATCCAGATTTATGTGTTTATTATCTGAGTATTTATTTATATTTACTTATGTTCATTATTTACTATTATTACACTCCGGTATTATATTATTACCAAGAATCCCTTTATATCACTCATATTTCAACCGACTGTTTGAAGACGAAAAGTAATCATTCTTTCACTGGAAAACCATTAAATACTTTCTAATCATCTCTTTGTTCATAATGCAGGCCGGCGGAAGGGTAGGCCACTTGTGGAAAGTACAGGATAATGAAGCCCTGAATTAGGCAATTGGGAACACTCATAGATGGTGTTTAGGGTTGAACACTCTGGTCACTACAGAACATTGACATCGACGTCACATCTACAGATTGGCGAATCATGCAGTGGATGGCACCCCCGTATAGGGAGGATTCTTTCCCCAAAAAATATATGACAATCAAACTAACTAGCATACACACATACTCACAAATCCCAAAACAATGGGGGCGGTATCATACTTTTCCGGCGGGACATCTTCTATCCAAATTCTCTTGCGAGCAAGAAAAGAGTATAACCTTCTGTATCTTGTATATTGGGATATCAATCCCCCCCCCTCCCCCTTTCCCCCTCATCTCCTATTCCTGACAGTGGACTAATGGAATTCTCTGAAAGTCGAATTCTCTTAAAAAAGGTATTGTAAAGAAATATTCTCTCCCCTCTCTCTCTCTCTCTCTCTCTCTCTCTCCATCTCTCTCTTTCTCTTTCTCTCCCTTCAGTTTTCCATGCAGTCCCTTCCGCCTTCCTTCTCTTTTCTCCAGTGTCTCCCCTGTCTCTATTATACTCCCCTCTCCATATTTTTCCTACCACATCTTGTTTGCTCTTTATGTGTTGTAACCGACCTTATAATACAATCTCAGTTGCGTATAAGTTATGAAAAACGTCCTTCTTGGTTTTTATAGGATAATGTTCTGACAGAACAGCAATATAAGAATCATTAATATCGACGTGAAATCAATTTACGGCTAGGGGAATGTGTCTATTTTTGGCTGGTGTCCTCGACGATTGCAGTAAGAAAACTAGAAATGCAATCGTGTCGCAACGATGTGCGTGCAATGACGCCATGTTTCTACGTGTCAAAGGAAAGAGCTTCTCTCGGACTATCCAGAGCAATTTGTACGAAGTCTGTAGCTTCTGTAATATTGGAGATAGGTAGGGCGAAAGAAAGGCCTCAACAGTGACCTTGATGGGATGGTAGTGACTATGCCTACGAAGTTTGAAAGAAATTGGGATAGGGGAAAAAACCTAGAAAGGGCTTGCAAGCACTGCGTGCAAAAACCAATGGGATTTGGTGCATGTTCGTCATTGCAGTCAAGATCGTTCTGGGGGCCAAAAGCGTGAACCCGATATGCCCCATAGACAATTCGTGTAATGTATGGGCGGAAAACGTACAGGATCTGTATTATGACCGGAGTTAAATTGTTTTTTCTCTCTCTCTTTATGTCTCTTTATGGGCCGTATTTGGTATCATTAGAAAGAGGATTTCATGGTAGTTATTGTAAACAACTCTCTTTTTTTCTATGATAATCCTATCGAAACACGTGATATAAAATATATTTATAGGACAAAATGGCGTCTTAAATGGCCCCCTTGACCAATTTCAAAAATCCGGCCAAGAGGTGCCCTGCGTATTGCAAATCGGCATGTCACTGCAAATTTTCAAGGAAAAAAAAGGACGTTTAAGGGGCGAAAAGCAGTCTGAAAAAATGACGTCATAGCCGAAACGTGTTAGGTTCGGGCGGAAACTCGGCGGAATTCGTGTAGTGATCTTTGTTCAAATGCGATTTACTCACAATTTTCTGTGTGAACATATATAATACTTGGTATCATCCGAAAGGGCTCTTCATTGCGGTCAGTTTGACACCATTGTTAACTGCGCGCAATGTATTGCGCGCATTGAACGCGCTATTACGTAATCCATAGTAAATACATCATTTTTGGCGATAACTTTGCGCTGACATATTTGAATTTTACCAAACTTGGTAAACAGTTGTCATGTATATGGATACATATATCTGCCAAGTTTCATTGATGTAGGTATAAAGATCGCCATTTTAAAGCAAGTTGAAGTTATTTTGGAATTTTTCTCGAAAATGGCAAATTTGGAGGGCATTTTTCTCAAATTTGGTCAGTGTAAGGGTATATAATTTTGTATAAGGCTGGAAAGGGCATATCTTCAAGTATCTAAATCCAAAAAAGGGTACGGGTTTGCCAAGCCATTATGGAGATACGGCCACAGAAAGAAAGCCAATTCCCAGAACTTTAGAGGGCGCTAATTATGTTTTGCATAGTCATTGGAGCATGAAATTTGGCATGGCTATGTGCAATTATAAGATAAGGATAATGTGAGATTTAAACACAAAACGGAATTTATATGAGAAAGTTATGGCAGTTTTAGATTTTTAGGGGTCCATTTTTCAAGAATTTGAGAGATTTTTGACGGAGTCAGTTTCAGATTTGAATTTTGAGTACGAAGATGGCATTTTGAAGGTCAGGTCATACGTCGCAGATGAAAGAACATCTATTAGACTATCTAGAGGAATTTGTTAGAAGTTTGTAGAATCTAGGATAGTGGAGATAGGAAGGAAGACAGAAAGGCCTTAAAATGGACCAAAAACGGACAAAATGGCGCCTGGACGGTTATGCATGAGTGATTTCGAAAATCAAAGAATGTAGTGACCTTGATGAGATGTTAGAGACCATGCCTATGAAATTTGAAAGGAAAAGGACATGATGAAAGCACCGAACCAGGAATAACAAACACTACGTGCAAAACGAATGCGATTTCCTGACGATAAGGAACAGGAAAAGGAGGAAAAGGAGAATATTAATGGGGCAGAATGTGAACGAAAACAAGGCAATGACGAAGGTTCGTCATTGCAATAATCGCCCACGAAAGATCGACGATCGGAACTGGCACAAGATGTACATGTAAAGGATTGGAGATAGGGGGGGGGGGGGGGGGTATCTTCACCTTCAACTACAGTAATACCTTTATTCAATTTATAATAAATACGAACCAATTTTAGTAACAATAATGATAAGAAAGTCAAAATAAGAAGGAATAAATCTTAGATAAATGACAACGAACATAATTCAAATAGGCATGCACAAAACGTTTATTCATTAAATAATACGACTACTACTAATAATAATATGGTTATTTATATAGCGCCGGTATCCGTCAGGTTCTGACGCTTTACACAATATTACCCTGGTCGTAGCCGAGCTGCCAAAGTAATTAGCGCTCAAGCATATCAGGTACCCATTTACACCTGGGTGGAGAGTGGCAAATGTAGATTAACGTCTTGCCAAAGGACATTAGTGCCGCGGCGGGACTTGAACCCCGTACCTTGTGATCTGCACTTGGATGACTTATCCACAAGTCCCCAACACCTCCACAACATTACTTTCCATAATGTTCATTGTCCAATGGAACCCCCCCCCCCCCCCCCCCCCCCCCCCCCCCCCCCCCTCCCTCTTCCCCCGAAGCCAAGCTTCGCATACGCCACAGAGAAACGCGTATTCGGGCGCGAATGTGACAAAACATTTTCCTCTCATGCATATTGAAAGAAATATGAATTTCTCTCACATGATATTGTTTGAAAACAAATCGATATATGCATTCATAATTATGGCCATGAAATAAGTCGGTTCAAAAGTTATTTCATTTTGTATAAAACTAGAGCTATATTCAACGCTGCAATTTAATAATTTGAGGGTTTATTTCTTCTTTATTTCAACGTGTCGTATTACATTTCAAATAACAGCCGTGCGAGAATTTTGTTTGTATATCATGTACTTGATCGACTTTATACCCTTTGGATGCGAAAGACCTTCACCATGGAGTGATTTAGATTGCTGGAAGTTATCGAAATTCCGAGCAAGCCGGCAGAATTCTAATTAATCCTGGAGGAAAAATAATAACATAACGCATATGAAACTGAAAAGAATGAACTTAGTTATGACAACTCTATTTCAAAATCTTTGAATTTATATAAGTTTGATTTAAAGTCAACCTACACATTGCATCACAGTTCTTTTTATCCTGATGAAAATAGATCTTCATTACATCCGGAAGTGTTATGATCTGTAGTGACATAAACAAGTGCCTTCTTTTGTAATTATGAAGTAATACATTGTCGGCGTTCATTTTGTGTAGTATTAAAGAGTAAAAAAATAAAATATGATGAAACGTTTACAGATAAAAGAAATGCACTTGTGGTATATTCATACTATAGTTAAAGCTCTTGACTCTCATAAAAGAGGTTCCGGGTTCGATCCTTGATTGATGCTTATACCCTTGGACAAGTGTTTTTGCCAAACTCTTCCATCCCAGGTGTAGATGGGTACCTGGCAATGTTACAGTATTGGAGTAGGTTCTTATGATAATATACAGGGCCGGCAAATATGATTTGTCTACGTTAACAAAACAAAAAATATTATTATTATGTATTTTAAAGCCTATCTGCACTAGTTTGACCAGGAGGGATTAGACCTACATGGTCACTGACAGGTGGTTATCTCATCAAATCAGCTCTCAATAAACATAAGAAAAAAGGGACCATGGTGAACTTCAGGCATTGTTTGCTGTTATTATAGAGGGCATAAGTAGCTATAAAGTAGCACAGTGGGGCTTTAAATGAAAAACATGTTATCTGTAATCGACTGACTAATTCTGTGACTGATATATATCATATAATGCCAAAGTCTTTTTCCCCTTTAATTATTAGTATTCATTTTTTATTTAGCGTAATTTTGAGGCTTGACAGAGCATACACTCTTTTAACTTTGAATTATAAATCATCATGTTCATTAGATCAATAAGATTACTTAGAAAGCTTGCGTATTGTGTTTGATATCATGAACGAGTATAAACACAAAGTCCTGTCTCTGATGGCGTAGCTAAGGGAAACAAAGGTCATGTCCCAATATATGGTGAAAGAAGGATGGAAAGGGTGAAAAGGATAATCGAGAGAACGAGAGAAAGAGAGAGGGAGAGGGAGAATAATGAGGGATAACTAGGGGACATTTAGGGCCTTGATAATTTGCATTTTATCCTCAGAATTAGACCGGTGCATGCTCCTTCCATGTATACTGTTTCCCCTTTATCGTCTGAGCCGACGCTAAGCCATTATGCTCGTCTCCTTTTATAACTTGTTGGAAAGCTTCACTAAGCATCCGTCCAACCCCTTGTAAGATTCAAACTCGCCTCCTATAATCGAATAGAATGAGAAAACAGATCGCCTCTCTGAGACGACATCGATCGGTAGACGTGACATTCTCGAGAAAATTTCGTTTGCGATGAGTCGTCTTTTAGCGATAGTATATCGTACTGTATAAACGTTTTCCCCAAAATGTGTCATTCTTCAACCAAGCCCGAGGCGAAAATTTGTCTTGCGGAACGTCCCTGGCCGAGGTTTGCTGGGTAGAATTTCAATCGGAGCAGTTTTGAGAAAAGTATGGGTTGCTTAGCGAAGTCGAGTGGTCGGATAAATATATTACAAGGAGTAGCCTACAGACACAGATAAATGAGAAAGGAAGAGAGAGACGGAGAGGGTGAAGGGAGATGGGGAGGGGGAGAGGGGAGGGGAGAGGGGAGAGGGGAGAGGGGAGAGGGGAGAGGGGAGAGAGAAACAGAGAGAGAGAGACAGAGAGACAGAGAGAGAGACAGAGAGAAAGGGACAAGTAAGGGGGAGGGACCTAATTTATTACGGACAGATTTATCCCTTTTTAAATCGAGAAATTATCTACTTTGTTGATATTCATATTTATGCAGTCATTCGCCATCATTCTAGGACAATTACCCTCTGGACAATCACCCCGGCCAATTACCAGCGGGACAATTACCCCCAGAAAATTCCCCCCCCCCGAAAATTATGACCTTAGATGCGCGCCGTTGCTATTATTTACACGTAAAAACAAAAACCGCTGGAATTTTTGCAGGTTGTTTACAGCGTAATATCTGAATGAGCCTTACGAACATTTTGCGAACTTTAACTGCCGTGTCGCGTTCAACATTTACTGTAACGAATTCATGAAGTATCTTCTGTGAGATAAAAATCTTTAAATTATTTTGGAACCGGGCAGGCAGGCAGTGTGTTTCTGAAAACAAACAATAACTCATCAATCAGGCAAGGAGACGGTACACGGAAACACGCTTTGGAATTAATTCGCTTAAGCGCCAAATTGAATCCAAAAAATCGATTAACGGGAGAGTTGCTCCCCATCGTCTGTCAGCAGCCTCTTTAGCGTAAAACAAATTGAAGTATAAATTCCTGGATATTGAGGGGCATTCGTACGGTATAGGAAATAAAATGAGGTTATAATAGTATAAGCTTTTAGAGCTGTAATTATTAAATTTGAACATTAATTCATCCGTTCCTGAATCTAGTCATGTCAACTCGAAAATTTCAAAAGTTTTTCAATGTTTCTTTCAAGACTAGTAAAAGTTGGGAGTCTAACATTTCAATCCTACTTCGTGGTAATAGTGAGCAAACGAATGATGAAAGTGCTTTGAATATACTGCTCAACGTGGCAAGACAGGAGTAATAGAATTTCCACCGACAATTCGACTCTTTTCATTGTTCGAAGATGACACCTAGGTTTCATAGGAAAGATGGGCAAGGGCCGGATGTGCACTCCCCCCCCCCCCCATCCTCCACCCCTCTCCCTAAATCAGCCGGTCATCTCTAAATTGGATATATTTATGTAATATACATCGAACCAAATAAGAAAGGATCTTCGCTTCGCCAAAGATAACAGACAACCAAGAGTAACTAAAAGGTTTATGGAATCAAGTAAAGCATTCTGATTTTCCTTTGTACATGAAGAAGCTTGAAGCTTGGCTTGAAACGGCCCGAGGAGTATTCAATCTCCTTAGACAAACGTGATTTGCTAATAATTGTTTAGACAGAGCGGTGAAGGTCGTTAAACGTTAAACAAAACCATCTGGAAAATTCCAAGAATATGACCATCGTTTAATCAGCAAAATCAATGTTCACTTTTTATAGGAACGAATAAGAAGAATAACAATTCTATTTGAATTGCGCTACGAATGATTCTGAAATCATAGATTTCGTCAAGATATTAGCATATGTTATGTTTAATTTAGTTTTTATACCCTATTATCTTAAGACTATAATATGCCGCAATTTTTACATTTTGTTTAAACCTTTGATTTCTATGTCCTGTAACATCCAATCATTTTTATATTTATATTTAATGATACATTTTGTATAATTATGTTTCATATTTGATTGTTTATGTTAAACGGCCCCTTCTTTAACCAGCCTACTAGCTGAATGTATATTTTTTATTTTTTATTTTGTTGTAATGAATTAATTTCTACATTTAAAAGAGCCATACAAAAAAATGAGTGAGATGATCACGACCCTATATAACGTTACTTTCTGTCATCTTTTTTGAACTAACATTGCAAAAGCGAATTCTCAAATTTACAATTTTTGAATCATTTGACACACTCATTTTCCTTCCATATTTTCGTATTTCTGATATTCCGCATTTCTGAGACTTTGAAAAGATATATGGAAATAAATTGTATGCTTTGGTTTCTCCAATATCTTTTTCAATGAAATGCTAAACGAAGCGTTCATAAAATTTCATTTAAAAGCCGTACTGCTCGATCCCAAGAGAACAACAAAATAATCTCAAGGCTTTCAGCAACATGTAAATCTATTCATAGCCTAATCGCAAGGGAGGTAATGAAGAAAAACAAAACGTTTTCGTAGTTAATATTTTGTCAATGGCGGTTTGTGGTAGATTTTGTACCCACCATACACCTGTAACAGCGTATATGGTGTGAGAGAAGGTCGCGTGGTTGTCTTATTGCGATGGGAATTGTTTGGGCTCAGGGGAGGGCGGGAGATATACGAGGGACGCACAGAGGCGCAATCGGCGAGATTGGGGCTATGTCGGGTCATTTTCTATCGAGACAGCAAGGGATATGCTGAACACTCTATTAAAATTCAACTTCAAGAAGGCAATGATAAGGAGTAGTGATGAGTAGTGGTGATTTGATTATCTCTGCTAACGCCACTGTGAAGAATTTTTACGGAAATGTCTTCAATGAAACCTTCACCTTCATCGACGCTGATGATGAGGATGATGGTGGTGATGACGACGATGAAGGTGGTGAAAATGGTGGTGATAATGATGATGATGATGGCGATGATGATGATGATGACGATGATGTTGTAGACGTTCGTCTAGCTTATGAGTCCAATCCTGACTTTGGAAGTTCTCAAGAATTCCTAAAAAAAAATGGCGTACTCTGAAACCAGCCATCGAGGATGGGGGGGGGGGGGGGGGGGGGGGGGGCACTGATATTTCAAATCGAACGAGATAGAAGAAGCGACACGACCAATGGAGGATACATCCTCGATCCTTCCATCCTGTCTCCGTTTTCCTCTTTTTTTGAACTCTTTCTTCTCATTCGTCCTTTATTTTTAATCTAATGGGGGCAGGGGGCAGTGCCCTTCTTTCCCTTCGTGTCCACTTTACTGAGAACAGGTGATGCGAGGTGGCAATGTGGCAAATCAGATATTACATGTTCAAGCAGTAACACCTTTCTATTGTTTTACTCTCATTTATTCCCTTCAATTTTGTAAATGTGTTGGATTGGAAGGTCGCTTCCATTTCTCAGATGAGTTGGATTTTTAGCCACGTGCATCTTTTATTCATTCGGCAACAATACACATTTGGACAATGGGATATTCATGAGCTTGGTACCCTACTCACAACAACCTCTCTCCAAAGTGCACTTTGTATTGATTTCCCACGTGTCAAATCCGATAACATACGAAGTTAATGATAAATCATAAGAGACTAATGTACGTGCTTGAGGCGGGGGCAGGAGGGGGGGGGGGGGTGTAAACTTGATGTCAATTTTTGCCTGCCCATCCTCCCAATCCAATGTTCTGGTAGTAATGCTACGGTCACAAAGGTTCGTACGAACGATAATTTCGTACGAATCTCCCTGTTTTTCCATTGTCTTCCCGAATTTCCATTGTCTGAAAATCGTTCGTACGGCGTTCGTAGCAGTTCGTAATGGTATTTGTGACCGAGGCTTTACCTTCATGTGAACACAAATGTCAACGAACTTTTATGCATGGTAATCGGTAACATTAATATTGTATTGATATTAAAAGGGTGCTCCGCTTTGCACCCTAGAACTAACACGATGACACCTCAACGACTGGATATGCATATTATAAAAGATCGCTTTGGCACCATGAAATGTGGTGATTCTCAATCTTTTTTTCTTTTCTTTCAATTTCAAGTTTAAAAGCAAAATCAAAGATCAATCACATTCTACAAGACATAAAAAAGATATCAAAGGCATTCTCCTTCTTCGATTTTTGTTTTTAATGTTTTGTAATTTTGTTTTAATGTTATTATAATAGGCCTGTAATGGCTAAATGAACCAATGGAAATAAATCTCTGAATATTTAATTAACACGGTCACAACTGCTTTCGGAAGGATTGTGCATCACCTATTGAAATACGCGGCGAACATGACCATCAGGTATTACGTAATCCGCAACATGATTGTATAGGACATATATATATACCAAGGGTATTACCCTGGAGTGTTGGTTTCTCATGAATAGTTGCATTCGGGTTAATTTTAGTCAAATCTTAACGACGCAAAACGGTTTGATATGATTGGCCTTGTGTTTTCTCTCGTGTCCAATTAAAACATTAATTTCCATTCTCTTGTTTTTTCCAGATTTGTATTAATTGTAATTAAAAAGTAATATATAATAGCTTTTACTTCTATGCCATTTTTGTTTCCTTTTCATCTGATTATTTTATGTACAAAGAATAAGGTTGTCTGATGCGATTCGAATGTAATTCCCTTTTCCCTATTAACCTCTTTTTGGTTTTTAATCTTTCAATCTCCTTTTTTTCCTTCCCTCCGACAGTCCTCCAGCAAGTAAAATCACGTTACCATAGCGTTTAGGGATTAACAAATGGTGAACCTAGCGGCTATAAAAGAGCACGAATCACGGACTATCGATTGTCGTGGTTTCTACGTCTGACTGTTGCTCGGACCATGACGAATTTAATGAAGAGGGAAGAGGGCGAGGACGGTCCGGAATGAAAAGGAAATAAAAGATGAGGATTAACCATAGCGAAGAGCGATTATTACTGTTTCATATGAGATCGTAATATAGGGCTTCTATGCGCAGTTGAAATGAAGATGGTGTTGATAGGGACTGAAGCAAGGGAAGGGTGCTTACCCAACGGTTCCATGACACATGCTCCGCCGACGATTGCTCCGCCGACATTTACTCCGCAAAACGCGACAATTGCTCCGCGACATTTGCTCCGCGACATTTGCTCCGACGTCAAGTGCTCCGCAGACAGGTGCTCCGCCGACAGTTGCTCCGCCGACAGTTGCTCCGCCGACAATTGCTCCGCCGACAGATGCTCCGCCGACAATTGCTCCTCCGACAATTGCTCCGCCGACAATTGCTCCGCCGTCAATTGCTCCGCAAAACGCGACAATTGCTCCGCCGACATTTGCTCCGCCGACATTTGCTCCGCCTGAAGCGACACTTGCTCCGCCGACATTTGCTCCGCCGACATTTGCTCCGCCGACATTTGCTCCGCCTGAAGCGACAATTGCTCCGGTGACATATGCTCCGCCGACAATTGCTCCGACGACATTTGCTCCGCCGACAATTGCTCCGCCGACAATTGCTCCGTCGACAATTGCTCCGCCGACAATTGCTCCGCCTGAAGCGACAATTGCTCCGGTGACACTTGCTCCGCCGACAATTGCTCCGACGACATTTGCTCCGCATGAAGCGACACTTGCTCCGGTGACATTTGCTCCGACGACATTTGCTCCGCCCAAAAAGTGTCCCATTGAATACAAATGCTACTAGTACTACGACAAATGCTTCGCCGACAATATATTTTTTTCACGGGTTGTTTTTGTTTCTTTCTTTTTTTCTTCATTTTTTGAATGCATTTCATGACATTATGTAAATGAAATGAAATGAATGAATGTTGATAATGTGGGAGGAAAAAGCAGTTGCCTAAAAGTCATTTCGAATATACTGAAATAACTTTCCATCTATCACTGTACGTCCCACATAATGTACACTAAACACTCATTACATGTCATGGGAAGTTTTTTTTTTTTAAAGTAGAGCAGCAAGCCACATTCCCCAATACGCGCATACCTCCTAGTTAATTTCAAACAGCTCATCAATATGTAAGACCTGAAATTACCTCAATGAAAGAAGACTAATAACATGAGACGAAAGAAAAGAGCAACAAAGACAACCGTTTTTTGCTATTCCCCATAATGTTTGATTTAAAAAAATAAAAATAAAATTATAGCTCCTTACGCAAGTTCTCCGGCGAAAGATAATTACTCCGCTCAAAATCTGTTTCATGTATTACTCATTAGCTGATCCAAAGCTCAAGGCTATCTCTCTCTCTCTCTCTCTTTCTCTCTCTCCCATGCTCCTCCTTTTCCTGTTTACACCGTTTTCTTGTCTTCTTTGCTCTTTTCTTTCCTCTCATGCTATTAGTCTTCTTTCATTTCCATCACTTCTTCTCTGCTCCCCCTCTCGAGTTCTATTTCTCTCGTGAAATTGAAACGTAAAGTAATACAATCATGTAGTACATTCTTGTTTAGAATAATATTTTCAATAATATCCAGTCCATTTTCTAAAGGTTTCTTTCCTTTAGTTAAGTGTATGTAGCTTTAATATGTATATATATGTTAGTGTGCAAAACACTCCGTTTCATTCGAGTACTTTGTTTTCACTAAATAATTTAAGGGACTCACGAAGCCACCGGAAGAAGAGCAATTGGCTTATCATGAAGAACTAACATCAAACTGCAACAAAATGATTTGTATAAATGTGAATAAGCAGAAAGGCTGCCATCTCATTTTCCCGTCTGAATGGGTTCTCTTCCTTACGTATATAAGTGCCCTTATTTTCTAAACTTTTTTTTTTATATTTGTGTGTTTATTAAATTTTCAATCATATACAAATTACATATTTTACAAGTCATTGGTAATAATTAGACAAACAAAAAAACCAATATGTATAAGAACAACTAACAATAATGAAAGGACAAGAAAGTTATAAAAAGAAAACATTATAGTAAAAAAAAAATACACTGTACACATATAAATCATAGTTTGAACTCCAGTGCATAAAGGGGAGTGAGGGGGCACAGGAATAAAAGTTAAATCAACATGAGTATCATAAGTCAAATCGCCATTTCTTAAAATGCGAAACAAGCTTGTTCCTTTTTTTCGCTGAGAAATATTCAATATCTTTTTGTTTCTTTATAAAACTCTTAAAAAGATCAACACTTGGTAAATCCCCCTTACTTATTTTCTAAACTTCCATGATGACCTATTACATTGTATAATGCTTTACCTAGTAAGATGCATTGATCGAGGTAATTTCAGGTATTACATATTGATGAGCTACTTGAAATTAACTAGGAGGTATGCGCGTATTGGGGAATGTGGCTTGCTGCTCTACTTTTTTTTTAAAACTTCCCACGACATGTAATGAGTGTTTAGTATACATTATATGGGACGTACAGTGATAGATGGAAAGTTATTTCAGTATATTCGAAATGACTTTTAGGTAACTCCTTTTTCCTCCCACTTCATCAACATTCATTCATTTCATTTCATCTACATTATTTCAAGAAATGCATTCAGAAAATGAAGAAGAAAAAAAAAAACGAAAAAAATAGGTGTAAAGAAGATATTGTCGGCGAAGCATTTGTCGTAGTACTAGTAGCATTTGTATTTAATGGGACACTTTTTGGGCGGAGCAAATGTCGTCGGAGCAAATGTCACCGGAGCAAGTGTCGCTTCATGCGGAGCAAATGTCGTCGGAGCAATTGTCGGCGGAGCAAATGTCACCGGAGCAATTGTCGCTTCAGGCGGAGCAATTGTCGTAGTACTAGTAGCATTTGTAGTTTATGGGACACTTTTTGGGCGGAGCAAATGTCGTCGGAGCAAATGTCGGCGGAGCAATTGTCGCTTCAGGCGGAGCAATTGTCGGCGGAGCAATTGTCGGCGGAGCAAATGTCGGTGGAGCAAATGTCGGCGGAGCAAATGTCGGCGGAGCAATTGTCGCTTCAGGCGGAGCAATTGTCGGCGGAGCAAATGTCGGCGGAGCAATTGTCGCTTCAGGCGGAGCAAATGTCGGCGGAGCAATTGTCGCTTCAGGCGGAGCAATTGTCGGCGGAGCAAATGTCGGCGGAGCAAGTGTCGCTTCAGGCGGAGCAAATGTCGGCGGAGCAAATGTCGGCGGAGCAATTGTCGCGTTTTGCGGAGCAATTGACGGCGGAGCAATTGTCGGCGGAGCAATTGTCGGCGGAGCAATTGTCGGCGGAGCATCTGTCGGCGGAGCAATTGTCGGCGGAGCAACTGTCGGCGGAGCAACTGTCGGCGGAGCAACTGTCGGCGGAGCATTTGACGTCGGAGCAAATGTCGCGGAGCAAATGTCGCGGAGCAATTGTCGCGTTTTGCGGAGTAAATGTCGGCGGAGCAATCGTCGGCGGAGCATGTGTCGGGTTACCTACCCAACATCGGGGTACGCACTAGACAGGTGAAGAATTGACATTCCAGACATTCGGGCCCCGCCCCCCCCCCCCCCCCCCCCCCCCACTCCAAGAACGGACGGACCCCATGCGTGTTGCCAAAATGTCCTTTTCGTAACAAAAGAAAAAGGTCGACCCGTATTGACTTTACACACCGGACTTTTGCTGAAAAAGGGGGGGGGGGGTGCTGAAAAAGGCTCGTATACAAAAGAAAAAGGTCGAGCCGTATTGACTTTACACACCGGACTTTTGCTGAAAGGGGGGGGGGGGGGGTCGGTTGGAACCATATGGAAACGTTTGCTTGTATTTGTCTCATAAAAGAATTTGATCACGAACTGACTCCCACACGGTGTTGAGTGCTCAGGGGTCATATGCCACTGGCTTCATTGGGCAGGTAGTTCCATTATGTGAATGGGTAAATTAACTATTACAAAATGAGGGGACACATTACATTGTACAATAGGGACACACATTGTTTTTATTGTGCATAACATACTCTTTTATTGACTTACTTATTGCATGGAACTATAAAACCAAAATGCATTTTGTATTCTAACAATTGGAGTAAAAAGAATAATAACAGGTGAATGAAATGCATAAACACCCCAAACACCTGGGGAGGAAGCATTCATAAATTTGAATACATTATAGTTGATAAACGACTCCGATGAAACTATAAAACCAAAATGAAATTTGCGTTCTGGCAATTGGAGTACAAAGCATGATAGTAGGTGAATGAAATGCTTCAACAGCAACACAAACACCTGGGAAGCTAGGAAGCATCCATAAATTTGAATAATTTAGTTGATAAACGACTCCGCATGTGGACGTTTGTTGGAGCAGAAAGCAGTGGATTCTTAACAACACGAACCCATTCAACAGAATGTCGGAACGTAAATTAAATTTGGCGCGGTTGGAAAATGCATCTTTCTACCCTGCGACTTTAATGGTACGATCCAGTAAATTAAAACAGTAAAAATGGGTTTTATTTTAAAATTACTCATTAAATAAAACCCAAAACTTCAGTGATATCAGAAAAAATATGTTACATCTTACTAATAATTAAAAAAAGATGTATAAACATTGTGAAAGTGTCGCATTTTACGATAAAAGACACCGATTTAGCAAAGATGACGTCATTAGTGCGCTTGCATCAGGGAATTCAAGGTCAAAAGGTCAATTCAGACGCTGATAAGTTATTGGTCGAGCCTCTTTGTTTCCTTTATTCCGACAAAATTATACAATCAATCAAAATAAGTTTGATACCAGAAGAAAGCTAACGATTAGTATTTCCATTAACCGCTTGCCCAAAGTCTCTTGATCACAGTGAAACGAGTGAGAGCTTGCGAGAGCGCACAAAGTGTGATTGAAACTCGCTATTTGCTCTTCTCCAACACAAAAAGAGACTACATTGTGCTGGATAAATGTATTTTTTCCGACAAAAGTACAGAAAATTTGCATATGGTCTTTTTATATTATACTTTATGAAATGTTACCCAAGTGACTTCCGGGCGCCCAATGCTGGAAAGAAACGCACATTTTAGAAAACTTCACTTTTTCATGGAAAAATGCTTATTTGTTCTATGCACGCAAGTCAGATTGAGCGGATGATACAACGTTTCCATATGCGCATATGCGTACCCTAAATAACACTCAATGGGGGGGGGGGGGGAGGGGGCGGGATTCGGGCCAACTATCTCCATTTTTTATTTCATGGACAACAGATAAAAAAAAATTCATCTAATTATACGAATTTGTATCTTAGACCTTAAACAGGATGGAATGAAGATAATATTATCACGAGAGAACGAAATAACAACTTCGAGGCTTCGATATGATTTTATTCCTATCCCCTACCCTCGGTTCGACGCCCGTGTCCTCTAAAGTTGATTTGTTTAAATCACGTTCCACTGACACCGGCGTTTAATGCTGACTGACTCCAAGTTAAATGTATTCCCTTTAAAACTTTTCTTTGAAGTCTCCCTGCATGCTTTCATATTATCTTAATTCTATGGTGGCCCTGAAGGGACATCGCGAATAGACTAAATCGTGAAAAATATGCGATAAAATTCACGATATCGTCAATTTTATCGCATATTTTTCACGAAGAAATTCACGAAATTGACGATATCGTGAACTTTATCGTGAACTTTTCACGATGAAATTGACGATATCGTGAATTTTATCGTGAAAATTTCACGATATAAAGTTCACGATATCGTCAATTTATCGTGTACTCTATCGTGTACTCTATCGTGTACTCTCCTGACGGGCGCTTCGTAAACAAAACCAGCCCTAGCTGGGGGAGACAGAGAGAAGGAAAAAAAGGAAAGGGAAAGAGAAGATAAAAGGAAAGAAAGAATAATAAGAAGAAAAGAGGGAAACGGGGGGGGGGGGGCGAAGGGCTCTTGCCTCCTCCTCACTCCCCCCCCCCCCCGCCAAAAAATAAATAAGGAGAGAGAGAAGGGAAAGGGAAAGGGAAAGAAAATATAAAAGGAAAGAAAGAAGAGGAAGAAGGAAAGGGGGAAACGGGGGAAGGGCGAAAGGCTCTTACCTCCCCCCCCGCCAAAAAAATAAATAAGAGAGAGAGAGAGAGAGAAGGGAAAGGGAAAGAAAGAAGAGGAATAAGAGGGAAACAGGGGAAGGGCGAAGGGCTCTTGCCCCCCCCCCCCCGCCAAAAATAAATAAGAGAGAGAAGGGAAAGGGAAAGAAAATATAAAAGGAAAGAAAGAAGAGGAATAAGAAGGAAAGAGGGAAACGGGGGAAGGGCGAAGGGCTCTTGCCTCCTCCCTCCCCACCCCCGCCAAAAAAATAAATAAGAGATAGAGAGAGAAGGGAAAGGGAAAGAGAAGATAAAAGGAAAGAAAGAAGAGGAAGAAGAAGAAGAAAAGAGGGAAACGGGGGCGAAGGGCTCTTGCATCCCCCCGCCCAAAAATAAATAAGAGAGAGAGAGAGAAGGGAAAGGGAAAGAGAATAAAAAAGGAAAGAAAGAAGAATAAGAAGAAAAGAGGGGCTCTTGCGGGAGGACCCCCCTCCCGCGCCAACTAATAAATAGGAGAGAGAGAGAGAGATAGAGAGAAGGGAAAGGAAAGGGAAAGAAAAAATAAAAGGAAAGAAAGAAGAAGACGGAAAGAGGGAACGGGGGAAGGGCGAAAGGCTCTTACCTCCCCCTCCCCCCTCCCGCCATAAAGGGAAAGAGAAGGGAGAGGGAAAGAAAATATAAAAGGAAAGAAAGAAGAGGAAAAAGAATAAGAAAAGAGGGAAACAGGGGCGAAGGGCTCTTGCCTCCTTTCTTTTCTTTCTTTTCCTTTCTTTCCTATTCTCCCTCTTTTTCGTTTTTCTTTTTCTTTCTTTCCCTTTCCTTCTCTCTCTCTCTCTTATTTATTTTTTGGCGGGGGGCGGGGGGACGAGGCAAAAGCCCTTTGCCCCCGTTTCCCTCTCTTCTTCTTCTTCCTCTTCTTTCTTTCCTTTTATCTTCTCTTTCCCTTTCCCTTTTTTCCTTCTCTCTGTCTCCCCCAGCTAGGGCTGGCTTTGTTTACGAAGCGCCCGTCCGGGAGAGTACACGATAGAGTACACGATAGAGTACACGATAAAATTGACGATATCGTGAACTTTATATCGTGAACTTTTCACGATAAAATTCACGTTATCGTCAATTTCATCGTGAAAAGTTCACGATAAAGTTCACGATATCGTCAATTTCGTGAATTTCTTCGTGAAAAATATGCGATAAAATTGACGATATCGTGAATTTTATCGCATATTTTTCACGATTTAGTCTATTCGCGATGTCCCTTCAGGGCCACCATATAATTCATATCGAACTTCCCAGTAACATATATCCTACCCTTGCAGCAGAAAAACTAAAGCAAACAATGAAACCAAATCTGCGTCCTGATCCCTCTGGGCGGGATATGAAAGATCAACATGTTTACATAGTAACAATGTCAGCGAAAAACATTCATACATGATTTGTAAAAAAAGTTACCCACGGCGTTGGCTTGAATCAATCTCAATTTGGCCTCCCGTGGCAGTTTGGGAAGGGAGGGTAGAATATTAATGTCATCCTGGGCCAGGGGTACAACATGCAAGACGGCTAACCCTCTCGATGTCATAATCATAGGATAAACATTAAGTTGAATTAACCTCTATTGCGGAATTATGGGGAGGACATACATTCAGTACACAGGTCCAATATTGTACCCCATCTCCTTGACATGATTACCCTTTTCTTCTTTTTCTTCTTTCTTGCATTCGGTACTAACAAAATCTGATGTCTGTGATGGGGCTTTTTGCTGTTGCTTGTCACAAAGTCAAGAACCTTTAGAATATTATACAATAGGCTTGCGGGTGCACTATGTGAGAGAGAGGGAGGATTGAGGATTCCTGAAAAGGACTCTCGGTAATCTTTCTTGAGGGTTTGTTAGTCTTGAAAAGGACTGTTTGGAATATTGAGCCCCGGTTTTTTACAAAATCCTGGATCCACCCCATGTATAAGCTGGATAACGTTTGGATTACGAGATGATTCAAATAGATCAATCATAAAGACAGGCTGAATAGATATAGTACATACTCATCTCCTGAGGTACAGTGGCGTAGTGAAGTAGAAGAGGGGCGGCCGTTATCTAAGATCGATTTAAACAAAGATGTCAGAGGAGAAAAAAGAGAAGAACATATGCACGAGGAGACAGAAAGAAAAAAAGAAATAATCCTTCATGACTGTTTCCCGTCTCTTCTCTTTTCGCCTATTTCGTTAGAGAAATGCCCCCCCCCCCCATTACCATGGTTCTACGCTACGCTATATCATTATTATGACGATTATGGGATACGCCTCAGGGAATTCCATCTGCAGAAACCCCCTCGATCACCTAAAGAAAATATAAATCTGAGATATTGCTTTGCCTGAATTTCAATTTTGTCTATTTTACATTATATAGGAGCAGTGTTGATTATCAATCGTTTCCCAGCAAGCCTTAGATAGAATAACATAGTGATAAATTATTATTTGAAGCGCTTCTTGAAAATCCATCACGATTAGTGACCATCCCGAGGGAAGTGAAGCATATAGAAGATCACCTGTTTGAAACAAGTTTACAATCGATGAAACTGAGGCCCCAATTATTTCGTGGGATGTGGATTCTCTTCAGGCGTTGACCTATAAGTCTGCTTTTATCAATATACATACTGAGCATATTATTTCCCGTGTTCGATACGTCTCTGATAACGTTTGTCTCATAACCTACTAAAAGCTTGTTCAGATATGGCGCTGTAAACCGCCGCGAAAAAAAAACCCGCCACGATTATTTGTTTTGACGTGTAGCATAAATGGCAATTGCGCTCAACTAAGGACTTGCGCATTTTCCTGATCTCTGTGTATATGTATAAGATAGAGAAAGGAGAAGTGTATTACACTTTACGTCATCATTAAAAAAAAAATTGTAAACGCCGACATTTTTCCGTGTCATGTTTGAAGTACCCTCAGCTGTTCTAGAAACTGTAAGTTACGATGGACCGTGAAAACACGTCAGAAAAGTGTCACATCAATATTTACGGTTTACCATGATTGGGAATTGAAGAAGCGAGAAGTGTTCACTCGTCCACTGTACAGGTAGAGGATCCTACGAAAATGTGTTACTGGAAGGGTAAACTCTTTATGATGGAATAATGATGTAAAATTGTGAGCAGCCCAAAATATTCATGATTCTTCTACTATGAAAGGTAACGACAAATTTATTTTCCAATATTGAATAAAATGACAGTAGGTTGGCAAGATGTGTTCTTTTATTTTTCCTAATACCCCCTTCACATACACGGCTTTTTCTTACGAGTCCTTACGGATCGCCAACTCGTAGTCAATCGCAAGGATCCGTAATGCCTGGATTACATTTGTCCCGGGCGCCGTACGATAAATTAGTCTACGATTTTTCGTAGACATCGTAGGAGGTTACGGGCTACGATGTTTGTGTTTACATTATCTACGAGCATCGTGCCATTTATGTATTGGCCCTCGGGGGCAGGCCGGGGCAAATCCGTACAGAGGCTGCTCGGAGATTGTACGGAAACCGTGCAATTTGCATGCAGTAGCCGTGCAGTCTCCGCAGCCTCCGCACGGAAATCATACGGAGCCCGTGCGGCTTCCGTGCAAAGGTTGCGCGGAGAAGGCGCGGTGACCGTACAGCAACCTTGCGATAGCTGTGCAATTGCTGTGCGAATGCCCCATGAGTCTACAATCTCCGTACGATTTTCTTTGCCCCCATGTTCACCGAAAAATCGTACGTTTGCTGCACAATCAGTGCGAGGCCTCCGGGCGATGCCCGTGCGGGGATTGTGCAATGCCACCTACGACATGTATACGGGCTACGGGCTTACGATTTTTTCAAATTTGTTTAACTTCTCGCGAAACAAAATCGTAAAGGCTGCGGAGCCCGTGAATCCGTACGAAAATCGCACGGCCGCCTCCTGCCACCGCACAGAGGCCGCACGGAAAAGGGATACGAGCAGGATACGGGCTCCGTAGACTAATCGCAGGCTAAATGTAATCCATGCATAAATATCTCGCTGGTATCCGTAAATAACTCGTCACAACTCGCAACAACATGTCAAAAATCACCTTATGATTGTCCACGGATTGATTTGTCCGTAAATAGCTCTAGGAAGAACAGAGCCATTTTAATAATGGCTCTGAATAGAGCTTTCCAGCCGTTTTTTAATTCTTGATTTGTATTATTTGTAAATTGTATTCTTGTATGTATTGAATTTTTATACGGAAAATAAAACCAAACCAAACCAATAGCTCGTAACAATCCGTAAGTATCGTAAACCGCTCGCAACAACACTTAAACATCCGTAAACTGCTCGCAAGAATCCGTAATTGACTCGTAACAAATTTTTAACGATTTGTTACGGTTAGTTCACAATTTGTTTACGGATTAATTACGGATTATTACGAGTGCTTACGTGTTGTGTACGATTTCATTCGGGTAGTGTTACGATGGCTCTACGGATTGTTACGGGTTATTACGAGCACCTTACAAATATATACATATACTTTATGTATACTTACGAACTGTTTACGATTTGGGGAAAGGTGTTAAACCTGCAAATTCGAACACGTCATTTTCAGTTGATATTTTTGGTTAAAAATCCTAAGGACTCGTAAATACTCGTAACTATCTCGTAACTATTCGTAATAGCACGTAAACAAGTCGTAACTAACATATTATTTGCTTGTAGTTATCCGTGACAACTCGTAACAAATCGTGGACTTTTGACGTAAATACATCGTAATAACTCGTAATAATCCGTACTAACCCGTAAACAGCTCGTAATAACTCGTAACAACTCTAAAATCGATCGTAAAAGTGGCCAAATCGTAAGGGTCCGTGAAAGATCCGTGTATGCGTGCGATCCGTAGGGACTCGTAAGAAAAATCCGTGTATGTGAAGGGGGTATAAGCAAATTTGGGATGGAAAGAAAAGACGTGGACATGATTGTGATACCTGTCTATTACTCATTTTCTTTCTGAATAAAGCAGCAATTTCAAACTCATTTCATCAAGATAATTTACTCTAAAATGATGAGGATAAACCATAGAGAAGAGCGATTATTACTCTTTCATATGAGATCATAATATAGGGCTTCTATGCGCAGTTGAAATGAAGATGGTGTTGATGGGGACTGAAGCAAGGGAAGGGTGCTTACCCAACATCGGGGTACGCAGCAGACAGGTGAAGACATGAGTTCATTACTCTTTGTATGAACTCGTATGAACTCATAATCCACGATTGTTATCCATTACTCAGGTGTTAGAAATGTCTCAAACATCCCTCTTTCCTCTTTTCTTACCACCTGTTTTAGCACCCAATGATACATAAATAAACTGAACTCTAAACATTATACAGACTCTATTTTCCCAAACTTTTGCACCTCCAAATATATTCCTTTCCCTTGAATGTCGTCTCTTCCTGTGGAATCATCGCCCGAGGAGCAAGAGTAGAAATGGTTTTGACAGGCGACACAATTAAGACATGTGTGATGTTCCGTAGGGCGGTGTCTGCAACTCCATTTCCATGAGTGCTAAATATCGCAGGTTGCGGCGGTTATGCTTCTGGTTAATGTTGCCCTATTCCTGTCCTTACGAGTGAAGTGCGAGAATAAAGAGATATTTTCGTATCTTTTGTATATTATTTTATTGTTGCATAATATGTTTGCGTTGCTTTTTTTTGTGCTTTATATTTGTATGTGTCGCATTAGTTACATGAATATAGGAAACTGAACTGTTATCTCTATGAAATAGAGGTGCCATAGTCCTCTGGATGCCGAGGTCATGGGTTCGAGCCTCAGCAAGGACTTGACCAGACATGTGTCCGTATGGAGTAAGTGAGACATCTTTTGGACATTGCTTCTCTACACCCATGAGGTATGGATACCCGGTGGGATGCGAACATCATTGTTGTACATGGAATTACTTTTTGCATGTTTAACCCAAATTTCGTAATTTTCCGAATCCTAAAACTGAATAAAAGCAATAGGAGCAGTGGGAAATATGTTGAATGCGTGTTAATATAATATCGCTGTCTTTATAAGCTAGCTCTAACTGTTTTGTTTCGTCAGCATCTACATAAAAAAATAATGTGTCGTCTTTCAGCACCATCCTTCACCTTTAAAAAGAACCACACATCACATCATATTTTGCTGATGATTAAACCAAAGCAGCCATTGCCACATTCCCCTCCCCAGTGCTAATCGGTGGGTAGGTGGAAAGTTCAATTATTTACTCATTCGTCGCTACGCCCTGGGCTTTAGTGAAAGTAAAGTAGGTTAGCTCCGAGACAAAGGTGGCATAATTCAGCCGATCTCCAAAACATTTTTTTTTAATTCGCCATGATCAGCTTTATGCTTGGATAATGACAGGTAGATGTATGGTACTCGATTAAGCCCTAGGGGATCATCCCACGTAAAAGCCAATCTTTTTATATACTGACACTTTTTTTTAATTGTCTCTAATCGGTCACCCTGGTGCAGATTGAACATGGTGCTCATTGGACGTCGCCACAAGATTTAGGTGAGGTAACCCGACATGCTTTCTGCTGCGCAGTGCGTCGCAATCTTGTGCTGTGCCAACTGTTGTCATGGTTGTCGCTGTTACGAGCTTCGGATAGTTTAAAGGCACACTGCCATACTTGTAGCTACTTGCTCCCTCTATATAGAAAACTTCCCCAATCGGTGCCTGTTGGTCCCCCATGATCCTCTTGTTCTTATGTTAAATGAGAGCTGAGTTAATGAGATAGCCACCTGTCACAGTGACCTCGATGGCTCTCTGTGTGGTCTAATCCCTTCTGGCCCAGTAGTGGTGACGGTCTTTAACCCCCGACGGAGAATCAGTCGACCATTGTGAAAGATGGGAATGGGCTTTTCAAACCAAATTTGCGGGAAAATCAAGCGTTAAATAATATTTTTAAAAGGTAAAGAGGAATAAACGGACCCAATACAATTTATTTTTCAAATTGTAATAGTTTTACATAATGACTGTGCTATACGCTCAGCCAGGGGCGTACGCAGGGGGGGGGGGTTGGGGGTTCAAACCCCCCCTTTGGTATTTTTATGTATGTAAACCCCCCCAAAAAAACCTAAAACCCCCCTCTTTGGTTTTTTTTTGACCTCCAAAAAAAAAAAAAAGTGTCCGCTTACCCCCCCCCCCCCCCCCCCCACTGAGCGACTTTTCGGCTGGCTGAGTCGTTGCGATTTTTTTTGACCTCCAAAAAAAAAAAAAAGTGTCCGCTTTACCCCCCCCCCCCCCCCCCCCCCCCCCCCCCCCCCCCCCCCCCCCCCACTGAGCGACTTTTCGGCCGGCGCGATTTTCAAATTTTCGGGAGCAAAATATTTTAAAACCCCCCCCCCCCCCCCCCTTGAAAAAATCCTGCGTACGCCCCTGCGCTCAGCTCAGGTTCTGGGACGTCACCATCTTCACTACCCCTGGCCTGACTACCCCCATCCCACCCTCTCTCTCTATCTCTCTCTGTGTCTATCTCTCTCTCTCTGTGTGTGTGTCTCTCTCTCTCTCTCTTTCTTTATCTCTCTCTTTATCTCTCTTTCTCCCTCTTCCCCTCTTCTCTCCCCTTCCCCTCTCTCTCCTCTTCTCTATCTCTCTGACTCGTTCTCTTCCCCCTATTTTCTCTCTTCCTCTAATCTCTCTCTCTCTCTCTCTCTCTCTCTCTCTCACACACACCCTTTTTCTCAATCCCCCTTCCTTTTCTCCCCTTCCCCCTCTCCCTCTCACCTCAACCCTCTCTATAAAGTCATACCGTGAACGTTCTTCAGGTAATTCCACGACAGTCCTCATACCACCAATTCAGTGCCCAATCACTTCAGTGCTCCGATGCTTTAAAGCACTGACCGACTTTCGTATCCCTTCACATTGCCATGGGCATCAGAGCTATCATGGCGCCGGGTCACGCAGACTTTCTCCATTTCTCTCCTTCTCCTCTGACCCCGGACAGGGGCGTATCCACGATTTTGTATAACACAAAACAAGGGGGTGGGTGGAAATAAATGATTATCACAGTAAAATCTTCGACAATCAAAGAAAACCAGAACAAACAAACAACAAACAAACAGACACACAAACAATTTAAAAAAATATATTTTCATGTCCTTTCGGATCGATTTTTTTTAACATGATGCATACATACAGTATTTAGGGTGTATTGTGTACTTAAGGTACCCCCCCCCCTCAAATCCGTCATTGCCCTGGAGACACGTCTGTGAGAAGAAAGGATACTCGATGAAGTTATCAGGCTGATTGGACAAGTCCTATGACGAGTATAATTTGATACAAGTGCAAATACTTTTCATCTGCTTCATTTTCCCCAGCCGAAATTAAAGGCAATAATGCCTTTAGGAGGCAAAGTGGGTAATCTTGATAGAATAAATACTTTGGAGGGGAAATTTACACGTTTTGATAACATATTTGATATAATACTGTTAAGCAGTTTTTTGTTGTTAATTCTCTTAGATAATGATTAAAGGTAATACAAAGTTTTGGGAAATTTTGAAAATTGGGTGGATAGTGAATCTTTACAATTTTGATATATTTGGATGCCCATGTGGATGTATTATAATCACTGAAAAAATTAACCCCTAAAACACTTCTGTTTTCGAGAAAAATTGAATATAAAAATTTACCGGTGCTCCCGGTAAATTTTGATGAATTTCAAATAGCGCCTACGGCCGTAAAATGGTAGCTGCGACCATGAAAATCTCAGAATATGTAGTTGTGATATATAATTTCCAAACGGGAATAGCTATCGGTCGATTTTAGTCAAGAAACATTGTTTCATAGCTAATTTAATATCTTGACCTTGAGAGGGAGCTATACAACATACAGAGTTTATTATTTATAATTTCATAACTTTAGACTCCATTTCAACCGGGACAACGATCAATGAGTATTGTAGGAACGCATATGCTTCCAATATGTTAATTTGAACCAAATTCATGATCCCATACCAAAACTTTGTAATACCTTTAAGATCATTACAATGATTGTGCATCAGACATTATGTGTATTAATTGAAATCAGCATTCTTATTTAAAAAATAGCAAATTAAATAAACCTTCATTGCTGCATAGCTCTTCATTAAGATAAGGCGATTTGGCTCAGTCGGTAAAACGCCTGCCTGTCAAACCAAAGATCGTGGGTTCGAATCCAACACAGGCGGATGACTAAAGCCTGCGTTTTGTGTTAACGTGCCCCTCCTCGTGTTTCATAAACGCAGGCTATGTTAAGTGAAAATACTCCGTCCATTGGATAGGACGTTGAATGGAGGCCCCGTGTAGAGGAGAGTCACCACCTTTGTACGTTAAGAACCCACTGCACTATTCATATAAGGGTAGGGGAAACCCCGATGTAGTGGTCCACCTGCACACCACCAATCAGTTATACCGGGAGGAGATACCCGATGGTTACAGTGATTCAGTTCGCTTTTCGCCCCCAGGCACAGGGCACGCCAAATACTTAATATAAAAAAAACAAAATATATACAAAGAAAGCGATATTATTTTTAGCGTTGACCTTTTATCACCAGTAGAAAGTACGTTACAGTAAACCCGTGGGTGTTAAAAAAAATCACCCATTACAGATGTCACCTGCTCCCGTGGATCTATGGCTGTCACGTAGCGTAACCTCGGGGCACTTTTTTACTTATGATATTATAATAGGAATCAGAATGAAGAAACGTGTTATTATTACAAAGTGTATCACACTTAAAAACGCCTTAGAATCAGGACAAATATATTCTATTGTTTCGCTTACCTTGAGGATGTTTCCTTTCATCGGGATGGGAGCGGCAACCCCTTCTCATGTTAGCCTTTTGACCTTTTAAAGTGACAACAATTTGTGAGTATGATGAAAATATTGTAGAAAACGCCATAAAAATCATTTGGAACTACTATTACTTAGCTCTTTTACTTTAGAATCTTCACATCCGTTAGTTAAATGCTATTTAAAGCTTGCTTCCCTCCCTCCGATTAAATTGAACGCGCTACCAACTGGCTTATCATCCTAGCTGCTATTTCATGTTTTGCCGAAAGCGAAACTAATTCAATCAATTTTTCTTCAAGATGATTAAGATATCAAAACATTGTTGAAAATTACAAATGTACAAGATAAATGAATATCTTACTCTACATCATGAACGTAATTAATTTACTCGGGACCAACTTTATACGATGCTGATATGATTTAATGAATGTATCACCTTTACTTAATTCTTACTTACGCAAATCTATACATGTCGGAAAAGCAGGCAATACAAACATAAAATTCCGCACTGCGGAGTTAAGAAGCGCAAGAAAAAGTATCTCGATGATGCGCATATTCGTATATCGATCGTGTCTGTATGTACATATAGTTAAAAAGACAACCAATAGCAGATAGCCGGTTTGAGTACTAATAATAGAGCAAGATGAAATCTTTCTCCTCCAATTATGTTGGATTGGAATGACAGCTCGGTAGATGATGAACCTAGGGGGTTAGAAACAGGTAATAATGTATCAAATTTCTTCATTAAAGAGTCTTTTGATTGAAGGAGGGTCTCCGGGGAGCACAGACAGGGGTGTATTAACACCTGTCAATAGGCCCAGAGGACTCATGATTTGATTAAGAAGACAAAATGAAGTTGAAAATTGGTTATCTTAGCTTAACACGTTAAAGACATGTATTAAAAGGAGCAAACAATAACTCTTTAAAATACTTGAGGATTCCTCTTTCCCCTATCCAGTGCATCAGGGCCATAATGAATTAAGAGAGATGTAGGAGTTAGACGGTTGGGGGCTGGTCTTCTTGTCGTAGAGTCAAGGAGTACCTCCTTGGAAGAGTTAAAGGAAGTGCGTTGATCAAGTTAAAGAAAGCTGGTCGCACAAAAATGTCCTCGTCGAATTCTAGTTTCTGTTCTTTTCTTCATATTACACTTTATCTTATTCATTCGTTACATTAAACATGTATATTATCTAAAAGGTTTTGTATTTGCTTAGCCTACATGATGGTTGATTTTCTCTAATTTTGTATTCTTTGCTCCTTTTCATTTCTTCCCATCGATTAGAGCCCTGACTATTTACTGAACTCTTTGTTGCTCTTGTAAATGTTCTATTGATTGCTATACGCATTCATTGTTTACACCCCGTTCTTACGTATACTTCAATATCTAATTTCTTGATGCGTCCCTGTTATTCTCCTTTGCTTCTACCGATGAGGGAAGATCTACCTCTTCTTTACTGTCCTCCAGTCGGTGGCAATTATTGTGGTGAGTTTCGGCCGAAAGTCATGTTCCTACTGTTTCCAGACAAAACATTCATCCATGTTTGTTTTCAGTTCTGGGGCGGAGAGGAGATTCGAAGTAATCCATCATTGGACCAGTGGCCGAAGTGCTCGTAATGGTGTTTATCCTAAGAATTGAAAGTAAACGGAACATCTTTAATTGGGAAAACAGACGGAATGAATTAGACTTATTTCATGATAAATGGGAAACGATGATAGGAAATGGGCATTATGTGTAATTCCGTTCTCTCCAATTCGTTGGTAAAGTTGTATAATGTTACTTTAATTCATTAATATAATTGGTACATTTTGATAATCACTATCCATGGTCGTCTTGCTGATATTACCAGTGGCTAAACAGGGGGGGGGGGGGCACTGTGGATACGCCCCCATAAAAAAAGAGGCCGACAAAGAGGAAAGAAACGAGAGTCACGTCATTTTTCTTTTTCCTCTGTTTGTTGTTTGGGGGAGGGCCTTGTCAAAGATTTTTTATAACGTGCCCCCTATAGAGCCCTCAAATGTATTCAGCTTAAATCATTCTTCAAAGTTCTGATACTGCTGTATATGAACACATTGGAACATTTTTCTTTATTGCTAATAAAAACAAACTGTAAGGGGCTATAAATCATTGTTTTCGTCAATATCAATCCGTTTCAGGGGCTGAGGCGTTTGTTTTAATACTTAATTTCACAAGAAATTGAGAATACTTTGCCTTCTATCTGACATTCACAATGGGGTGTTTATCATATGGAATGGCATCTCGGTACGAACGGGGGTATGACTTACATGGACTTTTGGGTAATCTCAAATGCACGATGAATATATAAAACTATACAGGTCATTCACGCGAGAATCATACAAAAAATGTTTGTTGATGGCATCATTTGACGCATATTTTGCCCCCATTTATACTAGTCTGCAAGCACAAACCCTGTTCAGTCGTAAAAGTGAGTCTGAACTATAAGACTACCATAGGCCATGCACTGTAGCTGCTCCTGACACAACCAGTAGGTAGCTGGGCTAGGCTTCTCTCAAGACACAACGATCCCCCCCCCCCCTTCACAGTGTTCTTTATTTTCAAAACAAATTCAATCATATACAGTATATCCATATATTATCATAAACAAATAATTAAAGAAATAATTTTCATACATAATGGCTTGAAACAGATAATAATCATTACGGCCGAAAACTTTTGTGGCAGATAACATTTATGACAAAATTAGTACTTTAAATTTATAATAAAAAAATACCAAACATAAAATACATGATCATGTTTATGTTAGGCACAATGATTTTATGATAAAGTGTCAAATTAGGGTCTGTGCTTGTAGACTACATTTCTACTGTGTGTATTTATTTCACTTTTTCTCTTTAGATAACAAAATCAATTGAATGAAGAGGAGATGAAAGACGAGTGATAATATCTCAATTTCAACGTTTGCACACGTCCGCTATTAAATAAAAAGACGATATCAGCAAAAAAAAATTACTTAATATGTGATCAAAATTTTCAGACATGAACTATTTTGATAGGTGATAATTGTCTAAAAAGAGCTATTGCATTACAATACCGCATGTAATAAACTAATGAGTTCTTATAATTCAAAAGCCATATGCGAATCTCAGGCTACAATGCAGATTATAGTCACATGTCAAAATTTAAAAGCAAATAAAGTAGATCATGCACCTTATATATCCGACAAGGGACGATGTCGTCAAGTTTGTAGGCTATATCAGGCTATAACTCACTCTGAGAAATTCGTGAGCATGGTGAACATAAAATCGACATGCGTCAAGAAATCCGTTTATTTTTTCTGGCACAAACTTACCTGAATAAATCAAGAGGTTTAGCCCTTGTTTGTTTCAAAGCTAATGTATACCTTTCTAATAAAGTGAATAAATAACAGTAATGTGTGAATGTGTCGTGGTATAGCGGTTCATCCACTTGACTCTCAATCTAATGGTTGAGGGTTCGAATCCTACCCAACACTAACATATTTTGGCTAGGCATTTATCCATATTTTCCCGTCTCCACCCAGGTGTAAAAAATTGGTTTCGTAATAATTGCAAGGCCTTAAAATGAATGAAGAGAATTGATGCTAATGAATCTTCCCGGAAAAAACACATCATTAATATAATTATGATTATATATCATTTTGAAGAGTCTACAGGATGAAATAGTATAATTGTTACTTCATCAATAGACTGCCAGTGCCTTCTTGTTCTGACTCACCAACTAATTGCAATAATCGTTCTCTTGATTAGCGTGAAGATAAATCATAAATGTAGATCACATAAGCCATATTCAATCTTACGTAATGTAGGTCACGTTGGTCACCCACTTCTAATTACGTCTTTAGGGAAACCCGTCACTCTGAGAGAAACCCTAAAGAGCATCATCCGAGTCGTCTTCTCTTCTTCTCAAGAGCAATTGCATCCGATAGGTTCTTGAATTCTTCCCCACAAAAGAGAATATTTATTCCTGATTTGTCTAATTTGCACGCTTTCCTCATGCGCTGTCACGATCAACAACATTGAGGGGACTGAGGTCGGGAAACCCGTCACGCTGAGGAAAAATTTGTGTTTTGTTTCATTAGCATGCATTCAGTATCGATCATTGTATATCAGGATTACGAAATCGTATTGTTTATTCTGAATAAGTAGAATTGACAAGGCTGTAGCTGTTGACAACGGTGGTCATAATTGTTAACGTTGTGACCAACTTATTATTTCACTTTTTAATGAATAGGAGAACTTCTGTAGTCTTTTAAAAGAAACTTAAGTTTACTTCATGTCCTGGAGATGAATGTAATATTAATGGTAATGGTAGTCAGCTTCAAGCATTTGGAAAGTATTTTTCTGATTATTAGTTGTTCATACATATCGATGTTTCTTTCGTGAGACGGAGTCATTCTAGAAATGGAAAGTTATATTGGTTATATTGTCATGGGAATAATAATAATAATAATGAATAATATTGAGTTCTTGTATAGCGCTCATATATCGAAGTAACCTGTTCTAGACATATGAGTTTCAAGGGGATACGTAAATGTTCTGTAGACTCTACGTCATGAAGTTGGGTTTTCCATACGGTTTATCTGATATTCTGCTTCTCACGTTCATCCTGTCACCGACGCATATCACTGGGCGTGAACACGTGACCTAGTGAAAGACCTTTTTCATAGTTACTATCATTCACGATCATGGTCATTAGCATAGCTACATGGGATGGGGTTGAGGGCTGGGGGCTGGGGGCTGGGGGGATTGGTTGGCTGGGGGAGAGAGAGAGACGGGGATGAAGAGGAGAGGGAGAGAGAGAGAGAGAGAGATAGAGAGAGAGAGAGAGAGATAGAGAGAGAGAGAGAGAGAGAGAGAGAGGGGGGATTTTGGAGGAAACCGCCCCCCTCCCTTTGGTTATTTTTTTAAATTTATTTTTGTAATTAAGAAAATAAATAATTATGCTGATGGATGACCTAAAAAAGGTTACCATACCCCCCCCCCCCCTACGAAACGAAATGTCGTACCAACAAAATATATATATATGTCTTCTAACCCCCCCCCCCCCCCCCCCCCCGCTTATTCAGCGGCTGGCTGAGTCGTTGCGAAAATTTCGGCCCGATTTAAAAATGTTAACCCCCCCCCTCTTGAAAAAATTTGCGTACGCTACTGGAAGGGGGTATGGGGCGACATGAGAGAAAAGAAGAGAGTGTAACTGGCTAGATGCCTTTCTAACCTATACCTTCTGAATTCGATCGAAAAATCCAGCACCAAAGGGCGCGTGTGAGGAACTCGAATATCCGTTTGTTTTTTGGTATGTGAGGGTTTCAATCCGATAAAACAAGAATGCATCCGTTATGCAAGGCAGCTGACATAGGACATCCATCACATTAATGTATTTTCCAAGTGTCCTTGGCCTTTCTTCTAAGAACCTCAAATCACCTAAGATCGTGATATCCATTGAAATTCAGGTAATCGATTGAAATCAAAGCATTAGCAGCCTTATTTTAGAGACGGTTACACCAGGAGAGGTTGACACTACCCCGAGATATAATGTGAAGGTTTAATGGTTCCGGAAGTTGAAAATGCCCCTCCCTTTATTTCATGCAATCGATTCGACAATGGGGCTAACTCATAGGCATAGGGGCGCTATTTTGCCACCTTAATGGGGGACAATGTGATTTCATCCTGACAATATACTAGATATGATATTAAACATACCGAAAGACCACTCCCCTGTCTGAATATGATGAGGCGGTAGCCCGCATACAGTGGCGGATCCAGTGAGGGGGAAAACACAGGTAAAACACGTTAATTTTACCTTTATTTGAAGACGGGCCCCCTCCTCTGGTGCTCAAGGGGGGGGGGGTGCAATCTTCTATTTATTTTATTTTTTTTTGGGGGGGGGGGGCAAAGTTATTCACCGGCTGGCTGTTTCGCCGCTAAATATTTTCTCACGAATTGGGCCCCCTCCCCTGCCGCCGGCTGGATCCGCCCCCTGCCCGCATAAGTGGCATTTTCAAAACTCTCAGGGGAGCAAGTCCATTCAATAAGATATTGTCACAACTTAGGCCTTCCTTTTAAAAAACGTTAAGCGATCCGTGAGATGTCAGGAAAATGTAGACCAATGGCCTCAACAAGTACCCCTTTTCCATGAATGCTTGCATGCATGCATACACAATTTAAATATCGAGTGAGACCCCCAGGGAATGTATCTGTCAATGCAAAGGATGTGCACATTCTTGAATGGTTTGAAAGGTCCAATGATCATGAGAACCGAAACATTATCATTTGAATTGCGCTTAGCCTAGAGGTGTCGTGGACGAGTGGATATGTCAACGGACTGTGGATCACAAGGTCCGCGGTTCAAGTCCCACCGCGGCACTAATGTCCTTTGGCAAGACATTGATCTACATTTGCCACTATCCACCCAGGTGTTAAATTGGTACCCGGTAGGATGCGAAAGCTAATGTGCTTAGATTAGCAAGTGTGCGCTTGTAAAAATGACGCCTGGCTAGAATGCTCCCCAGGGAGTGGAGAATGTGCATGCATTGTGTGCGGGTAAGCCTGAATCCGATGACCGGGGTAATCTGTAAAGCGCTTTGAGAGGGCCTTCGGTCTTGAAAAGCGCTATATAAGAACTAGCTATTATTATTATTATTAATCATCTTGAAACCTCAGTCATACAGAAATGAGAACGAATCAACTCCAAAATCGACCGAATCCCAGTTATTTGTTGGTCTGGTGACGGTCTCGTCGTGTGACGCAAGTATTTAGCTGAGACGCATCGAAAGCGCCAATTTGATAACATTCTATAGGCGGTATCAGACAGAGGCCAATTATCTAGAAAAAAAGCTATCTAGATAATAGTTAACTCGATAATTCGTAGCTTTTCTGTCAGCTGTCTGTCACCTACGTAAGTGAATTATCTATAGGTAATTCTCTATGGATCGGGAAAATTGTATCGCTTTATTTTTGCGTAATGCCCGTTGCGATTGCGTATATTGCTTGCGCCAATCGAGCGTGTGAAGGAAATTTGCCTATACGCCAGTGATTATCATGTGTTGTATGGATTCATTCTCGCACGATACGTCATAGAGCACAACAGTAATTGACGCAGTCCTATGTCAATAAATAACGCCTCGTGTGCCCCGGCATGAGGCTTATTGCTACTTTCCTTTAAATCACTGACAGGTGGTTATCGCATCAAATCAGCTCTCAATACATAAGAAAAAGGGGATCATGGGGGACCAATGATCACCGTTTAGGCATTGTTTGCTATATAGAGGGCGCAAGTAGCTATAAGTAGTGCAGAGGGGCTTTACATTTTCGTTTCACGGTGAAAGCAGGGGTGTCACCACAGTGAAGAAGTTTGCATGACCCCTTCTTTGAAAGGAACCCTGAAAAGTTTAGACCTGGGTACTGTTTTATAAAGAATCGCGATTGATTATGATCAATAGCAACTTAAATGTAATCGCAACTGTCTACTTAAGCGATAGGAGTTGCGATTAATTTCAAGTTACGATTGATTCGAATCTATCACGACTCTTTAATAGAAGGGGCCCTGGTTTCACACGTGTCGACAAATTGAATTTCTTAACTTGAAAAATTGTCAGCTTATTATGGGAAAATTGGTGAAATGCACCTCCCCCCCCCCCCCCTCCTTCAAGATGGTCTAGCGATCCCCCTGGGCGTGAGCGATGTGCAGAACAAACGACAAGGAGACTGTGAGATTCAAACGTCGGTATTGATTATCACTGAAAGATAACAGTAACTGAAATTTCAGTTTTATTTTCGATGGCAACTCAATTTAGTAACGGTGCCACTTGAATGATTCACACTCTGTAAGGTAATACTGAAGTGAAATCGATGAGGCCTTCGCTCCTCCTACTCGCCCACCCTCCCGCGTCCCCTACCGCAATAAATCCATAAAATTCATAGCAAAGCGATGTGACACAAATTAGATAATTAGAAACTACAGTCAAATACCAATTTACACATTCAACAAATTTAAGCAGTATTTCTTCACGAGAATATTGTATTGTATTTCATTTAATTATCACGGGAAACTTCTGTAAAGCTGCAAAGCCGTGAACAAAAGTTCAAACACACCGATATATTTATATAAATTAAATGAAATGTATATACAAAATTAGTTTAATTATGAGCTTGGTAACAAACGGAAACGGGCAGGTAGTTAAAATGGGAGTGTGTCGAGGTCATAGCAGATATTTCATCAAAATATTGTTACTCTGACCTGTCTGTGTTCGAAACTCTAAAAATAGATTAAATAATCGGAAATTATAATCTTGCCCAAGGCTTCTCAGTGGGGAGATGTGCTCCGTTCTCTTTTAGAACAACGCAGTGTCAGCTCATCTGTTAAATACTGGCCTTCCTCCTGTCCTCTTACTGACCTATTTTTGATCCCTTCTGGTTATGAATATTATTATGATGCATCACTCTCAAGAGCAGCCTTCCATCTACCAAAAAGAAAAAGAAAAAAGAAACAATCCTCCGAATGTCAACAAATTTTTGTTCTCCTTGTTTAAAATAGATATTTCAGAATATTCTGATATTGTTATGCATGGGCGAATCCTGATCTTGAAGAAGGGGGTTAGGGACACGCTAGGTTGGAATTATTTCATGTCATCATTAGATTCTCTTTATTCGATTGTCTTTAGTGTTTCCTAGCAATAGATTAATCAAAATTATTTTTCTTCCTAATCATACGCTGTAGATTAATCAGGTTCCTTTCTTATTGTTGTTTGTTGTTGTTTTTATTTCCGAAATCAGATAAAAATATTATACATAGTAAAATATAAAAAGTAAAATATTTATACATGTACATAGACGGAAAAAAAAAAAATCGGTGGATAGCCCAATTCAGCAGTATTTATAGAACACTACTGTTCTTCCTTGGGGTCCTTATCAAGACAAAGGAGAAATGAACAGCCCTATACATATTGCGTTTAAAGCATAATGCATTTTCTCAAGTATTGTTTTTTTTTTTTTACTCACTGTTATACCTTTTTGGTTTGAAATAGGTGCACGGGCCGGTAGCGTTTCGTAAACCTGTCACTGATAATGAAGGTTGTTCAGACAAAGCAGCGAAATGCTCTCGATATAGCCATCGAGATCGGCTAGGTTGAAATAAAGACTTGGAAAAGTGCTCTTCCCGACATAGCAAACAAAACAAAACATGATGGCACCTTGGCGCCTTCTAGCTAGTGATCAATATATCCAGCTATCAATAGGGGATGATATGATTCGCCAAGTAGGACAACTTCATTAAAAAAAAACAGATAGCTCTTTCATCGATCCGGTATCAGAAAAATGAGAATTAGATGAAAGCTTGATGTATCTATCCCCTCGAAGCCTCATCCGAGGCGAGTTTTCGTCAATATTTTGGTGTCTTTTTGTTCATATCGGACGCATCGTCTGTAGTTAACGAGACCTACTTTGTTATATTAGGTCTTGTACTCGCTAAATTTATTGAATGCCAAAATAGAAAGTATGCAGGAAAATTTTCTGGTCAGCCTGATTGAGCTAAATGATGAAGATAATGAAGGGGTTTAGAATCTGGGTCAATCGAAGCAGAATATATTATATTTATACAGAGGATTCAAGAACACGATTAATCTATAACACTTTTGATGCGTTCAACAAGTTGACGTGGAGCTTGGGTTCTTGAATCGCATGAACTTACCTTTTTTCCTTACAATTTGACATTTCATATTTTATGTGATATTTTGTGCAGTGGTGTTTCTCGCATAGTCGAATGCTACATAATCCATGGCTGATATTTGTAATGAATTAGTAGTACACAGTTCCAACTAAATTAAGTTTGCATAATTACCAGCTATGCGCAATCGAAAGACTGGTGAACTTCTTCCTTGCATGGGCAACTTTCCCTTCAATAGACAATTATCCCGGACAACTATTCACAGCAAATTCCAATTTTACCCTTCAGCGTATCCGGACACCTACCCCCTGGACATCCACCCCGGATAACAACCCCCTGTCAACTACCCCCTAGGGCAACTACCCCTAGGACAACCACCCTCTAGGACGACTACCCCCAGGACATCTACCCCCGGACAACTACCCCCACTAACAACTACCACCGGACAACTACCCCCCAGACAACTACCCCTAGGATAGTTTTCCCGGGGGTATAGTTGTCCCAGAGTATTATTGTCGTAGGGGGAAGTTGTCTGGGGGTAGTTGTCATAGGGGGTAGTTGTCGTAGGGGATAGTTGATTGGGGTCTATTCGCTATTCGTAAGGACCGCTATTCATAAGGTCCGCTATTCATAAGGACCGCTATTCATAACGTGTAAATTCCCGTACTTCCAGGTCCGCTATTCATAATGGTAAAAGAGGGTCACTATTCATAAAGAAATAAGGTTCGTTAATCATAAGGACCGCTATTCATAATATGAAATCAGGGTCGCTATTCATAATACGACAAGAGGGTCGCTATTCATAATACGAAATAAGGTTCATTACTTGTAAGGGTCGCTATTCATAACACGAGAAGAGGGTCGCTATTCATGATACGAAATGAGGGTCGCTATTCATAATAGGAGAAGAGGGTCGCTATTCATAATAGGAGAAGAGGGTCGCTATTCATAATAGGAGTAAGGGGTCGCTATTCATGGTAGGAGAAGAGGGTCGCTATTCATAACACGAAATGAGGTTCGCTATTCAAAATAGGAGAAAAGGGTCGCTATTCATAATAGGAGAAGAGGGTCGCTATTCATAATACGAAATGAGGTTCGCTATTCATAATAGGAGAAGAGGGTCGCTATTTATAATACGAAATGAGGGTCGCTATTCATAATAGGAGAAGAGGGTCTTACTCTTCTTCTTTTATGAATAGCGACCCTCTACTCCTATTATGAATAGCGACCCTCATTTTGTATTATGTATAGCGACCCTCTTCTCCTATTATGAATAGCGACCCTCTTCTCCTTTTATAAATAGCGACCCTCTTCTCCTATTATGAATAGCGACCCTCTTCTCCTTTTATGAATAGCGACCCCTACTCCTATTATGAATAGCGACCCTCATTTCGTATTATGTATAGCGACCCTCTTCTCCTATTATGAATAGCGACCCTCTTCTCCTTTTATGAATAGCGCCCCTACTCCTATTATGAATAGCGAACCTCACTTCGTATTATGAATAGCGACCCTTTTCATTGATTATGAATAATGACCCTTATGAAAAATGACCCTTATGAATAGCGACCCTCATTTTGCATTATGAATAGCGACCCTCATATCGTATTATGATTAGCGACCCTCATTTCGTATTATAAATAGCGACCCTCTTTCTTTGTTATGAATACCAACCCTTTTGTAATATTATGAATAGGAACCCTTATGAATTACGACCCCGATTACGTATTATGAATAGCGATCCTCTTCTAATATTATGAATACCGACCCTCTTTTTTGATTATGAATAGCGATCCTTATGAATAATGACCCTTATGAATAATGACCCTTTTCTCCAATTATGAAAAGCGGACCTTATGAATAGCGATTCTTATGAATAGTGGACCTTATGAATAGCGGACCTAATGAATAGCGGTCCTTATGAATAGCGACATTGACCCAGTTGATTGGGGTGTCCTAGAACCTACCTTCAGACATCTACCTAGGGCTTGTTAAATCAGGGATACTTGTCCTAAAAGTTGTCCGGGGATGTTGAAATTATTATCAATTATCTCAGAATTATGACGATTTATTCTGGAGTATGAATGCCACTATAACTTGCATAAAATGTATTTCATTCATTAAAGATAAAGGTGAGTTCTGGTAAAAAAATAATAAATAAAAAAAAATAAAAAATAAAAATACACAGAATCAAACGAAACTTTCACTGAATGTTCAAGATTATAAATAAATGTCATTTGCCAAACAACTTTGGTAGCAAATGTATACTGACTGAGTAATGAGCACAGAAAGATTAGGAAATCAAGGTTAGTAGCCCCGACACCATGTGTAGTCCCATATTACAGTGCTTGTTACTTTACCAAGACTGGGCCAAATTAATTATGATTTTGATGACTTGCAGTACACACCAATACTTACATGCTACATGATCAACTTTTTTCTGATCCATTCCCCACCTTTTCTTTCACAATGCAATCGGATGACCAGAACATTCAGTACATCCAATGCTATCTTTGTTGAATCATATAGCCTACCGACGAGCAGATATTTGCCAGTATAGAAGAAGTATAAATATTGGAGCGTCAGCAAATTTTGACCTTTGTTCTGTCGGCAAAATAAAGGACATATGACTTCCGACCTTGTTTGTTCACTTCTTGGAAATCATTTGAACGCTGTCGGCTAATCAAAAATAATCATCATTAAGCCTTAGCTGTCGGCAGATCATAAAATCTGAGGGCCCTTTTTGCGTTTTGAGTTTGTTGGAAGTTTGTTGGCAAATCTGGTCTGACGCCTTCATTCAAAGTGGTCTAGGAAAATCCATGCGTGAACAACGCTGATATCAATTATCTTTATAAAAAAAAGAGTGAACCCTTAAAACAACAAAAAACAGTTAATTTAAACAGGAAATTGATAAGACGGAGCAGATACAAATTAATCAAAAAAGTATATCCATTCTAAAATACCTTAGCCCTACTTCAAACAGAATGGTCAGGAAAGTGATTGTCCACTGGTCCATTAAGACTGACCGCTAAGGCACAGCGGTCATGACCTTTTCGATTTATATCGGCTCAGAAACGTTACTATAATCATTCTAGACGCCACAACGATTATCAACAGACAAATTGGCATCTCTTATGAATGAAAAATTTTAATCAGATTTTCCTTTTTCGCGTCCATTATACTTATTAGTTATAAAAACGTCTTTTTAAAAAATATTTATACATCGTTCATTGTTTCTTTGAACATTTAATTCATCGCCCCTCTCTGACTCTCTTCACTCTTAATGTCAGCGAGTAAATTGTGCCGAGTAAAACAAGTTGAATAACAAAATGAGCAATTCAGTACTCAAGCTGGAGTAAGACCTTGATTTTAGTGGTACTCGTCACCCGAGTAATTTGTTACCTTCGATAAAGAGTAAATCAATGACTCAACATTGAGTACGAATTTCGTTTGTATCAATTTTGAGTAAACTACGGTTGGGTATTACGCTGCGGCAGGTGATAAATAAATCAACATTGATCTCTTACCCGAATTTACCTCGGGTGCGAGTGAAAGTTGGATCGATGGAAAGTGCAACTAGCTGTCAATATGCATGTGACACCTGTTCTACACATTTTTACATAATAGCAGCTGTATGTTCCTTTGTCTACCTAATGAACTGGATATTTTGTACTCTTTCATTGTCCGTCATGTGCATGTCTCGTGCATGCATGTGCGCGTGCAGAAAGATGCGAAAGAACTGAGATACACTCTTAGAAAAAAGGGTGCAAAAAAGGGTGCAAAATAAGAGTTTGCACCCTTTACATAAAAATGAACCCTATTGAAGGAAAAGGGGTTAAAAAAAGGGTGCAATATAAGATTTTGCACCCTTCCCACAAAAATGAACCCTATCGACCAAAAGAGGGTGCAAAATAAAAGTTTGCATATTGCATGCATATTCATGATTACTTTCCACGTGTTCACATAAAAATACATTTATCATGATTTGTTAAGCAAATTATGACAATGCACATCAATTTTTTGATTTTGTATTTTCCTTTGGCAATCATTAACCAATATATTATTTTGTCTGATCATGTTACAATTACATTCACGTTTTAGCAATAGATATATTGATTATATGATTACTAACCAAGAAACATCATGCATGTTTAATATGTATTTTGTGTACAAGCAAATTTTACCAGTATTCCTCGATGATGGGTGCAGGATTGCACCTTTTAAAGGGTGCAGGATTTAACCCCTAAAGGTGCTGCTATTGCATCGGTTTGCACCCCTAATGGAGTAAAAACATGTACTTAACTTAGTACATGTTTTTACTCAATATTGATTGAGCAACTAAGCGTTACCCAGAAAACATACTCAATATTTGAGCAAAAAAATCGCTCAAACAATTTGAGTCAAAACATGTACTCGTTAACTGAGTAAAATTTGGCTCAACTCATGAGCAGTTTCTTACTCGACATGAGTTGATTACGTTTCTACCCAGTACTGAGTAAAAAAGGAAACCGCTAAACAAAGAGTAAATATTGAGTAAAGGTTGACTCATTCAAACTGAGTAGAGATTTAGTCTTTTATTGAGTAATATTTTTACTCAACAGATGGGTAGATTTGTTACTCAACACATGCTGAGTAAAGTTTACTCAAAAGTCGGGTGGTTTCCTTTTGACCACCCAAAAGAGTAACATTTTGACTCAAATTGAGCATTTTTTTTTTAGAGTGTTGTGCCATGCTGGCTTATATTTAAAAAAAAGTAGATTTGCAGAAGGCCAGAAGCAGAACTGAACCGTATTTCTAATAATTTTCTTGATACTTTTCGTACTTTTTTTTTCTAATTTGGTTTACTAATACTCAAAAGTAGAATAACTACTCAAAAACTGAGTAACATGGGACTTCATGAATTAACTGAAAATGTACTGCATGCTCACATTGCGAAGTTTTTTAGCTAATTCACTTGTTGGTCTTCATGCACATAGACTTTCTTGGCAGTCAGTTTTATTTGTATAATCATCGGCATTAGCAGCATTATCATCATCATCATTATCACCATCATCATCAACTGATATCCTACTATTCCCTCTTCTCTTAAAGGGATCCGGTAACTTTGTCTCAGATTCTGTAAAAAAATCCTGGATTTAGCTCATGCTGTAATGATAATCATTAACCTTTAGGTCAGTCAGAAACCCCATGACTTTTACAAGCCGATTGCCTGTCTGATTATCAAGATATTTATGATTGGAAATCGAAACCAAATTTTGCGTTTTCCTAACGGTTACATAACACTACAGTCTATTGGGGAAAACAAGTATGGTTGAACCGGTCACTCAAAGATTTTTACGGTTTTGAGGCACTTCTTGATCATTTTGAAGCGCAATTTTTTTTCAGGGCTACAATATTACACCATATCACACACAATGATAACACGTAGGGCCGTGCATCTCAGATTTAACATTGTTAAACGATGCCTTTAGTAGGAGAAAATGCAACATTTGGCGCTCTGCAGATTACTGGAATAACTAATAGATGAACAAACTAAGTTATTTCTCTGTTTTCTAATTTAAAAGTGAATATAGATGATAATTGACTTTAGTTTCTCTTAGCAAACATGAACCTTTCTTCGTCCTTGCCATTCCTTTTAGTCCACGCCATCATCCATCATCCATCCATATATACTGGAAAATAATCAAAGGTAAAAGCACAACAAAGCATGCAAGGGCTTATATTTCATATAATATTTTCTAGAGGACGAAAGAAAAAAAAGTGTATTGTAAAATGTGTATTGATGAATATAAGCGAGTAAGAATGGGTGCAGTCCAGTTGCGTTGCAATGATTGATCGTTCTCACGTAATAGTATTCTATTTTGCATTCTTAGGCTGTAAGAATAAATGCAAAGTGAGGGTGAAATTTCAGAAGATGCACCGGGTCTAGGGCTCTTTCATCAAACTAAACCTCTTATATAAAGGGGATGATGAACTTTATCCCTCCCACGTGTGTAATGCAATAAGGCTTCGGGTTTATTGTTTTGAATAAATTATTGAATGTTTTGTTGACGTAAATGATGCAGATTAGTTTAAAATGTTTTGGGGAAAAACCAAGTCAACCAAGCTCCAAAAAATACTTAATGGATTTAATAAACACACCTTAAAGATATGCAAGATGAAAAGGGGGATTCTTTTCTTTGAGTAAGGTATACGTTATGTTTTAGGAATGTCAAATTCTTCTTCTCATAGCAGTTTGAAACAGATTTTTTTTTTTCAGATTAAAAATGTCAAACAGTACTCGACTTTGCAGTATTGAATATTAATAGACAATCATGCATGTGGTGATACATTGTTTCTCATGATTTGGCTTTTAATATGTGTAAAATATAACATAAAGTTTGAAAAAAATTAGAAAAAGTTGAAAAATATGTTCGATATTGCTTGAGAGTATCCTACATTTTTGCACCTGCGCTTTCCCTTTTTTTTTAAACAGAAAACGAAACACGCAACTGTCATCAATTTCTCAGCTAAATTGAAAGAGAATGGATCATCAAGCAAAAGAGCTTAGCACGGAAACTCAGAAAAGATTCGCTTTTTATAGAATTCCCTTATTATTCAGCGATAGGAAATTGACTCTTCAAGTCTAATGTTACTCCCACACATAAAGAAAAAAACACTGCAATGAATACCAAGTGAACGGGGATTAGAGAGCTTTGGCCTACACGACACAGCTATACTACAAAGGTATATGGTTCACGAACTATACATAAACGGAACTCATCGTTCCTATCTTCCGTTTCCGTTCTTTTGTTTTTCAAGTATTCCACCTTGATTAAACTCGATGAAAAAAGTTGAACTCTTGAACGGACCATGTAATGTACAATGCACATTTTATTGTCTTCATTAAGCGTACTCCAATGTGTCGCCTGAGATCGATCCGATCAGGAGGACCACGTGATGACACGCTCTCGACCAATCATGTGGCTGTATCTATACAGGCACATTGATACCCGAGATTTATTTTCAATTATTTTTTACTATTTAGCATTAGAAGATTCTGTAAGCGGTCAGTTACTCGTATTGCCTTATTAAGCGCCTGACCTATCACATGTCTTGTTTTTAGTCTTCATACTGTCTTGTTTCTAGTCTTCAGATGGATAAATCTCTGCGAAAGGGCTCAAGTTCAACCCCAACCGCATTCAGTTGTTTGTCACGGTAGACACCACGGCCTACTTCTACGTGACTGGAATAGTATCAGTGATAGTATCCCACCTCATAGTGGTTTTCTTTCATTGATCACCTTCAAAATATGCCATGCGGTGGCTTGCCGACTAATTGAGTGGAAACAAAACACATGTGAAATTGATTGATGTGGTCTAACCACTTTTTGATGTCCAGCTAAAGCAGAGTGGGAGGGGTGGGGTGGGGCGCAACCACACACCCTAGTTCATCCGAGTTTGTTAACTGTCCCTATTTAGTACAATTACTGCTCAGTACAAATATCAGTATCTTGATAAGAAAAAACCGATAAGAACTGATCCAAACAACCCCACAACAATGACAGTTGACATCTTGCTGCCTCAAATGATGTCTTGTTCGACTAAAAACAATAAGGATGCGTACACTGACCCCTGTGGGACACCTCATCTGCACGATGGAAAAAAAGTGAAAAGTGTGCCGTTTACGCTTTATGTTTTACACATATTGTCACATTAATTTCGGCCCGTCATTCTACACCCATGTTCAATGAGAACCAGCTATGTGAAACCAATGATACTATACATTTAAAAATATCTAAAAATCATAACCGTTTCGCCTTGTTTCATATTTCACAAACAAAATATTTATTAACTAATGATAATGATCATTATTGTTACAACAAATGATAGAACATATAATTCAAGCGTTTTATATTTCTTCATCTTCTTCTCATATCACATATCACTGATTTTGGTGTTATATTTGATTTCTATATTTTATCGTCTCTTCTTCTCTTTCTTTTTCTCTCCATTAATCGTCTTGATTTTCCAACTTCTTCACATTTACCCCATCTTTTCTTACGTCAATCATTTTCAACTTTCCTATTGCTCAGGTTTTCTCAACTTTCCATGTAATTCTTCACATTATGAACCCATCTGTCTGCTTGCATGTTTCCTCCTATATGAAGTAACGTATCTCCGTAGTAAGTTCACGGTCGGCATCTAAACAAATTCTTCTTCTTCTTCTTCTTCTTCTTCTCCTTCTTCCTCCTTCTCTTTCTTTTTTTCTTCTCCTTCTTTTTGTTTTCTCCTGTTGCTAATTCTTCTTCTTCCTCCTCTTCCTCCTCTTCCTTCTTCTTTCTCTCCCCCTAATCATATAGACCCACCACCCGTCTAAAACTTCAACTTTCCTGAAGCTCATGTTTTTTCAACTTTCCCTATAAATATAAATAGATGCATATGATCATATAAGTTGTGTGATTCCATTTTTATCTTACCTGGAATTGCACTGCTGGGTGAGCGAAGCGTTGACATCATTTTTCAGAAGTAATTGGGTCATTGTAAGAATTCTGATTTTGATGACAAAATACATTTAATTGCTCTATAGAAATGCTTTTTATTGCATAACTGTTGTTTGATTGGTCTCAGGAATTTAACTGAACACGTTCTCCCAGTAACTGCTCTGCTGTTTTCAGTTTTTATTGCAGCACATTAAGACATGTTCCTGATATGCGTCGTGGCGTGATAAATAATGCATTATATATCTAAATCTTTCCGGCAGCATTTGATTTAAAGGGACTTTGTCACAGTGTTTAGATGAGAGAAAATGGTGCTACGGTAGTGACTTCAATGCGAGATGTACAATTAAAGATACTCTGAAAGTTGGAGTGAAAACAGACCCTTATTAATGATAACAATTGGGAAAACTGATCTGATCGGACCTCCCAACTCTATTATATAATTAAATTAAATTTTAGGTGATTGTAAATCGTCAAAAAGCAATGAAATGGCTTCTTATACCGTTCCAACCATTAAGATGTTGACAATTTTAAAAAGCCTGTTTTATGTCTTATTTTCATGGAAAAACGGCTGGGAAAACTAAAAAATTGTTTGGGAGAATTCATTGTTACAGGTTGTTGCAGAGTGACGCCTTTAACGAAAACCATAAATATATTCGTGGTTTGAGAATTTGTTCAGTAATGTTTGCATGTTAGAGGGTTAGTACAGTAAAAGGAATATAGTAAGTAACATTTCATACGCAAATTATGCAGTTTTTCATCAACCTTCAACAATGTTACCGGTTCACTTTAACATGTGTGTAGGGGGGCTGTGACTCAATCTATATTCATGCTACTCCTTTTCACTGAGCTACTTATACACTTTGCCTAACAACATACTGATTGCTATCTTATCATTCCGTCGAAGGCACACTGTTTCTACTCGCACTCTTTTTTAGAGATATATCAAAAAGGTTCTAGCTTAAATCTTCAAGGATTATTGAACGGATGCGATTTCTGAAAACATTTTTCTCCAAAGGATCAGTGTGCCAGCAGATATGTAAAGATATACACAAGAAACATGGAGATCAATATGGGAGGGGACCAATATGTTGTTCTTTTCTCCTCGCCAGAAAGTTGGTGTCTCACTTTATAAATAATTCACCACTCCTGGGGCTGCTTTGTGTGCAAATCGTCTCATTTCTCTCAACAATTGTATTGCTCCTGCCTGACGAATACAGGTGGAAATCATAACATCGCCTCTTGGATGTAAGCACTGAAAAATTTAAATCGATGATAAAGTACCATTTTAGCCCTCCCGTAAACAAAACGCCAAGAATGCTGCATTTTTTTCGCTAAGCATCTTCGAATCTGTTTATCTTTTTTTGTAATTTGACACCTTAAGATCTGCATCATGTTTTCAAGTAAATCCGATTAGGAGTCAGTAACCGTAAAGGGGGTTTTTCCCCTCCTATTCCCATGAAGTTGGCATCTCCGGGAAATATTATCCCTCGACTTAAATAATTAATATTTTATGATTCAGATATTAATGGAGTTTTGATCATTGTCTATTTTGCACTTATCTCTTGCCATTATTGACAAGGTAAAGACCCATAATGTCGATAATTTTCGCTTATTTTTCTTCTAAAATAGAAGAATATAACACAAATTCGAAATTTGATTTCGAATTTATCATACTATATGCAATTTGAAAAAGCTAGTGCTTTGGTGTTCCATATAATACCAAAAGTGAATGGTTGTAGGTTGCCGACCGCGTTTATGCCTACTTCTTTGTGGTTTTTTAAACCCTGGCCCATCTGTTCTCCTTATCCCGTGTTTCCCTGTAATGGTCACCGTCCGGCGCCATACTGGTCAAAACCCTCAGGATGTGTCATAATATATTCACAAGAACTTGGTCAATAAAACACCGTAGATCAAGGGTGTCGATTTGTATCCGTTGTTGGGGGGGATGATAGGTGTCAAAATATTTTCGGCAATGGATCAAAGCAACCAAAAGGTAGAAGCGTGTGGCAGGTTGCACCCCTCCCCAAGGGCGTAGCCAGGATTTCATTTTAGGGGGCGGTAGTGAGCACGCAAAGCTAGGGGGTTGGGTGCAGGGAAGGGGGAGCTTCCCCCTCCCCCGCAAAGCGCGGAAGCTTTGACGTTTCATTAACTTATTAGAGAAAGAAGACGATTCGTTGGACCGTTCTCGACCCTTAACCCTCGTTTGAATCAAGTTCCCCTTCCTCCGCGCGTAGCGCGGAAGCTCCGACGGTTCATTAGATTATTAAAGAAAGAACGCGATTCGATGTACCATTCTCGACTTTTAATCCTTTATGTTTGAACAAGTTCCCCTTCCTCCGCGCTACGCCCGGAAGCTCTGAAGTTTCATTAGATTATTAAAGAAAGAAGACGATTCGATGTACCATTCTCGACTCTTAATCCTTGTCTGAATTCAGTTTTCCCCTTCCCGCGCGAAATGCGGAAGTTTTGAATTAAATTATTAAAAAAAGAAGACGATTCGTTGTATCGTGTCCTTGTCTGAGTGCAATTCGCCCCTGCCCTCCGCGCGAAGCGCGGAACCTTTGACTTTTCAATAAATTATTACTCTTAATCCTAGTCTGAATTCAGTTGCCCCCCTCCCGCGCAGCGCGGAAGCTTTGCCGTTTCACTAAATTATTAGAGAAAGAAGACGATTCGTTGTACTGTTCTCTATATTAATCCTTGTCTGAATTCAGTTTCCCAACATGATGTACGTATGGAACGTTCGTTTGCAAATCTTTGCATGCACAGCCTGAATGGTGAATAGCATGTAATCTCCCGGCAGTGCTTGTCGCAATAGCTTCTGGAAAGGAATTGTATACTACTGTTAGTGTTAACGGCCACTAATTAGGCCCATTAGTGACTATACAAAATATATGCTCTTCCTGGCTATTTGGGAATGTGTCAGTTTGCAACAGAATGGAGAAACGCGAATTTTGTTGAAAATCATGTGATATCACGAACATTTATAAATCACTTGTATGAAATACGCCAGTTACATAGGCCTACATCAGCTTTTCATTAAGACAAAAATAAGTTGTGACATAATATTCGTTCTCCAAAAGTGAAAAAAAGAAGGAAATATTAGGAAATAAAATGAGTAAAAAAAATAAAAATAAAGATACAATGACGTTAATTTTTAAAAGGGTGAACAGAACATAACTAGTGAACTATCTTATAAGTCATACTAATGTCCGAAAATCTTTCTCCTTGTCTCCGATCTCATCACGAATTTGTCACAGAGTTTACACTATGTTTACATTATCCAGGATTGTCTGATGTTGCAGATTGCTACTTTTGCGCTTCGCGCTTAACATTTAGCTCGTTGCTTTTTAACGCTGCGTCTTTGCATTTGGCGCAATGCATTTCTATAATGCTGTTGATTGAACAAATTGAATAAATTCATCAATTCCTGATGAAGCCGTATGAGCGAGAATTCAATTTATTATTGTCTCATATACGGTTGTCTCATTTACCTCGTATATATATGTATGTATTATGAAAATGAGATAGTATATTGATGGTCATCTTGCGAGTAATAACCATTAACTATACTCTCATCGGGCTCTCATCATAAATTTTTCTCTCAATTTTTTTTGTTGAGGGTGAATTATTGGGGGGGGGGGGGGTCGACACCCATGACACCCATGCCGTAGATGATTGTGTAAGCGTGATCCAAAATATAAGAATAATATGTATTTCTAGAATCCATCGAAATCTCAAATATGAACTATATAAACTTGGTAAAGCCATGATTCATGAGTCGACCTAATCATACCTAAGAGCTCTCAGAGGTTGACATGTGTATGTCCAAAATGCGCCAGAGTCTTCGACAATTAGTCCTTTCAGACATATTATGAAATCATACCGCCAATTAGGCTTTTCGATTTCTATTGACCAGGGTGTTTGTACACGTTAATATGGCGCAATTAATATTTTTAAAGGATTGCTGCATATGCCGTGACGTACGTATAAAATTCGATTAGATTCAGTTTAATTGATGTCTACTATAGCATGACGAATAACACGGAGAGGTCGAGATGCGAAAAGGTCACTCTCTTTTATTACAAGAGTATATTTAATATTCGTTTATATTCAAATTGAATGATTAAAAAGAAAGGATAGCATTAAAATCAGTTTGATTGATTAAAAAAAAAAAATCAATTTACAGTATGAAAGCAATGCTAGCCGTGGCGTCGTATGACCGTATTGAGATTGATTGTCACAGGTGTGTAATGACCGATGACCTGTTCTTACATAGATGGGTAATCATCACACCACTTGAATATAGCATATTGATCACATCACCTGACAGAGTTGACATAATCAGGACACTAGACAATGACGTAATCATTTGCCCCCGGTGTAGGCGTGTTTCCTAGTCCCGCCTATAGTTTTCATTTACTGATTAAGATTTATTCCGACCCGATAATGTCTATGATTTATAATGCACTTCTCGGAAAGTTCCGGAAACTTCTTCTTTCATTTTGTCTAACGAATCAAAGGAGTTTTTTTTTTTCATTTAGACGTCATCATGACCATTTTGGGGCTTCACACTTTCCCCTTTTCTACGTCAGAGCCATCTTTGGCCAAATTGGTTTTACTGGGTCACAGCATGGCGTACATTCTTTTGTGTTGTGCTTGCCCAACAAAGCAGCAGTCGCCATATGGGCCCGAATTCACAAAGGAGGTTTGTCGATAAACCTTGGTTTTCGTACGTCATATGACGCGTTTTTACGCGTTTTTTACAAACCTGGTTTGTAAAGAACAAAAGGAGGTTTGGCGAAACAAAAGGAGGTTTGTCGACAGACCTCCTTTGTGAATTCGGGCCATTGTGTCCAACTCGAACCGAATGGGCCATCTCTGTGTATAGATGGCTTGGGCTCACGTCACCCCTGTTAGACTTGATTCCAACACTTGATTAATTAAATGTAATTGCTAAATTCCAGACTCTGATCTTTACTAACGAATTAACCGTTTTCCTAAGTACATGTACACGGTTCTATGGAGTATAGTTGCTTCCATGAAATCCATCTTTTCAGTTCAAAAATTTTGCCAGCGATTGAAGCAAGTGACAAACATTTCGTTACCTCAATAGTGAACGTATAATTTTGTCGAAAGCTGGTTCTACTAAAAACTGACCACCCCACTGTCCAAATATTAGGTGGAAGTGGCACGAACAGTGTAATTTTAGAACTCTAGCCTCACAGTGATATCCACCTTTGATCGATGTGACCACTGGTGACGTCATGGTTCTAGTAAAGCTATTTTAATTTAGACATCAGCTCTTCTTTTTTTAGAGACATAGACAGGCATTAATGACGTATTCGACGACGAAGCAATCTGCAAGATATACTTCACTAGCTCGACAGACGTCGCAAATGACGCTGTACTGAAAATTAAAAAAAGAGTGGGGAAAAAAGAGATTTCAATAGTCTCTTGAAGAGTTTTCGCGCCTATAGTCGTGCGATGAAACTATCGAGGTAAGTGGGTCAACATGTTGAAAAGGCGTAGCAGTGAAGCTTATTAAAAAACCATGTAAAGGAGGAAATTGTTTGACAATATACGAGCATTTGATAGAACTAGGAGGAAGCAGAGCGATGTGATATAAATTAAATTTTGAAAACAGGGGACAGGGAACGCAACAAAAAGGGCTAGAGAAAGGGATTGGAGATTTATAGGAAAGAAACACGTTCTACTATATTAAGAGAAGGGGGCGCGAGGGTGGTCTTTCAAGGGATATAAATAGTTATCTAACAATTATCTCAAGCAGGAAGAGATGTTTCTGCTTGAATCTTGACCTTCGAGTTGAAGTTATTGCTCCTTGAGCTTAGCACTTCCTCCATGCGATATAAGCCTTATAACTTTCCTTTAATGAACAAAGATACGAATCTTAAAAGCAAGATCATCCCGGATTAACGAAAAGTTCAAATGTCGAAAACCAAAGTTCAGATAAAATCACGTCACAGTCCGAATCACTGAGCGCCATTAAACTCACCTTTTTATAAATCTGATATGAAAATACCATTAGCCTATTTCCTACTTTCTTTCTCTCTCTCTCTCTCTCTCTCTCTCTCTCTCTTTATTTCTCTCTTGCTTTCTTTCTTTCATTTTAACTTTCTGCCTATCACGCTCACATTCTTCTGCCTTCTATCATATCGCCTTTTATTACGTGTTTATCATTAAATGTGTGTAGGGGGCGTCTTCCCTTCGAAAAAACAAGAGGTCGTGGGTTCGAATTAAGTGAGGTATTTGGAAGATGTGCTTTGCAACCAGTTGAATAGAGATACGGTGGTTAAACATATTCCAATCTTTTCTCCCTCTCAGGCAAACAAGGCGACTGGATTGTTTACAGTAATGTTCTCAAGATTATATTTTCTTCTCCTACAGTTTTCTCGGTTTTTTTAAAATTATTATTTTACCTTCACATACAACATGTTAAACGAAAAGAGAGATGTTCAGACATGTTCAGATAAGTAACATATAGATTTCATTACTTCCACTCGAATAATATAAACTGCTGCATTTAAGGTCGAGATTTTTGTTATCTGTAATTGTGGTAATAAGCCCTCTTACATGCTAAAACGATTTCCACAGAAATATCAAATCAATATCAAATCAAAAGTAGAATGACTTTTCCCCATTCTTTGATGGGATGTTTTCATGATGGGTTTTAATTTTTCAGTATTAACCTTATAGACAATACTTTACAATATAACTGGACAGACGACTCCGATCCTTTTAGCTAGAAATTTATTGATTGTAAGCGACCCTTTCAGGGGGGAGAGATTGATAAATTGCTTGAAATTGGATTGCACTTTGCTCTAAGGTCAGAAGTTTTAATGACATCGTTTATCAGGCCTGGGACTAAGGCCCCTTTTTATTGTACCTTTCCCATTTATACTCCACGTCATGATCCAGACAATGTTCTCATATGTTACTGGAAATCTCTTATGTTTTGGGGTATTTTTAAAGAAAATTAGGTACATTTGATAAGTTATTGTGATGGTTTGAAAGTTTGATTCTTTAATACATTATTACGATAAAAATGTATTTTTTTCTCAGTACACATACAACACGTAACATTATGGGCTGAGGTCGTGTGAATGGTAAATTTCATATTTCAAGAGTAGTTTCCAGGGCAACTCCATCTGAATTATTAACATTGCTAGAATATTCCAAATACTGCAATACAAAAAAATGAGAATACGCATTTATGTCATATATAGCTGAGGAATATGTCTGAAGATTTGGTCGAGGATATGTGCCTCATGTTTTCAATATACATTGTGATGTGCACTCGAACACTCGATTTCCCGTTTCCACGCCCATCACTCTATCGTCTGTACAACACCAAACCGTAAAAACATGATGAGCAACAAAAAGAAAACCGTGACTAAAAGCTGCAGTTCGAAATCTCTTTTCAGAAGCATACCTTTTCTTCAAAAATTGTTGATGTTGTCCTTCGAGAGATGAAATCAATCCGAACATGACTTTGAAGAGCTCCGAATATTTGTCTGAAATATTTTTCATTTTAGTCTAATGGATCAGGGTTACTCGGCGTCTGACCATGGAAAACACATAAAAATAGCGCATTCTTTTATCCAATAACATGATCTTGGGAATATTATTAGCAATACGAACAACATAGCGGAGTCCAATTCTTCAAACAGCCCCCTGGTCATGCTGTTAGAGTGCTGGAGAAATCATAACTATACAAAATCAGGGCTTAACATATAACATTATATATAATTCGTGGTAAAATGACTTAAAGATTATATAGACATCTGATGACAATCGGTAATGAATAACAACAATCGTAGAGCATCAATATATTTGTTTACATGAAAAGTAAGGTAACAAAATTAGAGAGTTGCGGTAGAAGATTGGTAAAAATTATCAGCTGCTCGAATATAATAATTGTCTTTTTCGAAAACACATAAATCAAGTAATCACCCAACCCCCTTCTCTCTTTGCCTCTCTCACCTCTCTCTCCTCTCCATTCCTCCCATCTTAACTACTCTCCTCTTCCCTCTCTCTGTTTATCTTTCTTCTCTCTCCCCTTCGTCTCGCTCTCTCTCTCTCTCTCTCTGTCTCTCTTTCTCTCACTCTCCTCTCTCTGTCTCCTCTCTTTTTTTTTCTCTCTCTCTCTCTCTCACCTCTTTTCCTCTCAATCTCCTCTCTCACGTGTCTCATTCTTTCTCTCTATCCCTCCCTCTCTCTCTCTGTCTCTCTCACACCTTTCGCATTCCCTCGATCCCTTAAACTATACATCTATCATTATAATCCTCAAACACCGTCAAAATAAGCCTTTTAGCCCTTTTTTCCATATTTCTCCAAGAAGTCATACATTTCTAGGTGGCTCTATTACAAATCGGTTATATATATATATATCAGTGAAATACTTTTTGGCGATAAAGATGTATATATATTTAGATATAAAATGCAATTTTGGGTTATGAACAAAGGTTGTGTTAATATAATATAGACTTTATATATCATATATTTGTACTATAAATTGTTATATATTACATAAAAAGTATGGCTGCTTGTACTGCTTACACAACAATGATTTTGTAAAATCTTTACATGATAACTTTAACCCCAAAAGGTAAGCTATGGTCTCTTGGAAGGTTTGACATTTACTTATTCGTCAGTTTGTACCCATCATTGATATTCACATTCTGCACGTCTTAATGGTTCTATAGACGGGTCCACAAAGGAGAAACAGTGACCCACTATAAAAGTGTTACATATTATATAGAGGCTGTTTGTCACGTTCTTCAAGTGTCGCTGCCCCCACACTCACCGCCTACCCCCTTCTGATAATTCTGGGCCTGCCGTTATAACATCAGAAGTATTGCTCCACGCAAACCACTCAATCGTTCTAAACTAACAAATGGATAATGCATTAACGTATTGGTTTAAATAATCTTTAAATAACAACAGAATGATATCAGTAACGCATTTGGATAGGATTAATATCATTCATCAATAATGGCCACCCTTTAAAAAAAACTTTTTCCGGCGAATTAAGTGTCGGCGTTCGGTGTCCGTTCTGATCTGTATCTCCGGTGGATTATTTTTACATGGTTTTATAAACGCATGCCTAAAAGCTTGTTATTTGTGATATAAAAACTTTATTTCACTGAATACAAGCACTCATTGTGTGCGTCTTTCCACAGTGAGATGTTGTTACCATGGTAACATGCTTTCATCTGAAATCGAAGCATGGTATGCTTTTAAAGCAAGTGATGGATAACATGGAAAGGAGATTGATCGGATACAAAGGGATCTTAAAAACAACTAGGATTACAATCATTTTAAATGCGAAGAAATAAAGGGTATATCTGTTTTCTAGTAATTATGTCATGAACATTACAGGTGTTTAACCAAAGGGATAGAAATAGAGGAAAAGAGAAAGAGAAAGAAAAGGAAAAAGAGAGAAGGAGATAGCAGGTCTGTATTTAGAGAAAGCGAGAAATTGAAAGAAAGATATAAAGTTAGATAAAATGTAAAGATAAAGAGAGCGAGAGAGAGAGAGAAACACACACACACACACACACACACACACACACACACACATACAGAGAGAGAGAGAGAGAGAGAGGGGAGAGAGAGAGAGAGAGAGAGAGGGAGAATGAGAGAGGGAGAAAATCATGCATTCTGTTGTTTAGAGGTGTCGTAAATAAATTTACTCAAACTTCATTTGTAACCAATAATAATTGTATTCATATTAACGAGTTTTTTTTACAACACATTCATGATACGCGGAAAAATTATTTCTATAGCCCCAATGTCAATAAAGCGTTTCAGCACTTTCAGAAGATTATCACTTTAACCTTTAAATATTCATCTTTCATATTTTACTCCTTACTTTATAATGAAATTTGTATTCATAAACTTGATAATGCAATCATCCTCCAGTTTCTATTATCAATGCAAAAAAACAAAAAACTATCCTGTTTCCATGGTTACAAGGAGTTTCTCTTTTCAGGTCAAGTGGCAAATAAATATGACCAGTTAAAAAGAGAGATAGCAAATGTGTTGAGGAAAGGAAATCTACTGTTTCTACTCTAAATAAAATGTGCACTGCTGAGTGTATTCATACTGACAGAGAGCATGCGGTCATGATCATCACTGTATCAAGTAGGCTAATGGAATCTGGTCATGTTTGCTCACTCAGAAGGTGTCCTCATGTACCTGGCACGCTGACTCTATCCAATGCAGTGGCATAGACAATAACAATAACAACTTATCCCACTGGTATCTATGAAGAAAACATCGTAAGAGATCAGTGTCTTGGTCATTTTTTACCTTTACGTGTGTCTTATCATGAAAGCTCGGGAAGAGACAAAGGAAAAGACGGGTAAAGAGATACAAATGTGAGAGATAAAGGGGTCGAATAGAGGATTGAATGCAGGAAATACAACTGTACACTAATAAAAAGAGAAAGAGAAAAAAAGTTTGTACGAAGAAAAGAAAAATGAGTGAGGGAAAGAAAGATAGAATGAGAAAACAAATACCGTTATAAAAAGATAAGATGAGAGATAGAGAGAGAGAGAGAGAGAGAGAGACAGAAAGACAGACAGAAAATGGTGCCTTCTGTTGTTTAGTATTTTAAGCCGTGAGCAAATAAACCAGATGTATTTTTCAGTTAAAACCGGATAAAAGGAAAGGCGTACGTATCTCGAGGCCGCCTTTACTTCTCGTTTGATAATACAACGACCTTTCACTAAAACACAAGATCCATACTAGAATTCCTATTTGAAAACACCTAATTTAGAGGACCAGGCGACTAGATTTGTGCACAGAAACGGACATTACTTTGCAAATGTGCATTAATTTGCATATATATTGGTCACATCCTATTCTTTTGTGCCTTTTCTACGCAGGATTCAAACAAACCCATACAGCTGTTTTATTATTACGCGGACGGTAGTAGGAAATCTAGGCAAAAATAAAAAGAAGCAAATAAAACAAAGTTAAACATCCAAATTGTATGCTGTTTTTTTTGCCGAAGACATTGCAGAACTACATAAATAAAGAATAATCAAACACTATTACATATTGGTTATTCGTTGAATGGAGAAGGACATTTCAGCTGAAGAAGAAAAGAAGAAAAAAAAAAAACTCAACAAATTTTATGCTAGATTCTCTGCCACAAACATTGTAGAAACTATATTTGAGATCTACGAGGGAATAACATGAAACATAAACTAAAATGATCAATATAGACTTGTGGACGGGTTTCGGCTAAAAATAAAAAATAAAAGATATAGCAAGGACAAACTTTATTATAAAAATGCTGAATTCTATCGGCTCGCAAAATGAAGTGCAGTACAAAAGTAATATGAACAAAAAACACGAGACCTCTATGTACTCTTGGTGAGAATGAGGGCTGATTAATTTGATAAAATTTTCATGTCAAGAGTGAGAAAAAACGTGAGAAATAAGGAGGTATATAAGAGCACGAATCCGCTACCATTCGCAATTTCCTTTTTCCACGTTCCGAACCCACTTTTATGTAGGTTTTCTCAATAACACATTGTCTCGTTCTCTTTGAAGAAATTATTCTTACTGCGAGAAAATCTCTTCTGGGTACAATTTAATTTCATTTAATTAGACAATTTCACCGTTTATATTGTTGAAAACGAATAACATACACTGGCCATGACCTAGTCTACTCCATCACAAATGCAGATATTGATAAAATCAAGTTAAAGAAATGGCACATTTTCCGGAAATAAAACCGAATAGTATTTGTCCTCGAGCAAAATTCTCACTCGGCCCCAGCTTTAGAGAGAGAGAGAGACAGATATCACAATTCACACAACAACAAAATGTAAAGTTATATGGACAGTGAATCCCTATCACAATTTTTGCCACGAAATGATATTTGAGAGTTTCTCGTGATTTTGATTGCAAAAGAGGCAACCATTGTCCTACCGTTTTTTACTAGAGAGATGCAACTTTATCAATAAATCAAAACAGCATTAAAAATAAAATAATAATGAAAATATAGCAACAGCATGTATGCATTATAGACACAAAAGCATGGAGAAAGTTTAGCTTTACATTGCTTGTCAAGAATTGATATATAAGAGAATTTTATGATTTTGATTGCTGAAGGAAGCAACCATTGTCCTACTAAAGCGTCCCTCGCTTTCATTTTCTCTCTCTCTCTCTCTCTCTCTCTCTCTCTCTCTCTCTCTCTCTCTCTTTCTCTCTCTCTCTCAATCTCTCTACCTCTCTCCGACTCTACCTGTCTCTCTATCTTTCTTCGTCTATCTCTCCTTTTTTTCTTTCTCTCTCCCTCTCTTACTCCCTCTATCTCTCTGAAACTAATTGAGGCTATTCTGACTTGCTGAATTTACTGGATAGGAATTATCGCGCCCCCTTGGTCAATCGTTTTTAATTTTCCCTATACTGAAGAGGAGAAAAATGTATATCTTTATTATTCAATTTTTTAATATCAATTTTTATGTGCAGTTTGATTTTTAACATTTGTGCGCAGTGATGAACACTGTGAAAAATTAAACTTCATTAAATTAAGTTGAAAATGTTTTTTACAGAATAAATGGGTTCAAATAGGTTTACCGAGAAAAGCTATTCAAGAACAAGATCAAAGATTTTTTTTTCTATTTAAAAAGAAGAAGAAAAAAAGAAGAAGAAACGTTAAAATACGGGTCGAACGAACAGGAATTAAAATTGTAATTTAAGAATGAGTGCCCATAATATTAATATGCTAATCGACATGTTGAAGCACTCTGTGTATCCCAGTAGACTTGAGAAAAGTGTGATTACTGTAATTAATCGATAATGATTTCCCTGTCGCATGTCAATATAATTGAACGAACAAGACGTTTCATACGGAAATCGAAGATACTAAATCACGTGTTAAAGATAAAGTTGAGTTCAGGGCCCCGTCTTACAAAGAGTTGATATCAATCGCAACTTATTTGCGATTGATATCAATCGTAACTATGTACATAAGAGATAAGAGACTGCATACTTGCGATTGATTGGAGGACTTACATGTACGATTGATTTGGATCAATCGTAACTCATTGTAAGACGGGCATTGGTCATGCGATTGCATTGTGAAAGACGCGTCGTGGAATCGATCAGAAAAGGTTGATCATCTAGCATATAAGTATTGGTATGTAGTGCAAGGTTCTGGAATCATTAAAATGATAAGAAATTTGGCCCAGTCTTGGTAAGTTACAAGCACTGTACACAGAAAGAATTATATTGGACAACACGAACATGTGGCATAAAAAAAATTGTCCCGATTTTGATGATGTCATGTTACATGCCATATTTAGAATATTAAGGCATTTGAAGAGCCATGATTTTCAGGAAAGATTTATAATCTAATGTTCTTCCACAATTGCATAATAAAAATAATGATGACGCTCAAAAATTATTTTCACCTTTTCCCAGAACTCAACCTTCTCTTTAACCTCTTCCGTGTCACTGGGTTTACCAAAGATTATGATATACATTCACTTTCAATCTGATGTTCTGTCTTTGTTGAACTGCTGCATTGATCGTACAATGTACAATCTCTCCTATGCGAGAATATTTCTACTTTTTCTGGATGAAGGAACGATCGATGGTCAGCTGGAACATCCAGTTCATCCGTGAAATTATAGGGCGGGATTTGTCGCCAATGGCGCGAAAGGATTTAGCATGTTTAACATCTTTTATTTTCTTGGACAATGTCTTCGTTTATAATACATTGTGGAAAATACCTTCTCCTTCGTAAACATTCTTGGAAATATCTATGCGATGACTTTAAATACGATATATATCAACTAGATTAAACATTACATATTCCACATTGTGGTTAATAACCAGCCACTTCCCCAGTCTTTCCCATAATGAATCATGAAAGGCGTATTCAGTAGTTTTTTTAGTCTAATCAGCGCCTTTGATGAGGCAACTAGATATTGGCTCTGCAAATCTCTAGATGGGATTGGATTAAAGGATAATTGCTCAACTGCTAATATGTGTTTCTAAAATTACTACATGATTTCACACTGAATTATCCGTCAGATAAGACATTGTTTAAAAATACATGTACCTTCTCTTTTGTTACAGTTCTAGGAAATATCTATGATATATCTATATGAAATATCTTTAAAGAGCAATGCGGGCATTGATAACTTCATGTACATTGAGTAACCGCCCACCTACCCACAAAACGCACCAGGTTAACTTTTTCATTTCTTTTCACAAGATCTTATTTTCCTATCATGCAAATGGTTTTATTACATCTGCCATTTCTGGGAAAACATCCTATCTTTGCGTAAAAACTACATGTATAACGTTTCTAATATCAATGCACTTGTCTTAGCTGATATATCTTCAAAAATGAACCCCAAAAGAAAGATACCGTAGAAAATGAATAAAAGCGAGAATGAACTCAAATTCAATCTTTCTTTGAATCTGTGTAGAAATATCGTCCAAAGACTCCATCAATCTAACGACACTTGAGCCCCTTTTCCTTTAAAGGCAGTAGTGGCATATCTACAAGGGGAACATGGGCTAATGCTTCCTCCAAGTCGGAACAAAAACGGGGAAAATAAAAAGAGAAATGGAGAGAAAAAGGGTGATAGGGAGAAGACAACGTAAAAAGGACATCTGCATCTCTTTTTGTTGTTGTTCTTCTTTTGCATTTCATTCACGTGGAAGGAATCGCGTTTTAGTCGAGTGTGTATTTGTTGAGTAGATATTAAGCGACTGAACCGAGATAAGCTTCCTTAATGGCGTTGGTTTCTTTAACCAGATATTCAAGACACAGGAAACAACAAAGATCGAAATACAGTGTCCCAGAATATGTCCCGAGTTAATGGATTACAACTCATTAGTAGCACCATCGAAACCGAAGAGAGGAAGATATTTATCACCGAATCGCGTTTGATTCTATTTTCCTTTTTGGTTTGGTAGAGGGGATGAGTGGGCTGGTGGGGTCCAGGCAGGTATCGAGTCTGTAAGCTGTGGGTTTAATGGATTCGCATTTGTATCGCCCCGGTTACTTCTGAGCCGGTGCTCTGAAACGTAGCACCACGATTCGCTTTGCTTGCTTGCCTGCGTGACAACAGATTGAATTTATAGGGCCACCGTACGTCCTCTCTGTGTCAAGAGTCTTAAAGTAGCTGTGCGAAGATTTTAAAATCTAACTTTATTTTCATTATTGCTGAGGTGAAACTTTGATTGGACAATTTTATCAAAATTTAATGCTTAAAAAAACATTCGACGTAATGATTATTATCAATTACAAAACGCTGAAATACAACCCCGACATAGCACCTGAAGAGCTGAGCACTGCTGAGATGATTTTTGTGTGACATCACAGGTTGGGCATGATTTGCACAAGCAGACGATGTCCCATGAAATCTCACACATTGTCAGTGCCTGTTTTGTAATCTTCTCTTTAATCAATTCTCTTACTTCACTCCCGTCAGGCTAAATGTTTAATCTATTGCCTCACTCTAAATCCCGCGGATGGTATTATGTTCATGAAAATAGCAGCGATGAAAAAAAATAAAGGAATCCGTCGCTTGTAAACAAAATAAGACGTAGTTGTATGTTCAGCTGCATATACCGCGGTATGTTCGGCGTTTCAAGAGGGAACAATGCCATCCATGCTATCATTCCGGGGGAGGGGGGGGGGGTTCAATTTTAAAGTGTGGTTTCTTTGATTGTTCATTAACCCCTATCCTGTGTATTTACAAACAAAAGAATTTAGTTATCAAAATCGGTTTGATAACCCTTTTTGAATGGTGTGAAGTGCCATCACATTACTTCGAATGTTTCCAAGCATTGAATTTTGATAACTTGTCCGACCAAAGTTTCACCTTTGCAATAATGAAAATAAAGTTAGTTTTTTTTAATTCTTCGCACAGCTACTTTAATCTCTGGGAGAATGGCATCAGAGTGTATTTTTTTTTTATTCATTTTCTTTCTCGTCCTTCCTTTTGGGGTCAAATCCGTGGGATATTCTTTCTCGATAACTTGTTACCAAATAAACCACGTTTGAAACACCCCGCGGATTAGCCAGTTTATTCCTTTTATAAATAAAGTGCATTAGCGGGTCAAACGGGACCGAATTGTCGGCACCCCTCCCCCTTAAAAAAAAAAGTTATGAATACTTTAACAACATCCCCTATCCACTCACTGGCCGACTCTGGAAACAAAACCTGGATTGACTTTTGAAAATCACATTCCAGGAACAAAAATCATGTTTATAAGGGGAAAAAAGTGATTCGTCTTTGTTGATATTGATTGTAATATATTCTGACGCCCCCTCTATTTTTTAATCCTAAATCCGCCACTCTGGCAGATGTGTATAATTATGTAGCTCCAGGTTATAATGTATTGTCAAACTTATGTTTATGCTAACACGCGATCAGTCAGAAAAACAACATTGTAATGGGGTCTCTGCATATTTGTAAAGCGCTTTAAGCGCTATTTAAAAGCTAAATATTATTATTGCCTACAGCATTATAAATAATTACAATAATAAGAATATACGGTATGATCATTGTAGTTATTAGGATAGCTTTAGATCCCTCAGATATTTTTATTGAAATTCTATCCAGTAGAATATGACGAGGAATTATATTTAAACAATAAATAATTTATACAATAATAATTATATGTGATAATTTGTGATTTGATGCCTCACAAAAAGCCCCCAAATCTACGGCAGATCAAATACAAGTTGAACAAGACAAAACGATGAAATTGAATAATGCTCTGTACTTCCTAATCATGAAACTGTTCTAGGCCCGCTATAAGTTTCGGTAAGTCCTATTTATTTCAAAGGCTCTCAAACGTCGGAAATAAAACAGAATCAAAAGATATGCCGAATACTTCTTTGCACAGTCAAATCAAATTAATCAATTTAATCCCATTAACACAAGACTCGTTACGATAATGTCTTATGCACAGAAACCGCAGCCATCAGAGGGAGATAGTTTTAAGTCAATTTATCGTTTTAATTCATCGCTAGCGGTCGTACGACCTGGATTTGCAATTCCTTGATTATTTCTCTGTTGACATCCCCGGGACAAGGCTTTAGACGTATCATGCACTTTCTCGTGTTATTTTACCATGTGTTCGATTAACACATTTTTAAATAAAGATATAAGATCACTGTGTTTATTTGATTAACATTTTCGCAAGTTCAATCGAATTTTAGAGACAAAGCAGTTTGTTCATTATCAGTGAGTTAAAAGTGATAATGTGAGCAGTCGTTGTAGGTTCAATATTCGGGACTCGCTGTCTTACACTTAAAATACTTTTTAGAATATATTCCCAATATAGAGTTAATTCAAGTAATTTATAAGATCTTATTGGTTTTAGATAAACATTTTAAGTGTGTCGGTCTGTGTCTGGTTCTTAATTGAATATCGTTGTTATTTGAAACCAAGATGTATAGGCCTATGTTTCAAACTATATGGATTAAAAAATACATAATAGAGGCATACCAGTAGGGAAAGCCTTTATGCCTTTAGGGAAGATTTACCTAGCTTTGGTATCACGAATTTCTAATATGCATGAACTATTCGAAAGATTTTGATTTTCCATTTGATGTGGGGTCGATAGGCAAGGCTTTTGTTTATCATGGTTTCTCGTAGCACTGGTTTAACAAATGTGCACCAGTAGCACTAGAAAGGTTTTAAAAAAAGTAAATATTTTGATCGGTCAAAGCCAGGGTAAGCTGTTATCCTGAAAAAACACATTATAAAGCACATTTTTTACGATGAAAATTGCAGGAATATGAATGAACAAAATTTAAGGAAAATTGATTCATAGGGAAAGATTGTGACAAGAAGAAGAACAGCAAACCCCCCCCCCCAAAGTCAATAGAAATATTCGTTTTAAAAGAACACATTGATGTCAGGTTTGTTTCAGGCCTTTTTTGGGTTTAGTCGTAGTATGCTTGCTGACACATTTTTCATTTTCCAAAGCCCTCCTCAAAGAAATTTATGAACAATTCCACTGTCATGAGCTCCTTCTTTATAAAATGTTGTAATATTCAGTACTGACTTGTGATGTAGAGTGATTTTGATTGGACACATTCGTTGGTACATGTGAGATTGTCTTCATTTCTTTGGAAATATTGGTTATGAATGGAATTGAATAATATTCTGAAGTCGGAACAAAAGAATCCGATTTGCAGATTAAAATAAATTGAATGCGTAATATGGCACTTACGATATATTCCTGTGTGAATGGATTGGCGCCAAGAGAGAGAGAGAGAAAGAGCGGAGAGAGAGAGAAAGGGGGATATTGATATATATATATATAGACAGGTAGGAAGAGAGAGAGAGAGAGAGAGAGAGAGAGAGAGAGAGGGTGAAAGAGAGAGAAAGCGAGAGGTAGAGAGAGATAGCTAGAGAGAGAGAGAGAGAGAAAGAGAGTGGGAGTGGGAAAAGAGAGAGAGAGAGAGAGAGAGAGAGTGGGAAAAGAGAGAGAGAGGGAGAGAGAGAGAGAGAGAGAGTGGGAGTGGGAGTGGGAAAAGAGAGAGAGAGAGAGAGGGGGGGTAACAAAAGTGGCATGTATCCATAAATTGAAAAAAGAAGGACAAAGGAATAAAGACAACAAGGGGAGGCTTCTGTTTAGCACTAGGGGGGGGGGGGGGTAGAATGTACAAATTTCAAATTGATGTAATTCTCTATTTTCTTTTGACAAAGGATGACTAAAAATAAAATTACACTGTAACAAAGATAATTGAATACAAATGTCAAAATAACAATAAACATAAGTGACAAATAATACGAATACATGCAACCACATGCCTTTTCGTGAAAATAATACAGAGATAATAATAAATTATATTTCACGTAATCCGTAATATATTCACATGTATTTGGTTATCCCGAGTACCATATAGTTCAAACGTGGGGGCGTACACAAGCTCAGCCCAGGGTTGGATACGCCATTGACTAGGGTCGTAACATGAGAGACAAGACGATGGAAAACCTTGGACTCTATTCAAACGCCTCTGGGAAATCGCTTCATTTTTCATTTCATATTTTCTACCTTTTTAAGTTTTCTGATTTCTTTGCAGTGTTACGATGGCAACCTAATCCTCTCGTTCCATTTTTGTTCTATAGAATCAAGGAAAGAAGGTTACATACATTCTTTCCGCTTGGCGATGTGTACAACCCCGGATTGGAAAATATATATTTCATTTTCGATAGTTCAGGTATGCGATCTGGTTTCATATTCTGTGCTTATTTTACACTTTTCCTAAAACTTTCTAAAACCAAATACCTTTCAATATCTATGTATAAAAGTATCCTTTAATGAATATGTAATCAAAACCTCCTCGGCAGCATTTGGTGGAAACCGTTCGGATATTTTGATAGAAAAATGTTGTTTTGAATATTGTAATGAGAAACTCTCGAGCAAAAGGTTGTGTTGTTACAATAAAACGTGTATGCCACGTATTTATTACAAGGGAGTTTCACACTTTCGAAAAGCTCTCTACAGACTTAATCTTTAGCATTTTCTAAATTATTCAAGGGGTGGGCCATATCTTTATTTTCGAAAAAAAAAGTTTGTTTTGTTATTTTCTTTTGAACTCAAACATATTCTCCTGAATTCAAACAAGTTTTATTAAGTAATTAATACAAAAGAATATCTTCTTTTTGTTATCGTATAGTGATTTTTGTTTTCGTTGGCTACTAAAGTGTGAATAGTTAAAAACTTCATCATGGGTTCAAAAATAAATATAAAGAAGACATATTTTTAAAGATAATCTTAAGATCTGATATTGTAGAATAAATAGACTCTCACAAAATCTTCCGCTAAAATGATTCACATACTATAGAGAAAAAATGATAATAATTGTGGTTTCTAGTATCCACATAATAATATCGCTCATGTTCGTCACTATTAACGCCTCAACGTTCTTAGTGCTCTAATATCCAACATGAAAGAATTAAAACAGAACCGTATAGGCGCATCTAACTGTGAGAGATAACGGGAGAGAAGGCCCAGAATATTAATATGTCAGTGTTTTATTTTTGTAATGAGTACAACTCTTTAGAGCATGTTATCAATTATTCTTCTACTCAAAGTTAATCACAATCCTTTTCATTAAACGAAAAGAAACACAGAACAAACAAAAAAAAAAAAATAGCAACACTCCGTAATAAAAACTTTAAGTCAAGTGTGTATTCCGTTCACATTCCCCGGTGATATGAGGTGTATATCTACCAAATCTGGTCTTGATAATTATGATTATCGATCACAATTTATTTGAACATGTCGAAATTAATACATAGTTGCTATGACAACCATTTTTTGGTGAACATTGTAAGATACTCCTTCTCACATGTCCATGTCTTTAATTCTCTCTGCTCCAATGTTGTGTACGTCACGCGGAATTACGACCAATAAAAATTCTCTGCTCAGTGCCCACTAGAATTGTTTTCTAAATCTTGAATTAGCCCACGGCTTTCGCTTCAATAATTGAATCCTGCTTTCAACCCAAGCAGTCATACACTTCCGCTTGGAATCCAAGAAGTTACGAAAAGCTCTTCTGTTTTCTTCTAAGATATAAGGACACGTACATCTGTCTTCCAACATTTGCGCACCATGAATTATTTTGAAAGCTTACATCGAGAGACTTTTATACCCTCGATGAATAATTAAAATTGTATTGGGGAGTTGGTAATTCCCAAATCTCTCATCCAAGTTCCCGCTCTTTCTTCAGTAGCTCTAAAAAGCATGCGAGAAATACGTCAATGCCAGTAGCTTGAAGAGAAAGGTTAAGATGTCACTACTACCTGAATCCATTGTTTGAAGATAACAATGTTTTCTGATAAAGGTTCGGAAAGGAATGAATATACATGTGCTCTAATGGTAGAATTAATGTATTTTGAAGATGCCCATTCTCAAACCGTAAATGTATTTTTTGTTAATATTTAATTTATCGTGTTCTTTGGAGTGTCGATGGAGGGAACACTCATTGATAGAGCCTTTATTTTATTTGACCCGGCCATGTTTTACATTTCCCAGTGAATCATGATCTTGAGATAACCGTGTTTGAAAAACCTGCATATTAGGTGATGAGTGTGAAAGTTGTCTTTTCAGTTTCATCAGATATGTTTCAGAACAAAAAAAAAGCAAGCTTGCCTTCCTTTTACAAACGCCTCGAGCCTGGGCCTGAATGTCAGGGATGTCCTTTCACCCTTCGCAGTTTTTATAGGGTCATGCAAATATTATTCGATCTTATGTTTCATTTCAAGCTGTAAGACAGTTCGAGTCATATTGCGTATTATGAGCCGAAAATTGTACCAGAGAGACCTACGTGATAGCAATTCAAAACACCTTCACTAATAGAATTCGATTAATTTTCAAATTGTGGTTCACATCGCATCATTTATTGATCGATGATCTTGATGGTTATCTCGCTGGGTCGTTACGATTCTTTGAGTCTATCGTATTAATGTCCCTTAACTGAGGGTCTGAGATTCGTCTTGAGTGGTTTCGTGGGACATGTCGATTAAGTGCAAAAATAGAATTAAATAGTAGGTGTTCAATTGAGCACGTGATGTGCATGTGATGTATCACCAAGGGAATTCCACTTTCCACTTCCATTGTTCTATTAATATCATTCGGCAAGCACGTTTCCCGCCAATAATAGAATGAATAGCCATTTCCACCAAGGTCCTACGACACTCGTGGCATCCAGTATTCAGACACTTAAAGGAAAGGACAAACTTGATAGACAAATGCTCTGAAAGAAAGCAGAAAGATCAGAGAAGCAGACTGGTGAAAGTTTTGACGAAATTGCAAGGAAAATAAGAGTTATGAATTTGTGAAGGGTGGAATCACTGTAAGTAGGGGCACCTCAAATCAGTTGAATCGGTAATGTCATTGTGACGTACTGCCAGTCAACCTTCTCCTTTGTTTAAACCATTTAAACTATTTAAAAAAATACTAAAATATATTTTTTCAATTAAAAAATGCACGATTCAGGATGGTCTTTTATTTGTAGAGGACATATAGCAATATGCTATCCGTAATTTATTTTGAGTAGTGCCCCATTAGTGGAGACACTTAGAGGGGTAAAAGAGATTAAGATTTTCTAGACGACAAACGGGAAAGCTGTCCGTGACTACGCCACAATCCGATGACCAAATTGCTAATATTATGAGGTTCGCATAGATTTAATGATCTCATTTTTCAAATATTTATAACTCTCTTATCATTTGGAACGATTTATTTCAGACTTTCGTTTTAATTGTTTTTGTCACTCATGACTTGCTTTCGTGAATCAGTGACTCCCAACAATTTGTGTAAGTATCATTGCAACTTGGCCTTTATCAACACGCCAAACAACGATCCATTTTTAATTTTAAAAAATACATGAATAGATGGTAAGCTTTTCCCCTTTGAAAGTGTTAACTGGCTCCATACAAATCTTCAAAATTTGTCTTTAAATTAAAGAGCTCATAATAACGCCATTCGTCGAGTGTCCGATGTAAATTTGAGCAACAGAAAGTTTCATTTCATACTTTGCAGTCACGCTCCTTTTTATAATGGATTGATAGTGGTTTTCCGGCACTATACGATATTTACCGAAGGTACCCGATGACTCGGGATGCAATACGATTTCGGTACGACGCAGAAGGTCTGATGAAAAGAATGGCATTCATTTTGTTTTAATAAAACACTTCCGATATGTTTTTGCTTTAATAGGGCTCGAGTATAGCTCATTATTGGATAGCTAGACAAGAACGAGGGACTATCATGACTATAATACCACACCAAGTCCACGTCTAACTGGATTAATCCCACTAAGATAGAATACAGAGTAAAATAGGGATTCACAAATGTGTTTTTAAAGGATCGATAATATACAATGATGGGTCTTCTCTTATCTGTCACATCTTTTTCAAGGGCTTGTGGTTTACCCTCACCCTCTACCCCCCCCCCCGTATGCCTGTCTATTATGTCTTCCTTCTCCCCTCTCCCATTGCTCCCCACCCCTTCTCCTCCCTCTCCCCTCTCTCTCACTCACTATCTCTCTCTCTCTTTCTCTATCTATCTTTCTCGCTCTTTCTTTTACTCGCCCCTTTACTTTCTAAAATATGTGCTTCATCCCTTTATCACCTTCCTTTTCAATAGATCTTCCTATTTATCCACCACCGGATACCGTATGGCAGCGCGTCCAATATATCATTGCCAAAAAATGTGGGGAACAAATTAAAAAACAATATAAATAAAAAAGAACAAGAAATGTCAGAAATGTTGTGAATGTTTAACTGGAGAGAGTTGATATGTACTTTCCATCCCGAGATGCATGGATCGATCATCCGCGGCCATTATAGAACAGACGGATAAAAACCCTAAAGTCAGTCCCTTTTAAAAGCTCGACTATTTCGCGAAATCAGACATCGGGAATCATTCAGAAACCAATAAAGGGACAGTCTTGGAACTGCATTTCCAACAAAATTATGAATGTGCATGAATGTGGCTACTGTGTGCCAAACGCTTGAATCGAGAGAACAGCCCTGTATACACACTAATTACCGTGTTATTACATGGGTCATGAATAGAACGGGCACGTACGTGACCGCGGAAAACAGACATGAAACTGCCGTGTGGGCACGAGGGCATTGGGACGACGTGCCCTCTCCAAAATCAAATGCCAAAATATATAATAGAAATAGAAAGAGAGAAGGGAAGGAAGATGGAAAAGGCAAAGTGAGAAAAAAGATGATGATGATTTATGACGCACTCACACATACCCCTTATTCTCTCGTATGAAATCTAAAATTGTCGGTGCCACCCCCCCCCCCCCCGGCGACAGTGCCACCTCAACACTGGCTCGAAGCAGGCTACGCCACTGTTCTTCAATGTAACGATTTTTCATTTCTCACCGGTTATAAATGATGAGGAGCAAAGTTCTTATGAGAAAAATTATGATGAGGCCCCGAGAGCACGGGACATCAATCTTAGATGAAAAAGACTTAACGGAATAGAAGTGCAGAAAACAGCCTTTTTATTGGCAGGCCGAGATGTTACAGGAGTGGGCATTATGACAATATATTTAGTCTGGTTGATGGACCACCCTCTAAATTGGATTGGAAAGGAAGAAATTCCACTTCCAATTCTCAGGTGAGGTTCATTGGGTGATAGTAAGCACGCAGAGAAGTCATTAGATGGTATAAAACGGGGAGCAATTTAGTTGTGATTGTGTTCGAGGAGGAGTTATCCGTCAGAACGCGTTGCAATTTGGCGTACAGTTCTAAATGAGGTAAGATTGATGGCGAAAGGACATCATTTGTCCAACCTTCTTCTCATGCTTCTGATTCTATTCCTGTTCAAACCCTGACATATCAAAATAAATCATACTCCCTTAAAGAACCACCTTCATACATCACACCTTGTAATAAAGATACTCGAATTGTTTATTGATTTGTGGTGGCATTATGACTGGGAGACTGTGAGTAAGAAGGGTTACATCTAGCGGTGGGTAATTTGAATCATGAAGGTATTCATTAGAAAACGCCTGAAACGTTTTGTAACATGGTATGTGTCAAAGTCGTCATGAGATCTGAGCTAAAGTAATTCGTACAACATTAAAAGACCATGAAATACACTGTTCCCCGTGAAGTTGGAATATTTTCTTTTTTTCTTCTTTTCATGAAATAATAATCGTGACAATATGATTTAATCTTGATAGCTGAAGTTTCTCAGAATTTATTGATCAATCTAAAGAGTCATAAAGATTGTTCAATAGAATTCTGAGAATCATAAACTTTATCTATCTAGAAAAAAATAGGTTGTCACAATCCTTTCATGAAAAGCGATAAGAAAATATATTCCAGCTTAATTTTATGGACAACAGTGTAATTTTGTAGTGGTCCTATATAAGATAGCCGTAGAGCCGACATTATTATTTGTTAGCAATATAACGCCAGGGAATATATTATTGAGCATTTGAGCTTGATTCGACTAATGTCATTCGCGTACTCTTACCATGTTACATCGCGACAGAGCGCGAGCTCCGAAGCATTATAACCTGCTTCCAAGTGGGGTGCGTTTTCCATTGCTCTCCGTGTTATAATCAGTGTTATCCCGAGTCTGGAGTTACGAGACTAACTACTTTTTTTTATGATACACGATACATCATGAGTTTTAAAATTACCTTCGATTTTTCCTCTTTTCCCAGAGGATCTGTGATGTACTCCACGGCTTGCTCTCAAATCTGACTTTGTTTTTACTGAATCCAGATGCAGGAGACTAATCCCACCGGATATTCCTAATTTTTCATGAATTTATTGGTAGAAATACTCAAGACTTGATCATTAGTAACAGAAATTAAAACACATTTCCTGTCGAGAAGGGATACGGCTTCTTAATTCGTGATACATCGTGTTGAAACATCACGCAAGTATATAGGTTTGAAGCACTCTTTAATTTCACGCGTGTACCTAAGCCTGTTTTGTATCAAACGAGGTGAACTTATTACATATTTTTTTAATGTTCAGCCTAAGTTTGTGCTTTTTTCATAATACAAATTTGATGAATCTTCATTTTTCATCTACGGAAATATTTAGAGCCTAAATCTAATATTCAGAATGCACGCTTATCAATCATACTACAGTTAAGTATTGTATTCTTTCCTCACGCGCGCTCCAGAAACGGGTGGGGGTGATGGCGTAGCTCACTCGCTCTCTCTCTCTCTCTCTCTCTCTCCCACTTTCTCTTTCTCTCTTTTGTGCCAAATACTCAAGATCTTGATCTCTCCTACTCTCCCCTCTCCCCCTCTCCCTTCTCCCCTTCTCTCTGTATATAATTATATATATATCTATATCTTCTCTACCTCTCTCCCTTTTCCCATCTTTACCCTCGTCGTATAAAAAAAAACATTTTATTTTGGCCTTTTGAAATGAATGCAATGTCCAGGATAGAAATACGATGAATTTGAATTCTAAAGCAGATATAAACACTCTTTCTCAACTCTAGATTTGAAGATCATGCAGGTTAGAAATAAATTCAACTTGCATTTTAAGTCACAGCCCAGGTTATAAGCGGGAAGCTTTCCCTGTTGTTTAATCATGCTAGATGCTTTCAATTTTCGACGCGCGCGGCGCACTCCACCGTTAGGAAGCTGATCATCATTCTGTGGTATATTGAGAGTTGTCGGATCCTTGGCGCCCCACATCTCTGACTACCAGTCATCCTGAACGCATCAATGTGGAACTCCTTGTTAACGGATGCGAGAATCGGACCTACCAGAAGGCGGATCTTCATATCATGACAAGGATGCATTTATCTGACAGGACAAGAGGAAGACGCGTTTTCTAACTGAACTAGTATCGAGTTTCTTCTAGGTCAGGCCGTGTTTTGAGAACCTTTCAATATTTCAATATTTGTTTCGGCTTATCTTGATCGAAGTTGACGGTCTTGCCAGTTCCTTTAAGGATTTTAAGAAGCATTTGGAAAATTTACAAGGTTAGTAATAATGTCTTCTTCCTCTTTTCAATGAATGTGTTTTCACTTCAACAACAAGTTCTTAAAGCGAAGCTTGGCTTCATTGTTTTTGTTAACTTTTGTTAACTATACGCCTTGAGCATTTAAATAAAATGGATAATGGCGCTATATAAATCTCATGTATTATTATTATTATTACATGCACTTTGTTTGGTAATGCCTGAATTATTGAATAAGGACTTTGGTATGCTGAGAGTCAGAAGGGCGTTAACTATAGAAAATGACCATTCTGTATTGGGCTCTTCTTGTTTCTAATGTTGTGATGCTCTGTTATCTCGTTCACAACTGCCGTTCTTGTCTTATAAAGAGTTTCGATTAATTCAAATCCATCGCTTGTTAATAAAAAAAAAAAACAGTCAGTAACCTATCTATTATACAAAGCTGCTTTTAATATCAAGTCTTTCTCTTAAGCTATCTGATCGTTTGATTGTTTGTTTGTTTTATTTCAATACGGTGATTAACAAAATCCTGCTTTCAAAAATAAATCAATAAATATTACAAATTATTTACAAAGAATAAATACAAAATACAAAAAAAAAAAAAAGTTATACACAATTTTTTTGTAGTGGTAGAGGTAGTACAGATAGTATGGAAATATAAAAAGAACACAAATGGGCATAAAAAACAAAAAGTATCATTACAATAACCCAGTAACTTTTTAAAAACTCAATGGGAAGATAATGCTGGATTAATTTTTAAAATAAAATCCTGTAGTTTGGATTGCGTTCCTACAGTCAGAGAGAGATTATTAAGTAAGTGACTGGCATTGTATATATATATTTTTTTTTTTCTTGAAAAGTTAGTTTTGGGTTTAGGAAGGAATATAATCCGTATGAAATGTTAAAAAGAGTGGTGAGGGTTTTTTCTTTAACTTCAATTTTGGAGCTTAATACATTATGGAACAAATCATTTCACAATTCAAACGACAAAATAACAAGGTGTTTATTAACTTTTACTTTCAAACAATCTATAGAACGAGTTTCGTAAATAGACTACTAATAGGCAGATAATCTACTTGTAAAACGATTCGGAGTGCCCTGTTTTGAAGTATTTGGATCCTTTTCCAAAGACACGGAATCCAGTTTCATCCTCACGGTGTTACAATAATGGAAGTAAGAGTGAATCATTGATTTGTATAAAATGATAGAGGTGGTTACGTTTATATATTCTTATTCCCCTCAGCATAAATTTCGTAAGATTTTAGAAAATTTCCTGTCAATGATAACAACCAAATTAATTGCATTTATCTACTCTATCCAGTATATGGCCATTAATCCTTACATTAATATTGTCAAATAAGTTTGCCTTACGCTTAGAGACTATTAGTATCAGCTTGCATTAAAACAAAATTCTTTAAACAAAAGCTTATTTTGAGTTAACCAGTTGTGAATAGAGGCTAAATCCTCTTTAATAATAAACTGTACAAACAACAAGCAAGTACCATCACATTTCTATTACTTTATATAGGAAAATCTTTTATGTATTTTATAAAGCAATAGCCCCAAAATACTCCCCATGCCTGTGCATGCAATTCCACAATGTACAATAATGATTCACACGATTCATTACAATCTATAACTGTTGTCTGATTGTATGCAATCGCTATCAAATCCACACCATTTCAGTATTGAAAGCAACATCTCATGACTAACCATATCAAACGCCTCTTCTAGGTCTAATGCAACAAGCCCTACCGAATCACCTCGATTATTGATTTATATTTCCCGTTAGATTTAAAGAGCGAGACTCGTTGAAAATTTTGGACGAAAACCAAATTGGTTTGGAATCAATATGCCATGTTCGTTAAGGTATTCATATTAGAGAGAACAGGTAGTACAGATATTGGCCTGTAGTTAAATAAATTTGTGGCATCATCACCTTTAAACAAGAACGATTCTTGCTTTTTTTCCACTAAAGTAAAAATGCCCTTCTTTGAGAGATAGTTAATGATAATGCGTCTGTGCTTCAAGAATACAGGCAGACGAGACTTTCAGAATACTTGATGGATTGTATCCAGACCTATTGTTTTGTTTCGCGGTATTTCTAGGTGTAAACATAATTGGCTATGGTAGTACAAACCGATTTCGTTTTTATTGTTTATGTAGTTACTTTTCTTGTCATGCATGCTGGTACAACTTCGCACCCTCTCTTCTCGAGGCGTTCAATTTGCAGTTTTTTTTTTAACGAGTATATCGATGAAGCAACTTTAACACTAGTACTTTCACTTATAAACGATCAAATTATTTGTGAAAGGCCCAGTGAACAATAATGATAGCCACTATACATTATTAGAATAATATTTACATGAATATTAGCTCTCTTGATAGGAAATCGATGTTTCTTCACACATTTCGAGCTTGATAGCAAACAGTGTGAATTCACCCGATGGTTAAACATTACCGAATTTTCAAATCCAACATCTCTCTTGGCAAAAGTGCCAATTACGCCCAGGTGGTATCGTAAATGATTTCTTCCACTTTGGATAACATCTTGTGCAAATATTTGAATCACACTTTTTAACCCGTTGACTACTGAATTATCTAATTTCCATAGACTTAACACAGAGACTACCAGGTTCCAGTATGCAATGGGTTAAAAGGGCGAGTCAGATGTAAATGGAAGAAAGGGAGTTCTAAAATCATGTATATTCATGCATGTGTGACACACCACTTTCTCTGCCTACACAAATACATTAGTTTCCTATAAATCGTGGTATAGGATCGTCGCCCTTTGAGTTAGGGGTTATGAAGGAGAGAAACATCACAACGCCACATTTGCCCTAGAAAGTCCTAAATGTTTGACGTTGCCGTCAAGGATAGATAGAAATAGAAATTTGGTACAAACACAAGCATGTTTCTGGGATTTCAGGTAATGTTGCAATAACATCAGTGTTACTATTTTAGACCAGCAACATTGATAAACGTGCCGAACACGACGGTGAACAAATCCATTAGCTGTTCAAGAGCAACTCACATGTTTCCGGACATTTTGAAATGCATCCGTTTAATGGTATGGTACTGCAGCGTGTGCTTGTAAGGTCTTTACGTATGACTAAACAAATCGTGGAGAGCTTGTCACTTAGACCTGGATCCTGTGTTAGAAAAGATGTGATTGATCTGGAATGATCAATTGCAACTGTTTGTGTAACCGGATTGTTGTGAATACAGGGGATAGTAGAACAGTGTGAAGAGGAAAGAAAAAACAAGTAGAGGATAGATGTCTTCTTCAAAGAGGCCACGTTCAATGTGACTGTAACCCCGCAAAGAGATTCGATCATACACAATGTGTCTAGGGCATTATTGTGTATGATCGAATCTCTTTGTACAGCAGGCTCTGCAGCGCCCTCACCCTCACCCTTTGCTTATACTAGCATGAAATCATTATTATATACCTCATACATAGATTCTTATTCACTGATTGGTCAAAACTATATCAAATGACAAGGCGCATCTCGATCTATCATTGGGTCAGAGGGTTTTGGTGTTTTATCAATTGACCTAAGGTCAAATGGTAGAACGCCCAAACCATGTGATAGAACGCGTAACCCCTCCGCGACTTTTGCCCTCACAGAGCGTACGGGATTTCAAATGCCTCCAGCGGCTAACTCCTGCGGTGTCAAGGCGCTCACACTGTGCAATTTACGCTCAGCCGCAGTAACTGCACTACACTAATTGCAGTATATGTATAGATTGAATTTCCGTATGTTGGACCTCTAATATCGTTGGATATTTGAAATGTTTTGAACTTCGAAAGACTTTAAATATGTTACTGTGAGGAGCAAATAGACTGTTAATGTTGGATTTCTTTTCTAGACGTATTCATGAATCAATGAAAAGGTAATAAAACAAATATGGACTGCTCTGTAATCGGATGGTGGTGGAAATTATCACTCCTAAGGTGGTGTTCATACCGGCCCTTCTATCACTCCCGAGGCGAATGATAGAAGGGCCGGTATTAACACAGTCTTTGGAGTGATGATTTCCACCATTATCCTAATGAGCAGTCAATATTTGTATACTGTCTCTCGAGACGGACAGACAGATAGACCGACAGGTTGACAGGCTGACTATTCCAAAACTTCACTATATTCTGCCGAGTTTATCTGCTCTGTAAACAGTGATGGAAATACATCAATTTGACAGCGTTAATGGAATTTGTTTAAAGGAAACAGTTGATTCAATTTATACCAATTGCGTGTCATACGTATTCACTATATTATGCTATAAACAAGCGGGAATAAGAGAAAAACAATGATATTACCGGTAAGTGCATGGTAATTTGATTCGATTTATTTGATTTGTGTTCAACCACACTTTCAGTGATATCAAATTAAATGGGCGGATGTAGATTGTTCAGAAGTTACCTTTTGTTGTCCTCCAAAGAGAATTTTATAACGAGGCTTCAACTTTGCATTTGGCTAATGTGTTGTTGTATATAATATCCATTTTGCCCTCGGGCAGTGTTCAAATTAATCTGTATTCCTAATCGTCCCGTCGCATGTAGTTCGTCACTTTCTATCTCATTCTGTATGTTTCCCTGTCTACAAGTCTAAAAAGTGAGAGTAGAAACTACCAACCAATAACTTACATAGAGACTATCGGTGGATCAAAGTAGTTCAAGTTCAAGTTCAAGTTTATTTCAATTCAAATCCATAAAAAATATATAAGATACAGATTATATACAATATAGAAAACAAAACACACACAAAATGTAAACCTGTCTACAAAATATATATCGGAATTATACAAAGTTAATCAGCGATAGAAATGAATTGGGGAAACTGCAAATAAAACCATGAGGTTCTGTCGAGGCAGCTCCCTGTTATTAAAAGATACATAATAAGTTCCAACAATTGGCTATAAAAATATAACAATAACAAAACGTCGTACAAAACAAAAGTACATTTTATTGAGAATCTGTTATTGCAATTGACAACTATTTGAAAAGAAACAAAACAAATTATGAGAACAAAGCTAATTTTAAAATCTAGTAGACGATTGCAGATTACCGTATTATATTCAACTTCAAGCTATTACTCCTGTGGAGAAGACGCATGTCTTTTTGTTCGTTAACAAAGAATGCAGATATTGACTTGGTAAAATAAGAGATAGATGTACATTCGAAAATAAAAATGATCAAGGCCCATTCCAATGCCTCGTGAGACTAGCTAGTTGTTATGTTAATCAGAGACGTTACGTCAATTAGAGAGGTGAGAATAGTCACCCTTGGGGCTAATCATCCCCCTATTCACTAGGGGCATCATTATTAAGCTGGGAACACCGCTCAGGTCATATCACCATGGTTTCTCAAGTTTATTTGCCTCATAGCACGTTCTTGATTGCAACGTCAATAGTTGTGCCATTTGAGAGAAACGTTGATGACTGTCAAGCATACTTTGTCCTCTCCGCCTCTCTCTTTAACTCATCTTTATCTTCATATTTTAATATTTATCTGTCCCCTCAATTTATCTTCCGGGTTCTTTACCTCCCTCCCTCCCTCCCTCCCTCCACTCATATCTCTCTCTCTCTCTCCCTCTCTATCCCCCCTCTCTCTCTCTCCCCATCTCTCCCTCTCTATATCACTTTCTCGCTCTCTCTCTCTCTCTCGTTCTCTTTCTTCCTCTCTTCCATACTATTATCCATTTGTTTCCCATGTTCACGATCTTTGTTATATCATGTCATTTTATGACAAGTATGAAATTATTCTTTGACTCTGGCTCATTATATTCCAATGATTTTTGTTAAAGGTCTCATATTTTCGTATTTTCTTAGTCTTTTTTCCTTCGGATATTGATTGTAGAGGCAAGAAAAGACACATTTAGTCCAGTTTTTTCACTTGGTTGAAGTGCTATATTTATTCTTAGATCTTTCTCTTCTATAATCTCCACCTATAAGTTTTCTTAGTGATTGGTGACGAAATAAAAACAAATTACACGGGGGTTATATAATAACTCACAAATGATTATATCTAGGGTTAATGTTTGACTGAAAAAAAATTTAAGGGAAAATAATTGTTTTAATTTTTTTTTTAACACAGGGCAAATGGGCTCCAACGCGGTTTTACGATCAGAAACAATGAAGAAAAAGAGAGAGAGAAAGAAAAAGAGAGAGAGAGAGATTAATAGGTTACGAAATAAAGTGCTAATGGGATTTAAATGGGGAAACATCTAATATTACAGGGATGTGGCAAATATGTAATATATAGGAGAGATCGGATTTCTCATGATAGATGTGCACACAGAGTGATGGCTAACTTAACATTTATGTTGTATTTTCTCCCTTTTTTCACTCTTCCATATCACTCACTTAAACCGCAACTCCACCAGGAGACAGCCACTGGGGGATGATTCTGCTGGGGGATATAATTATGGTACTAAGTAGTATTACATCCTGGTATAGCAGAGTGGGGGTGTTCGGCTCGGGACAAAACTAGTTGAGATCCTCCTGCAGAGAATGTCGGCTCAATTCCGGAGGTGACATACATCGATCAGTTTAAGCTTTTTGACGTTATACTGTCCATTGAGTAGTGTCACCAGCCCTTGGGACTTGGGGGGGGGGGGGGAGCAATACAAACAAAACTAGCTTATTTATAGATATCCTTATAGTTAAGCGAGGAAACCAGTCGTATGGTCATAGTTTGCCCCGAAGGGTGGAGTAGCCGAAAGGTTCGTTTTGGCAGGAAAAGAATAAAGGAACCTGGAAAACCTTGTCGGAAAGATTGAAACCCCGGAACAAACGGACATTACCCAATACCCCGTTCTATCGGATAAAAGGAATATTTCCAATATTGTTTAAACAAATAATGTATGTTACGTTGACCGTCGAGCGAGCGAAGAGAGTGAGCACATTATTGACTTACAAATGGTTTATGATACCTTAGTCATACTGCAAAACAAAATGGCCAAACCGACTCAAAGTCAACTCTGGTATCAACCGATTCTTTGCCACTGGAAGTAATCAGATTTTGTTTAGATTTTTTTTTTTTTTTTTTTCCTCGATTTTTTCTTGTTGATTTTTTTACATTTTGTGTTGATTTGTTGATTTGTTTGATTTGTTGATTTGTGATTTGTTGATTTGTTGATTTTTTTTTTTTTTTTTTTTTTTGGGGGGGGGGGTTCTGTCAGGAGTCGGTCTTGTGTCGGTCTTAATAGGGACTTTTAGATTTGCGTGGACTGATACATGTGACGTCCATTCAAGTCAGTGCATTAAAAGGACGTCGATCGTAGCAATCCACGTTGTCGTTGTGCAAATCTAAAAGTCCCTATTGGTGTGACTGGGATTTATATCTGAGAAAGATGTGACCAGCCATGTTTTTGGGCCGAATGTTTTCCCCAATCCCCTTCAATCATGCTCGTGTGTCCATTGGTGTTATAATGGAGGTATAAATATCACTGTCTTAGTGTTGGTGATGTGTGAAAGTATGGAATGATGCAGCTGTGAACATCAGCATAATAGGGGGTTGGATTACGTACAAAAATCAATTTTTTACACTTAATAAGTTACTGTGATATTATGGAAGGTACAAAGTGCAATAACCAGTGCTCGGAACAGAACATAAAAAAATGAATATATATCAATTATATAGCAACTATAGGAAATGGGAGTGGGAAGGAGGTAGGAAGGGAGAAATGGAGAAAGAGAAAGAGACAGCTAGCGAGAGAGGGGAGGGAGGGGACATAGAGGGGGAGGGGGTAGTCGCTAATGGTATATATCATTATCACAGTGCGTGGTTACATTAAAGATCGAAGTTTTGTGTCTGTTTGGCCTGATTAAGTTAGGGCTCTTCACACTAAACACGACAAACGATAAAACGATACTACACCACGCCGAGACACAATGATGATATGCAAAATTTTGTAGAAATCACTCTATTAAATTAATGTAAACCTTATAGCAGCGTGCGCACTGACAACAACATTAATTAAGAAGGTCATGCACGACATTTTGAGTCATTTCAAGCAATTTTTTGCAGTACGACTGAACGACTTTGCCATCATACCATACACGACATTTTATCTAATTTCGTGTATGATGTGAACAGATTTTTGTCGTGTGTCGTCTAGCAAGGCTAGCTGCTGTGTCGTTTTTGCCATCTGTCGTGTTTGTTGTGCAGAGGCCTCATCATCTCAGTCACATCAACGAGACTGACACCAGACCGACATCAGACGGAATAAAATATTGCATTTCTACAAAATAATGGCCTGAATCAATCGGTTTGAGGACGGGGTGGAGTCGGATTATAGAGTCTGCTTGACGGTGTGAATAAGGAACAGTATACATCCTACCAAAATACTTTTAGCTCAATCAGCCCTTCGACGATAAAACGAATATATCGTTACGGTGGATAGCCAACGGTTGTCTGGCGGGTTAGGTTCCGTCACCAAAATTCAGGGTGGATTACATGAAAGTCGTTTTTTTTTCTTCCACATAATTCATCATTAAGAGAGCATTTGCGTCACTAACGAAATAACGTCAGTGAAACTGATCGTAAATACATTGTAATACATAGCCGTTACAAACTGAACATTTTAATTATAACATGAAATGAAAGGAGCGGCAAAATAGAACATCTTGTCTTCCAGGCGTGTCCCAGTTTTCGCCGACTGCATGCCGCGTTACCATTCTGTCAAGAGCGCAAAATACGCCGATCAGTCGGCGAATTCGGCAACGGAACGGAATCCGCCTGGGAAACCGAATCTGCCTTCAGTCAAAGCGTCCCCTTCTGGAAAACTCCAAATCTTGTGATTGCCAGCGCCCCTCCCCATTGATTGAGGGATACACTTTGGAACAATAATATAAAGAACAGCCATAGCATGTTTGGCCAGATGTTTCATCCCTTCAAGGGATAATGTATATCATTTTCAAAAATCCTATTTGCAGACGACGCAATGCGACCACAATATTCCTCCCTATCGATACTTGATCATATAGCTGGCGGAGAAAGCTGCGCTGAAATTATTGTCAAAGTGGTTGAAATCAAATCACTTGTAATCTTACAAGTATTGTAAAAACTAATGGATTTGAAACCGCCGTCAGATTCTATCACTTGAGTATCCGATTCCTTGTAATGGTCAATGATGGTATTCATGTTCTTGCTTTTTTTCTCGGAAAGTGCATCTTGTCACGTCGTGGTTGGTGATCCAAGATTTTCTTTTTGTTCTGTCTACCAATATTTCTATTGTTGAATAAGCCTTGGTGTATATTTTCACGACAGTGAGCAGCTAAGAGTGTGAAAATTCAATTTAAACTTATTCCTTTGCTCTGTGTCTTTGACTCTATGGATTGCCTTGGGACATCTATCGAAAAGCACTTTAAAAGTACCAATAGATGGTTTCATGGTATCTGTCACCCTGTCTTGGAGTGAGCATTGGCTTACAATGTCTTCAAGAGCTTGGTGAATGTCTTTGTCCTCGGGAGTGTTGCTGAATTCAGCCCTGGAGCTGTTTCATAAAGCTGTTCGTAAAGTTACGCATGACTTTACGAACGACTTGTATATGAAAAGCCAAATGGGATGCTCAATCATTATTAACTGCATCAACTAAAGTTGAACTGTGCAGATGTAGATTAACATTCTTATCATAACAAAAATCTTTAATGCAAAGTATATTTTTTGCCATAATTTAATTGAGGTTATTGGAAATATCAGACAAAACTTTGGGCATCCTATCTGGCACTTCATTATACAAGTGCTATAGTAAGGAACTAAGAATAGTGAACATTCTTAAAGCTTTCTCTTCCGTGTCATGTCATTTGGAAAGAATATCATAGTAGAAAATATCCCCCGAAAATGCTTGCTTTTCAAATGCCCTCAAATTCAAAATATGACGATAAAAAGGTAAACAGTGTGGACTAGAGATGCATGTCAAACGTGTCTGTTTTCCAACATACTCATTTCTGCGTGTAGTGCTTGCGATCTTCAGCAAGATTGGGTCAATTTCCTATATCGTTTTGATACTTCTAAAACCGTACAACATACACTCATAGTTTTTTTCTCCCTAAAGATTGTAGACAGCTTCTTTCATAATGTAGTCCTATGAAGTAAACTTTACCTTTAAACCCATGTAGTCCAAATATTTGCTATCATATGAGATAGAAATTCCTTGCACGAACACATTCCACTTGATGCTTCAAAGTATTTTCATGAAGCTCTCAAGGTTCTCGAGTCCATTTAAAGGATCACCCACAAGTATCATGAACGCTTTTTACATTATTCATGAGCATTTCGAAAAATAAACATACATTCATGTGCGATCAATGACGAAAGAGGAAATACTTTTAAGTGTTAACCTTATATATCTGGATTGGAACCTTTCAAAAGGTCAACAGATTTTTGTTCATTCAAAATGACGTCATAGAAATCTCGCAAAAGTGTTACGGATTTTGTCGGGGGTTCTTTTTTTCTTTGGAGGGGGAGGGGGGTGAGTGGCGGAGGAACTTTCTTCTTATTTTTTTAAACTCAATCAGAAGATGAGTATGAGGCGCCGTTTGTAAAACAATTATATAGGCAAATTATATGTTATATAATCATTATTTAACAAATCATAACCATTATTTACATATAATGCAAGAAAATGTACATTTTTATTTGTATATAATTCTTAACACATTTTTATTATTTATAAATAATGACAAAGAACGTTTCATTATTTATATATAATTGCCATTATTTATAAATAATTACAATTCACACTTTCATTATTTATATATAATAAAAAGCGTATTTCAATTATATAATATATAATGAAAAGCACATTTCCATTATATAATATATAATGAAAAGCCATTTCCATTATATAATATATAATGAAAAGCGTATTTCCATTATATAATATATAATGAAACGCACATTTCCATTATATAACATATAATGAAAAGCGTATTTCCATTATATAATATATAATGAAAAGCACATTTCCATTATATAATATATAATGAAAAGCACATTCCATTATATAATATATAATGAAAAGCACATTTCAATTATATAATATATAATGAGAGGCGTATTTCCATTATATAATATATAATGAAAAGCACATTTCCATTATATAATATATAATGAACAGCGCATTTCCATTATATAATATATAATGAAAAGCGCATTTCCATTATATATTAAATAACGATTGTGTATGCAAATGTCAATGGTTGGTAACGCCCATAATATGAATATTCATGAGCTTGACTGATATTATTATCCTCTATTCCAGGCACCTTTCCATTTTGTGTTCTTTGTGCATTCTTATCAGAAATCCTACGTGCGGTAAATAAGTCTCTGTATCACCATTCTCCTTCTTATTTGTATGCAGATTTGGTTATAATGATTGATAACTGTAATCATCCTCATTATTTTAATAAGAAATTTTTCTATCTGTGATGGAAGTTTTTATGTACGATTGCCTGATCTGAAGACAAGACTTTCGCTGCATGCATATTTAATGTATGACGTCACCCACACAGAGTGAGAGCTCGAAGTTTTCTTTGAAAGTTTGATGGTGAGTACAGCTGTAATTACGTTCAAATCTCGTAAATTGAATCATATTTATAAACATATCTGCTGTAGGTATGAATCTGCTGATTTGTCTGTACATTATGAAGTGGTTTAAAATGGTTATATCTGATGAATTTAGGAGTAATCTACACTCGAACTTTTGATTCGTTATTTATCGTCGTGAGAAATATTTCAGCTCGATTGCCATCGTCACTCCTTGATCCTTGGCCCAAACTTTCGGGCGAGACCCTCTCTGAAAATTAGATACGAGTAGGCCTATAGGGTCTATAGGCAGATCACTTCACTAGCGCTAGCTGCATCAATGATCCAAGCTTTTTGTTACTTTTAGGTCCAACTGTTGAAAAACTACTTTCATAGTTGGGTCAGAAGAAAGTTAATAGCTAACACTAAGCATGGTCACAGTTGACATGAGTTGTGAACAAGCGCCAAAATTTGGACCAGATACCGAGATAGTTAGACGAGTACGAGAGTAGAAAATTTGAGGCCTAGGCCAACAGACCAGTAAATAATTGGACTACCTGTGAACAGGCGTGGATCCAGGATTTCTTAGGGGGGCCCAAATTTGAAAAAAATCTGCACCACCCCACTCTTACATGCAGGTTCCGCTAAACGTTTCCCTAAGTAGGTGAGGGAGGGGGGGTATTTACGATCAAGTAGAGCGTTGTGAAATTGGCGTGGTGACTAAGGGCGAAGAAACTGCGGGGGTCAAGGGGTGGAACCCCCAGAAGCTCAGGGGTATAGGCATTTAATTGCGGTCAGATGAGCATATTAGCATACCTTATTTTTGACACTGGCAGGACACTAATTGGCGTGACTATTCTTTCTTTCTTTATGAATTTGCCATTGTCCCACAAACGCATTAAAAAGTATAATTTATTAAACATTGAGGAAAAATCTCGGAAAATTATGTCATTTCAGCAACATTTGTAAATCACCGGTAATCACCGGTATCAATTAGAAATAAACCACGTTTGAATTATATTTGGGGGGCATCTGTCACCCCCCCCCCCCCCCCCCATCAGTACGCCAGTGCCCCCCCCCCCCCCCCCCCCCCCCCCGATCTACACTTAACTGATCTCCCCTACCTTTCTTCTTTCTCTTTTTTTCTTTCCCTTTCTCTCCTATTTCCCTTTCCTTTCCCTTCCTACTCTCTGTTTTAGGTTTGCTAGGGGGAGGCAAGGGCCTTTTGGCCCCCCCCCCCTCCCCGATCCACACATTGTTGGCAGGATTAATCGCAACTGTTCTCCCCTTCTTATCATCCTTTTCTTTTCTTCTTCCTCTTTTTTGTTCCCTTTTAGCTCTCCTCTATCCCTTTCCCTTCCTTCTCCTTTTTTTTTTTGGGGGGGGGGGGAGGGGGGAGGGAGGAGGACGCAAGGGCCTTGCCCCCCCCCCCCCCGAACTACAACTTGTTAGCGGGAAAATTGCAACTGATTTCCCCTTTCTTTTCTTCTTCCTCTTTTTTCCTTCTCTTTATCCCCTCTTTACTTTTTTTCTTTCCCTTTCCTTCCTTCTCTTTTATTTTTTGATGGGGGAGGGGGAGAGGTTACAGCTGGGAGGCAAGGCCCTTTCGGCCCCCTGATCTCCTTTTTTCCCCATTTTCTTTTCTTCTTCCTCTTCTTTCTTTCCCTTTCTCTCCTTTTTCCCTTCTTTTCCTGCTCTCTCTCTCTCTTTTTTTTTTTTTTTTTTTTTTTTTTGCGGATGGGGGGGGGGGGGGGGGGGGGGCCAAGGCCCGCTCGGCCGCGCCTGTCTGTGAATGTGATACCCGTAGTCGTACAGAGTCTTGTAGCTATCTAACAAATTAAAACACGACCCCCCCCCCAAAAAAAAAATATTCAGTCTAGACTACATTGTATACAGGGATACGTATAGTGGTGCCTGTGTGTTTCTTAAACTCTTTGTTGGCATAGCCTAATTTGCCTCTGCTCTAGGCTCTATCTTTGAATTTTTGTTTGCTGTAAACACGATTAAGTTTTCTCTGTCATATATAGATCTAGGTCCGTACCTTTTTTGCGTTTTTTTCAATTTGATAGAATGAACAGTTACGAGACATGCATCTAGATCATCTAGAGACTGTAGATCAACTAGATCTGGATCAAGAAATTGAATATAAATTTCAATGTTAGATAATGAAGGAGGGCTTTTTTGGTAAAGAGAAAATCCAAATTAAAATAGAACAGTTAATTCTGCAAATGCTCATCAATGTTTAAATGATCATGCTCATTTCCTTTTATTCTAAGAATTAAATTCCCCCCCCCCCCTCTCTTTTACAGGAAAATGTACAGAGACACTTGTCGCAGTTAATGCATGCAGTACCAAATGCTTGCTTTCTTGGAGTATGTGCTTGAAACAAGAATGTCCTGGAGAAAACAGACCACCACAAGAGAAGGTAAACATATTTACTTTTGATCTAACTTGATCTGTTTATATTTTTCAAGTAAAACAACATTTTGAAATGAGTGAGGTCAAGGCCAAGCTGGAGGGGATGCGAAGGGCTGGTTTGAGAAGTATGTATTAATGGGATGGCTATGTATGATTCCACATGAAAAAATTTGAGGCCTAGTCCTACAATGTACATGCAAGACATTTTTATGTTCCAACAGAGATACATGTATGATGTAGGTATCAATGTTTTACTTTCATTCTCTTCTCTTTTCATTCAACAGACATACATGTACAGTATGGACTATGAAGTTCTACTTAGCCTCTTCAATGAACTGCTGGAGCTGCGACTGGGTATCAAAACCTTGGTATTATAAACTTCATAACCAGTGGCGGAGATATGTTGTTAGCCAGGGGGGAGGGGTCAGTGCCCCCCCCCCCCCCCCACTTTTTCAAGTACCCCCAGTATGCCCCTTTTATGGCCTTTTCACATAGGTAAAGTGCCATATTACTTTGACAAGTTCCCTTATTAATTTGTAAAATTGCCCCTTCCCCATTTCACCTCTGATAAGTGCCCCTTATCCTCCGACAAGTTCCCATTATTCTTTGCAATAAGTGTTCATTTTCCATTCTCATAACTGTCCTTTTTAATCTCTAGTAAGTGCCCCTTTTCAACTACGAGAAATGCCCCCTTTCACTTTTGATAAGTGCCCCCTCCATCTCCTGATTAGTGCTCTTTTCATCTCTGATGAGTGTCCCATTTTGTCTCTAATAACTGCCACTTTTATTTGACATGCCCCCTTTTCCTTCCTAATAAATGCTCTTTTTTCTGATCATAAGTACCCCTTACCCTTCTCATAATTACCCCTTTTCATCTCTCATAAGTGCCTTGTTTACTTTAACATGTGCCTCTTTTTCTTTTTAATAAGAGCCACTTCCCCGTTCTCATAATAGCCCCCTTTCACCTCCAATAAATGCCCCTATTAAAATCTGATCTGCACCTCCCTTTTTGTCTCGCCTACGAGCAAAAAGTGAGACATAGGCGCTGCTTTTTCCGGTGACGGCGGCGGCGACGGCGACGGTGTCAACATCAAAAACTTAACTTAAGGTTAAGTTTTTGAATTTTTGATATAATTTTCAAAGTTTAAGTTTTTAGTCAATGAAACTTAGACTATAGGGTTATCAAGTATTCCCAATCACGTGAGTAGAATTTCAGGTCACAAAGTCAAGGTCATTTCAGGTCAATAGACTTGGACTATGTTGTGGCATCATCATCGAAAACTTAACCTAAGGTTAAAGAGAAGGTTGAGTACTGGGAAGAGGTGAAAAATAATTTGTGAGCGTTATGATTCTTATTATGCAAGTGTGGAAGAACATCAGATAAGACATGTTCCCTGAAAAGCATGGCTCTTCAAATGCCTTCATATTCTAAATATGTCATGTAACATCGTAAAACTCGGGGGTAGGATTTTTACGCCATGTGTTTGTTGTGTACCATATATATCTTTCTGTGTACAGTGTTTGTAACTTTCCCAAGACTTGGCCAAATTTCTTATCATTTTGATGATTCCAGAACCTTGCAATACACACAAATTGTTATATGCTAGATGATCAACCTTTTCTGGTCGATTCCACACCGTTTCTTTCACAATGCAATCGCATGACCAGAACTCAACTTCATCTTTAAGTTTTTGAATTTTTAATATAATTTTGAAAGTATAAGTTCTTAGTCAATGAAACTTGGACTATAGGGTTATCAAGTATCCACAATCATGTGAGTAGAATTTCAGGTCACTAAGTTAAGGTCAAAGGTCATTTTAGGTCAACAAACCTAGACTTTGTTGTGGCATCAACATGAAGATATTGAATTTTTAGCATATTTTCAAAATTGTTTGTTCAAATTCCATGAAACTTGTACCCAAGGGTTTTCATGTATCACAAATCATATGACACAAATTCCAGGTCACAAGGTCAAAGGTTACAAGGTCAAAGCTCATTTTAGGTCAGCAGACTTGTATTATGTTTTCACAACTTAATTAATATGAGAATTAATAAATCAATTTTTTTAATTAATTTGTTCATATTTCATTCAAGTTATCAATCATGGTACAATTAATAGTAAATAATTCTTCTGATGATTCTTAGTCAATATTCACTTCAAAATGATGATTATATTCAGAGGATTTCATTTTTGGGGTCCTGCTAATGGGCCACCCTGCCTATAAATAATGTTCCAACCTCAATTTTTCATCATTTCGAATTGCATAATGCAGACGAGACCGCCGAGAGCGTTTACCTTGTTTTAAAACTATTGCACTTTTTCCTTTTTTTTTTAAGTAACCCTTTTCATATCTATTATCTGGTCAGTGCCCCTTTTCATGCGCAATAAGACTAGCATCTCTTTTCACCTTTTGATAAATTCCCTTTTAACAATGATACGTGCCTCTTTTCCTTTCCAATACCAAAGGGACCTATCCCCTTTTCATACATGCCCCTATCAAAATCTGGTGGGTGCCCCTATTCCGTTGAAAAATGCCATTTCCCATTCTCAAAAGTGCCTTTCTTCATTCCTGGTGAGTGGCTCTTTCTGTAGGTCTAAGAAGTGCCCCATTTTCACCTCTGATAATTACCCTTTTTACATGACACATGCTCCTTTTCCCCTTATCCCTTTAGTGTCCCCTTTTTCTCTCATCATTAAACGCGCCCCTAATTTCAAGCGACTAAGAGTAACTCCCCCCAAAGCTCGCTCGCATTTATAGATGATATAATTACGTTACTTATTAAAGGTCTTTTCAGTCTTCCATGGTGAGAATGTGCTTATAACCCCATTAGGATTGGGTTTTTCCCTCTTAATAAGATGAAATTTTTGTACTGCGAACTCACAAAACTTAAAATTTTCCTCGCTCGCAAATCAATTTTCAGACCATCACACCAAACTGATACTTAAGCAATATCTTGTATGGTGTATAAAGAGAAACAAATGTTGAAATCGTCCCTGATAATGTAATCACAATGTAGGGGTATATACCATTGTCTAAAAAAATGGATATTTTCACTTTGAGATTCCCTTTTTTCCAGAAAGTGCCTATTTTGTTGGTGCCCCCCCCCCCCCACTTTGGAAGACGCTCCGCCACTCCTGGGGGGGACACATCAGTCAAAAGCGCGCACAGGGGGGGGGGGGGGGGGTTGAGGGGTAATGTGCCCCCCTCCGAAGCTGAAATTTTTTAACCTGGATTTGGTCAAACTCCCAATAGATAAATATCATTCACAATTCTCTTCAAGCAGTACGTGTAACTTCACCTTGCAAGCAGTATGTTTAATTTTTTAATCACCTTGTATATTAGGCCCTGTATTTCAGCTCAAATTGTTTAGTGATTGTGGACAGGCGAAGCAGGAAAATAGAAAATTTGGCCTTCATACACACAACCACACTAGTGACACCATGAAACAGAAACACTATTACAATGATTACCGGTACTGAAACATAGTTTTCAAACTACCAAGGAGAGGTAACCAGGAACCAAGGTATAATACAATGATGCAATTTTACCCATGTTGTAGTAGTACATGGTAGTCCCGCCTCTTCTTTTATGCACATCCTTTCCACTGCTATCGCAAGTTTTAAAAAAAGGGCCCAATGTCTGCATAACTAAGCAAGGTAGGAGTTCATTAAAAACATGATGTAAAATATTAAGTATATCACACCAAAGCATCTCGATCTGACAGCACGATGTGGAGAAAAGTTAATGGTGTAGATAAATACACAAGAAATATGTTCATCGGCAGTCTAAGTCAAGCAATCATTTATAAAACTGAGGCTTTGCCAAGGCATCCATTTTAAGTATGTGTCTATAGGGCAAATAAGATGTAGTCAAGTACTCAAGTTACCACCTGTCAGCCAAGATCAAACTTTTGGAATATAAGAGTTTTGGGGAGGGGTCATCTTTTATCAATTTCTGTTTATTGATAATAATTATAACATTTGGTAATGGGCCTATGAGTATGATTTATATATTGTATAAAACAAGCAACTGTTAATAAAAGGTCTGATATACCTTGGTGCGTGTGTGGACCACGGAGTAACCATCACACTAAAGGATGTTATATACTATTGTACAGTATTATTGTTTCTCTGGAAAAAATTGCAATCATTGAGTCATAGGTATATATATTTTTTTTAAAAGAAATCAGCATGTTTTTATAATGTGTTTTATAATAAGGATGCAGGTCATGATACAATACATTCCCTGGAGAAAAAAATAGTGCTCAGATTTAGCCTAAGTATGCTTTGTTGAATTTTTAAAGAAAAAAGTAATCTACAAATGGAAGTAGCAGATGAGGTCATTTGTGCTTAATATTTGACCATCAATGTTATAATCTGTAAACATATTAGTTTGTTGTAAGAAAATGAATAAATTAAACATGTTTATTATCTTATATACAGTATTCCCTTCATATCTTTTCTTTTTAGTGTGCATATATGGTTGGATAAATAGAATCATATGTGGAAAAAATCTGGAAACAGAATGTGAGAGTTCAGAGAGAGAGAGAGAGCAAAAGAGAAAGGAAAGGAAATGAGAGAACTGTTTAATGGTGAGAGATGTTGATGTTGTGAAAATGAAAAATTTATGATGCAGTGAGACAGCGAGAGAGAGAGAGAAAAAAAAAATCCATCTTATAAATGCGTTAATCGCCTCGCCGCTATGCGGCTCGTGGGCGATGCTCTGCATCGTCATAGGGACAACCCCCCCCCCCCCCTTAGCAAAAAGCTAGATCCGCCCCCCCCCCCCTCCCCCTGATAGGCCCTGACAATGAAATCTGGAGAACATACAGATTCACAAGGGCTGGACTACTCGGTCTTGTGGATCAAATAAAGAAATAATGGAAGTTATTATAAAAGTATGTTTTTCTCTCTTGTTATGATAATTGGAGAAAAAAACCCTGTTAATTAGATTATATTAGTTTTAGCTTCAACTGTTTGATATTAATATGCATGTGGGCACAAATAGCAGCAACTGCTGTAAGTGATATCTACGGTATTCCTTGAGCTGCGGTAAATGATCTTATTGTATATGCCACTTACTGGTTTTCCATAGACCTGTGCACAAATGTTATCATATAATGCTATTCAAAAAAGTTCAATAGGATGGTGTACAAATCGAATATATTATGCCATTCTTTCCACTTAACTTCATGTTATTCAATATCCGTGTCATTCAAACAATACAGGCAAACATTCCCTGATGTCATTAAGTTTACATCAATCTATCTTGCTTCTCTCCTTATAAACAAGCCATCTTCATTGGAATTCACATCCTGAATTCCAATGAAGATAGACACCTCTCTTGCATTGTACATGAAATATCCATTCACTGATCTCCGCACGAAGTACCCTCAATTTTACGCACAGAAAGCTCACACTAACCCGTAACCAAAACCACCCTGAAATGATGACAATATTCAAAAGATCAATTCATTTGTAATCAAGTGTGGATTTTAATTCATTTGATCCCTTGATAGTCTGGGTTCGGTATACCGAAACAGGGGAGGGAGCAGCTTGTGGCGTGGAACCATAAGGACCAATGAGGTTCTTTTGGGACATAGTTTATATAAAATTACCAAGCTGAAACCTACCCTAATACCAGTCACATAAATCAATGCTCAACTGAGTATTTGTTGCGTTTTCCTCAATCATGACTTGTTGAGTTTTGTGCAGAAGTGCTACAATCCATTGTTTGAGAATGTATATAGCGAGTAGTCCAAATCAGGAGGGTCGCAAACTCCTTCTCAACCTCCATTGTTACATCTTGATTCCTGAAGAGCCTTGTGATTTGAGATGAACTTGGGAGAAGTTCCCACATTGTTTTGGAGGCACACGCTCCTTGTGCTGACTGCTCCTCTTCAGCAACTACTACAGACAAGTCCACTTGTATCTTTGTAACCAATTCCAAAGCCAGCTGTTCATGAATAAAATGTAAATTGAAAGAAGAAAACAAAATCCAATATTGTTACAAGCACTTTAAGTTCTAAAGCTGACATCACAAGTATATTTCTTTTTCTTCTTTCTTGTTGTTTTTCTTCTTCTAGTAATCTTCAAAGGGCTATTAGTTTTATATAAATTCACTGTTTGCTCAACAGGAGTACATTCCTTATTTTCTGTGCCAACGAGAGATCCCAGATTAAAATATTACTTCTCATTATGGTCTGAAATGAAATACCATATTGCCAAACATGTATTTTATTACTAATATACTACATGTCTGAGTAAAAGATCTAATCAAACATTCCGACCATTGTTTTAAAGACCGTCAATACTACTGGGCCAGAAGGGATTAGACCACCCAGCCAGGTCACTGACAGGTGGCTATCTCATCAACTCAGCTCTCAACTAACATAAGAAAGAGAGGATCATGGGGGACCAACAGACACCGATTGGGGAAGTTTTCTATATAGAGAGAGCAAGTAGGACAGTGGGGCTTTAAGAATAGCAATTAGCATTCATAGAAATGGCATAGAATTTACATCCTTAAACTTTAAGCTTTGAAAACCTCGTTTTGATTTGAGTGTAACTTTTGAGTTATTAACAACCAAAAGTTTCCAGTGATTTGTTTTTGTTTCACTTTTAGTACACAAACATATTTTTCTTTATCACACTTGCAGGATATAATCATATAAGATCATTTGATCTTGTACTGCTAGGCTGCCCCCCCCCCCTCCCCCTCTATTATACGAGTGTGAAAAAGAATACAATTCTTTGTAGCCTTTCTTAATCACTAATCAAAATTTTGAACTTCAGTTAATGTTGTTTAAGGAATATATTATGAAAGTGAGATGGATTGCAGGTGGCAAGGGTGTATTGGTTGAGAATTGCAGGTAATAATTCATGCTCTACTATGAGCCAACTTACTTCACACACTATCATCTTGCAGCAGGGTAAGGTTTTTACAGAAATTTTAGAACTTGCAATGGGATGTACTTAAATATCAACTTTGTACAATAGCAGTATGTAGAAAGGAATTTAGGATAACCTGACTTTGGGTCTGCCAATGCTTAACACAAGCTTTATTTCATCAAGATATATGGTTATTGCTCAAGTTGTGATAGGGTTTTATATTAGCTTTAGGGTTAATATTACGCTTAGCTATGGATCCAGGATTAAGATTAAGAATTCATTTTGTGTTACAACATAACCACTAAACAATAGAGCAGGTCGTAAAAATCAGATACACGTTTCACAAACTGGGGGTCAGTGTATTTTTAGTTTACTAATACAAAGGAAGATTTTTAAACTGCCAATGATGAGTATCAATACATACAGCTCCACCAGCACCTGGAAAATCTGATTGTACGACACTTGTTCCTCAAGACATTTGCTCAACATCAATTTCATCCCGGGATCCAACACTAGACCTTACCCTACACCTAACCTCAATCCCAATTGCAACCCTCGGCCTAACCCTACACATTTGACAAATAAAGCCTTGAGCAGTCGTTGCAGGAGCAAATGTTTGGTCACTCGAAATGCCATGACAGGCTCACTTGCTATGACTTTATCTGTTTCTTTACCAGATTTAAAAAATACCATTGCAATATTCATTATTAATTACCAGTCCATTGTGCTTTGCTCCTAATATGTCAGGCACAAGAGGCCATCGCTTTCAGGTAAGGGGCAGAACATCAAGAGTGGAACCTCAAGGCACCCCCTGATCTGTCAACAGGAAGCCCTCCTTCTCAATCCCTGGAACAGAATTATAAACAATTCAATAAATATTAACCAAATTTGAAATAAATAGCACTATTTAATATTTTAGTTGTCTTTAACGTTTACTTTTTCAGCAAAATTTGAAGGTCAATTGTTATTTTTTTTTTTTGCTTGTTGTTCCTTTTCATGTATTGGACCCCCCCCCCCCTTTTTTCCCCTGCACATGAGCTTAAAATGTTAATTCTAAAAAGGGAAACACTTCAGCAACGTGTTAGTAGACATGTGGATTCATACATAGCCATCCCATGAATACATACTTCTCAAACCAGCCCTTTGCATCCCCTTCAGTTTGACCTTGACCTCACCTATTCAAAATTTTGTTTTACTTGAAAAAACTAAACAGATCAAGTTAGATCAAAAGTAAATATGTTTACCTTCTCTTGTGGTGGTCTGTTTTCTCCAGGACATTCTTGTTTCAAGCACATACTCCAAGAAAGCAAGCATTTGGTACTGCATTAACTGCGACAAGTCTCTGTACATTTTCCTGTAAAAGAGAGGGGGGGGGGGGATTTAATTCTTAGAAAAAAAGGAAATGAGCATGATCATTTAAACATTGATGAGCATTTGCAGAATTAACTGTTCTATTTTAATTTGGATTTTCTCTTTACCAAAAAAGCCCTCCTTCATTATCTAACATTGAAATTTATATTCAATTTCTTGATCCAGATCTAGTTGATCTACAGTCTCTAGATGATCTAGATGCATGTCTCGTAACAGTTCATTCTATCAAATTGAAAAAACGCAAAAAAGGTATGGACCTAGATCTATATATGACAGAGAAAACTTAATCGTGTTTACAGCAAACAAAAATTCAAAGATAGAGCCTAGAGCAGAGGCAAATTAGGCTAAGCCATCAAAGAGTTTAAGAAACACACAGGCACCACTATACGTACCCCTGTATACAGTGTAGTCTAATTTGGGGAATCGTGTTTTAATTTGTTAGAAAGCTATGAGACTCTGTACGACTACGAGTATCACATTCACAGGCAGGCACGGATCCAGGGGGGCCCCCCCCCCCCCCCCCCCACCCGCAAAAAAAAAAGGAGAGAGAGAGAGATAAGGAAAGAAGGGAAAAAGGAGAGAAAGGGAAAGAAAGAAGAGGAAGAGGAAAAGAAAAGGGGGAAAAGAAGGAGATTGGGGGGCCAAAAGAGCCTTGCCTCCCAGCTGTAACCTCTCCCCCTCCCCCCATCAAAAAATAAAAGAGAAGGAAGGAAAGGGAAAGAAAAAAAGTAAAGAGGGGATAAAGAGAAGGAAAAGAGAAGGAAAAAAAGAGGAAGAAGAAAAGAAGGGGGAAATCAGTTGCAATTTTCCCGCCAACAAGTTGTAGTTCGGGGGGGGGGGGGGGGGGGGGGCAAAGGCCCTTGCCTCCTCCCTCCCCCCCCCCCCAAAAAAAAAAAAGGAGAAGGAAGGGAAAGGGATAGAGGAGAGCTAAAAGGGAACAAAAAAGAGGAAGAAGAAAAGAAAAGGGTGATAAGAAGGGGAGAACAGTTGCGATTAATCCCACCAACAATGTGTGGATCGGGGAGGGGGGGCCAAAAGGCCCTTGCCTCCCCCTAGCAAACCTAAAACAGAGAGTAGGAAGGGAAAGGAAAGGAAAATAGGAGAGAAAGGGAAAGAAAAAAAGAGAAAGAAGAAAGGTAGGGGGGATCAGTTACGTGTAGATCGGGGGGAGGGGTACTGGCATACTGATGGGGAAGGGGACTTGGGGGGGGGGGTGACAGATGCCCCCCAAATATAATTCAAACATGGTTTATTTCTAATTCGATACCGGTGATTACCGGTGATTTACAAATGTTGCTGAAATGACATAATTTTCCGAGATTTTTCCTCAATGTTTAATAAATTATACTTTTTAATGCGTTTGTGGGACAATGGCAAATTCATAAAGAAAGAAAGAATAGTAACGCCAATTAGTGTCCTGCCAGTGTCACAAATAAGGTATGCTGATATGCTCATCTGACCGCAATTAAATGCCTATACCCCTGAGCTTCTGGGGGTTCCACCCCTAGACCCCCGCAGGTTCTTCGCCCTTAGACACCACGCCAATTTCACAACGCTCTACTTGATCGTAAATACCTCCCCCCCCCCCCCCCCCCCCCACCTACTTAGAGAAACGTTTAGCGGAACCTGCATGTAAGAGTGGGGTGGTGCAGATTTTTTTGTCTACCCCCCTCCCCCCCCCCCCCTCCCCCCTCCCGGTTTTTGCTCATTTCGCCACTGCCGGTGTCACTATTACGTACCAAAATTTGGCTTACATAATTTCAAATTTGGGCCCCCCCCCCCCCTAAGAAATCCTGGATCCGCGCCTGTTCACAGGTAGTCCAATTATTTACTGGTCTGTAGGCCTAGGCCTCAAATTTTCTACTCTCGTACTCGTCTAACTATCTCGGTATCTGGTCCAAATTTTGGCGCTTGTTCACAACTCATGTCAACTGTGACCATGCTTAGTGTTAGCTATTAACTTTCTTCTGACCCAACTATGAAAGTAGTTTTTCAACAGTTGGACCTAAAAGTAACAAAAAGCTTGGATCATTGATGCAGCTAGCGCTAGTGAAGTGATCTGCCTATAGACCCTATACTCGTATCTAATTTTCAGAGAGGGTCTCGCCCGAAAGTTTGGGCCAAGGATCAAGGAGTGACGATGGCAATCGAGCTGAAATATTTCTCACGACGATAAATAACGAATCAAAAGTTCGAGTGTAGATTACTCCTAAATTCATCAGATATAACCATTTTAAACCACTTCATAATGTACAGACAAATCAGCAGATTCATACCTACAGCAGATATGTTTATAAATATGATTCAATTTACGAGATTTGAACGTAATTACAGCTGTACTCACCATCAAACTTTCAAAGAAAACTTCGAGCTCTCACTCTGTGTGGGTGACGTCATACATTAAATATGCATGCAGCGAAAGTCTTGTCTTCAGATCAGGCAATCGTACATAAAAACTTCCATCACAGATAGAAAAATTTCTTATTAAAATAATGAGGATGATTACAGTTATCAATCATTATAACCAAATCTGCATACAAATAAGAAGGAGAATGGTGATACAGAGACTTATTTACCGCACGTAGGATTTCTGATAAGAATGCACAAAGAACACAAAATGGAAAGGTGCCTGGAATAGAGGATAATAATATCAGTCAAGCTCATGAATATTCATATTATGGGCGTTACCAACCATTGACATTTGCATACACAATCGTTATTTAATATATAATGGAAATGCGCTTTTCATTATATATTATATAATGGAAATGCGCTGTTCATTATATATTATATAATGGAAATGTGCTTTTCATTATATATTATATAATGGAAATACGCCTCTCATTATATATTATATAATTGAAATGTGCTTTTCATTATATATTATATAATGGAATGTGCTTTTCATTATATATTATATAATGGAAATGTGCTTTTCATTATATATTATATAATGGAAATACGCTTTTCATTATATGTTATATAATGGAAATGTGCGTTTCATTATATATTATATAATGGAAATACACTTTTCATTATATATTATATAATGGAAATGGCTTTTCATTATATATTATATAATGGAAATGTGCTTTTCATTATATATTATATAATTGAAATACGCTTTTTATTATATATAAATAATGAAAGTGTGAATTGTAATTATTTATAAATAATGGCAATTATATATAAATAATGAAACGTTCTTTGTCATTATTTATAAATAATAAAAATGTGTTAAGAATTATATACAAATAAAAATGTACATTTTCTTGCATTATATGTAAATAATGGTTATTATTTGTTAAATAATGATTATATAACATATAATTTGCCTATATAATTGTTTTACAAACGGCGCCTCATAGATGAGGTTCCCAAGGTCTTGTGCTACAGCACGTACTTGAAAATGAATTGAAGCAATGTACGTCAAGTCTTTCCAAGACACACCTCGTTAAACTCTTTCTCTCTATCTCTCTCTCTCTTTCTCTTTCTACTCTCCATCCCTTTTCTTTTTTCTTTCTCTCTCCCTCTCTCTCTCTCTCCCTCCCTCTTTCTCTCTCTCTCTTTATATATTATCTCAAACCCCCACCCTTTCTCTTCTCTCTTCTCTCTTGGTATCTCTATCTCTTTCTCTACTCTCCCCTCGCTCTCTCTCTTTATTTCTCTATATCTTATCTTCTTCTCTCTCTCAACCTCTCTCCCCCATCTCTCCCTCCCTGTCTTGTTCTCTTCTCTCTTTCTTCCCCTTCCTCTCTCCCTCTCCGTCTCTCTTACTCTCTCCCTCCCTTCCTGTCCCTCCTCTCTCTCTGTACCCCCTCTCTATCTTTCTCTCTCCCACTCTCTCCCTTTCTCTCTCTCTCTCTCTCTACCTCTCTCTCCCCTCCCTCCTTCTCTTTCTCTCTCGCTCTCGCTCTCTCTCTCCCTCCCTCCCTCTCTCTTTGAGAGAGCGCTGATACATTCTTATATTCACTCGAGGACCTCTTGTCTGACACGCTTTACAGTGATTGACATGACCGAATAAGAGCTTGGTTTCCAGCCCAATGGTCACCCATTAATGATCTACTAGCTTTCGATTTCTCTTTCTTCCGATTCCTTACTTCGATTCTTGTTTAAATAATCTAAATACGTGTTGACGCAGAGATATTTTTTCTACATGAAGCTCATTTGTTGTGATATGATATTTGCTTTTCCTATTTGTGGTTCTGAATTGGACCACCTGATTTTATGTTTTTGATTTTTGTTTTCTTAAGAAAACAAATAAATTCAAGAAAAAAACTCAGTGATGCGTCGCGTCTTGGTTTGGATGTCATGATTGTTATTGACACTGTATAGATCTAACATCCCACAGATCAAACCTGATTAGAGTGATGTGTTCTGAATGATGTACTTGCTCATACCGTGAGATACTTCGACGATGTTACACCCTATTGACTGAGAATGTACTTCCAATAATTATGATCATACTCATGTATCTTTCCATGAGATGAAATTGCTCGGCGAGGTTAGGCTCATGACTACACGATTGTATTTGACAATGTATGAGAATCAGAAGAAAATATTGGTCTTAGAACGGCGTTCGATTTAATGACAAACATTTATAAAAAAAACAGATCAACAGTGCAACAGCGGAACTTACAAGTATAAACATGATAAAAATACACTTTAACCTGAGCAGTGCTTGTGCGTGCGTTAATTGTTGTAATCGTTGATAAAAAAACTAATCCATGGTATTATGTGTTTAGAAATGTATGAATTAGTGTCATATCTGTTACTATGCAAAGCATTATCAATTCTTTGTCTAGTTTACCCATTTCCAATAGTAATCAAGGTAGGTCTTTTCATGCTTACTAATTTGTTTTGCCCTAATTTCATCTTTTGCATTTGATGTTTTCGGTGGTAGATCAAAGGTTCTTTGAAGGGGGTACAGATATGTTTTCAAAACTAACGTGCGGATACGAAACATTAATCTTCCAATTAAAAACAAAATGTAACAAAGCGAAGAATAAAAAAAAACATTAACAAAAAGAGCGTAAAAGCCCCCCCCCCCCCCCCCCCCAAACAAACAAAAATGAGCGATTTCAAATTCGACACGGGAGGAGCTCACACTTTGTCCTGCGGGATACGCGTGCTGGAATGTCGCTTTGGATATCTAATGGATCAATATGCTATTTCAAGTTAAAATTATCGGATCTAACTTTTCGGAGATATTACATCCTTTGTTTATTATCCTATGTGGCCAGAAACAAACCCATGAGCTGGGATGAAAAAAAAAAGGGTATGAACTTTCAGACCATACGAAGCTTTTATTTTGTTTTACATTCGTGAATCCATTTAGAAAGGAATTGGGATGCTTATGGATCATGATAGTTAATGGCGGCTTCCGCAGGCCGAAAGCACTGCATAGATCCATCATCATAATTCTTTTTCTCTTCCTCCATGGAAAATGGCTCGATCTATCATCATGGTCACTGGCGGCTTAATAAAGATAATATTTTCCTATCATTAGTCAATGTCAAGGAGATCCCATTCCATTTGTTCTTATTTAGCAAAAAATAATTAGCATACGTCATTTCCTACTTGTTTAATAATAATGGGCCTTGGGATTTTTAGTTAAAATCTGAATTTCTACAAAAATTTATTTCAAGATAAATCTTTAATGAAAGTTCATTTCTGGTTATTAAAGTCATCCTTTTGCAGAGTAAATGGTAATAGTATACCCGATTGTCGTCCTTGACCTCAATATTCATTTTTTGCAATCTAATTTTCATGACCCGGAGAAAAAGATGGTTATTGAAAAACTGTCTTTTCAGAGGCAAACACTTACACAAACACGCGCTTCAATAATAATTATTTCCTTGAGGATTTTTTTTTTTATTATATCGCCCTAATAATGCATGAAAACATGATATCAATATATCGACGTTTCATTGAATTTTTCGTCAGCCTCAACGGTGAAAAAAATTTCGATGAAATTATTATCTCAAATGGAAATCACTTGAATGGGGATGTGCGATTCAATAAAATTTGATTAAAGAGAACACCCTGGTATGTTTTCATCAGCTCGAGATTGCCAAATAGCCCACTATTTCTGACTTGGGAAGTTACAGATCGCGTCCTCATCAGCTCCAGACTCGACCTCGAGAAATTAGCTCGAGATATTTTGCTCAGCGTTCGCCCATATAGTGCGAGTCTTCGGGCTGGAGAAGATGCATCGGGCAATTTGCAAACTAGTCCAAGATATCTTGGGATGATTATCTCCACTAAATATCCCGCTAATTGCAACTGCGGGCTGATGAGGACGCAAATTAGCTGGATAATTTGCCATCGGGGTAGGCAAAATAGCGGGTTATTTGGCAATATCGAGCTGATGATGACAGACCTCTATCGGAATTGAAGCAGGTGTATGATGGGTATTATTTAATGACCCTGGTAAAGACACAGGAAGAGAGCAGAGGAGAAGGAGATTCTCTTGTGACTGATCTACAAAATGAAAACGTGATATCCGTCAGTATGGCCTCAGACAAAGAACCCTTTGATAAATAGGTCACGATCATTTCCCTGTCAGCCCAAGCTTGATGACTGAGGGTACCCGATCGAAGGCCATTATTGATTCAATGACCTAGACTTTTCATCCGCAAAACAACATGTTTAGGTATATTTTATTGGGTTTTATTCCCCTTTGATTTTTGTTTAAACTATGTAACATCCCCGCAATCTAATTGCAATAATTAAAAAAAAACATCTGCTTGGTTCAGTTCAAAGATATTCACAGCATTCAGTTATACTGCTTTGGCTGATATATTGAATGGCTCAATAAACTTCCTCTGGCATTTGTTCGGTAGGTTTTATTGGTGTGCTTCTAACTTTGTGAGAATCACAAAACTCTCGTATATCTCGTTATCTCGTTTATCTCGTTATCCTACATAGTAAAAGTTATGCTGTGTACACTGGCAAAAAAGGACATTTTTTGTTGCGTTAGGAAAAATTTAATATAATATTTAACATGAAAGTGAGTTAAATCACAGAGAATGGAGTCTGGATTAAACTTTATATTTGTGTTAACAATATCACTAGGGAGCACTGTGGTATATTTTTTAAAGACTCTCATATAGGAGAGGTTGTGGGTTCGATCCTCGCTCGGTGCTGACATCCCTGCACAGGTTTTTTTCTTCCATATTTGGCCCTCTCTACAAAGGTGTAAATGGATACCTGTTAATGCAGGGGTAATAATAATAATTACAGAGTCCGCAGGAAGAGCAGAATTGATACTGATGTGGCCACCCAGGGTAATTAGCACCAAATTTTGTGTTCATTATCGAGTGTTCATATCGCATGACCTATACAAATTTCATGGGAATCTATATATTACTACCCAAAGTCGATCTCCCCAGTGAGACGGATTTACAAACCTCAGAGTTTCAGAAAAATACTCCTTCATAATCTGATCAAATCGTTTCTCATTTCCGGCACCTCTGAGGCCAAAGTCATTGCGCAAATTCTTTTGAAGAAGAAACAATCGTTTGGAGCACAGATCCGACTTAATGGAAATAATGAAGTTATTTTGAAAATTGAAAAACAAGAAATGCATCTTTTCCATGATTACCTTTAAAGGGGGTACCTCATTGAGCGGCGAATGCTTGCGAACGTAGCAAATGTGGGGTTTCGCCAAGGTTCGTAAAAGGTCGCAAAAGGTTGCAAGAAAGTTCGCAAACAGTTTCATTGTTGCAAAGAAATTTTATGTCTCTGCGAAGTTATTTTTTCGCAAACAGTTGCAAGCGTTTGCAAAACAGTCGTAAGTGTTTTTAATACAGTCGTTAGTGTTTGCAAAACAGTCGTAAGCTTTTGCAAACGGTTGTAAGACAGTGTCACTGAAGTTCTTTTTGATTCGCCAATGCTTAGCGATCACGTTACCGCAAGGTTCCTGTATAAAATTGACCCATTGTGTACCTGGAGTTAGAAAAAGGTCCCAAACATTTAAAAAAAAGTGACAAAGGATTTGCAAATAGTTGCTAATCTTCGCAAAAACTGTCGCTAACATTTGCTTTCAGTCTCTAATAGTCGCCAACTGCACTTCGCAAACACTTTCACAAACATTCGCTCAAAATTAATGTCACTAAACATCGCTAAACATCGCAAAGGCTTATGACTGTTTTGCAAATGTTATCTGTTATCTTGCATCTGTTTGCGGAACAATACATTTTGAACATGTTCAAACTAAATTTGCGACAGGAAAAACTATTTGCGGCAATGAAAACTGTTTGGCTAAACCCCAAATTCGCTACGTTCGCAAGCATTCGCCGCTCAGTGAGATACCCCGACGCCGTACATTTCCCATTTAATGACGTACACACCCTAGAATTGAGCGGTAGTTTTAGATCGTCTTTATATTCACACCACGTAGCTCACACACGGGGTGCTACAGTTTACCCTTTAAACACTCCAGAGAGGTGGCTTTCTACCCCCTAACGTATTTCAAACACTGATCGGGATGCTAACAAGCAATACAACACTAGCATTCAGATCACTCATTCTCCAGAATGGGACGAAATACAGACGCGAAACGATTCATTTCCTTCTCCTCCGGAAGTTTATCTGGGTGATAGTTTACAACGTACGAGAGGTAGGGCAACAGATCAGATGTCAACACATAATATTGTCTAAATCAGTTGAATTGCGGAATCGGAGCCAAGAAAACTAGCTTTCAGTTGACAGCTCTTGACATAGAAGGCTACTTTTTCGTCGAATAGGTAATACCGTCAAAATCGAATTCTGTTCGGTTCTTCCTCCTTCATTTCATTTCGACACCTCGCACGTCGTTTTAGAACAAGATTCTGTAACACATCTGATATGAGGTAGAGGCCGGCACAGCGATGGATGAAACCTGTCGTATAGAGATGATTGCCCTCTGGACCTAGATTATCTAGCTATAGTGATTTTATTGAAGTAAATATATCTTTTTCCCAAGGGCAAATTTTTCCTAACTGTCCTCGTGGTCCTCGATAGTCCTTCTTGTTATACTAGAATATTTGTGATATACATTTACGCCATATTATTTCCATTTCGTGGTTCTCCGGAAGTTTTTCTCAGTGACAGTGTACACAAGAAATAGGTCTCTCTATCTCTTTCGCGGTCTCTACCCATATCAAAACATGATTTACTTCATATTCTTGTTTTTTTTAGGAATGTGATCTGACGATGTAAGATTACACATCTGCTTCTTCAAATAAATAGCATAGCCAAACGGGATGAAAGGGACACTGTCACCATGTATATTGTTGTTACATTTTAATTTTCTCCCGCCAAAACGTGGGCATATTTGTCATTGTTTGATTGGCCGCATTGGGTGCCCAATTAATCCACATTTGCAATATTACACCCGGTGTGTTAATGTGTGTCCGTCAATTAGTGGGGTTATAAAACTTACAGGGCCCTCAGGTAGAACAACAGTGATGCTGATGAGGCTTCCACGGGTAAATTTTAATAATCCATTATTTTACTTTCAATTATTTGAATCGGTTGCGGCTTTTTCTTCTTTTGTATAAAAGGAGTGGCATTCTTTCACATGCGGCGGGTGAACAGACAAAGACATTTTAGCAGACATCAAAGTAGATTTGTCGAGGGTTGACGTCGTTTGCGTCGAGTGTTTTCGATTTGTATTCAAAGCGGTCACGGAAATCTCCACTTTATAAATGTTATAAGGTTACAAATGGCTTTCTGTTACCCGGAATAACAAAATAACACTTTTGTGTCACAGATTGCCGGTACAATTTCCAAACTAGAGATAGAAGAGAAAAATCACGATCATATTTCGAATTTAATAGCCCTGACAGGCAGAAAATGTAATTAATAAATTAGGTAAAGAGTCTCTTAAATTTCTACTATGAGCATCCACCACTGCCCTGGTCTGCACAGGCTTTGGAATCATTTGTGAATATAACAGTATCGTTACTGTCTTTTAAATCATCTGTGAAAGATTAGATTACCTTTAGAATTCGTTTGCTGAATTTGACTTGTATATTTCAACATTCAGGGACCAGCATTGTCCTTTTTCTGATTATTTTCTTCTTCGTGTTCTTCATAACTCGCTTTTCACTGAGTATTACTTGTTTTCTCTCATTTGTTTTCTGGCATTAAATGCTTTTGGCGAATTTTAGTAAATCATCGATTTCATGAAGAAGAAAAAATGCGCATCTTAATTCCTTTTCCATGGAGGATAGTTGAAGATTTTTTCGTTTCAATGGCTTTCGAATGTGTTTTTAAAAGTGTATGTACAAAAATGGACCTTGTGTTTGTTTTCGGTCGATCAAAAGAAAATTATCATGATAAATGTATAACAATTTTATCCTCTAAGATTCAAATCGCCACTTAAAAAAAATTATCATCCTGTAAATCCTTGCCTTATCTTGGGAGTGTTACAAAGAAGCCGACTCTTCTTTTAATGGAAATCTAATTTATGCAGGGATTGTTCCGATTGCTTTCAACTTTTAAAAAAAGTTATGTTATAATCTTATTACATTGGAGATTTATTTTAGTGTCATTAATACGGGATTCGGTTTTATAATAAGCCTGATAAAACGCAAAAACTATGAGAAAGTAATCCTGAAACGTGCTTGTTTTCCCATTTGCCGTAGACTTATTAGGGACTCATATAGCCTAGCGTGAAATGTCATTTCGTTAAATTGGTCAGATTTTGTTTTTAGGGGGGGGGGGGAATCGTTGCCTTTTCTTCTGGAAAACTTAGAAGTGTTTGGTTCAATTCAGATTGTTTGTTTATATCTTCATGATAATGTCAACAAGTTAAAAGTACATGGTCATCATCAGGTATGGTGGAAAGCTTATTTCATTGACAACTTAATAATTCTACACTTCTAGTTCTACAAGATCTTATAGGTAATGTTAAAGTAAGTATTGTCTTTGTGTCCATTCTTTCTTCCACGGTTTAAATTTGCTGTGTCCTTGAAATGAACGTATTATGTATTTACGTCTTATGATGTTGGCGTGGCCCATGAGCATTACATCTGTATACAATTCATTATTAAAGATATACCTGTTCTCTGTCATATGTAACTGCTAAAAGAACCCCCCCCCCCTCCTCCCCCGCCAATTCTATTTCTTCTTTTTGACTATGGTATATTATTGGAAGTTCATTGCAATAGAAAAAAAGACCCAAATACTTTCTAAAAATCTACTTTGGCCATTTTTAAATATCACCTTTTGAAAAGTGCGAATATAACAATGACGTAATATGCTATCCGAACATGTTTCCTACGGTATATATTTATATACATAAGGGTATTGGAATGTAGAGCTGCTTTCTCGAAAGTCTTAACGATCTTGTCATACTAGGCCTATTCAAAGAAAGTTGCATCTTTACGTCTCTCTTATATAACAGTTGGGAAATGTTTCTATTCTGCAGTACAAAACATGTGGATTGGTTCTCCTGTATTTCCTTTTCGGATAGAGATGTAAAGACTGACTCATGATTACACACAAAATTAATGACTTTCTCCTTTGGGTCATTAAGGGCATAAGGATCAATTATCGACGAAAGCTGTTGAATAGGGATGAAAAGGGATTTGAACAAATGGTAATGAATAAGAAAAACAATATTGTTCATTTGGGAGCTTTTGTAATCTTTGTAAAAGGCAAAGAAGATTTAGAATACTCGGTGAAAGAGTCACCTTTTGCCGTAAAGTTGATGAATTCAAATGACTTGAGCTGTAAATAACATTTGTATTCTAGGCTGTGCGTGGGAGGATCGTCTGTCCCCATTTCTGTTTGTATTTTTCTTCTTCCTTTACTTTTCTTCGACTGTATGTTTTATGATACGCTGTATCAAGAGCATCACTAAGTTCTGATTTACGATCCTCGGTTCGCATTATATAAAAACGCCAGTAACTTAAGTTGTGTCACTTTGTAGTGCAACTCTAATCACTCTTTACACCCACTCAAACAAAACACTTAAACAAAAAACACACACACTCTCTCTCTCTCTCTCTTTACCCCTCTCTCTCTCCTTTCTCCCCAATCTTGCCCATCTCTCTTTCTTTTCCGCTTCTCTCTGTCTCTCTCTCTCTCCTCGCTATTTCCCCTTCCTCCTCCTCTCTCTCAAGTTATCTCCATTCTTGCCCATAATAATAATAATAATAATTATGAAAACGATGCTTATAAAGTGCTTACCACTGAAGTCTCTAAGCGCTATAACAATTGAAAAAATAATACAATGATAAAGAATGACATATTAAACAAAACAAACAATTACAAATAAATCTATAAATTAAAATACATATGAAATATACATCAATTTGAACATCAAAAGCAATTTTGAATAAATGTGGCTCAAGACAAGTTTTGAATCGGATGACAATCTGACAGTTTTTGACATGTAAAGGTAGACCATCTCTCTGTCTCTTCTCTCTTTCTCTTTCTCCTCCTCCTCTCTACTCTCCCTTTTTTCCCTTAACCTCTCTCTCTCTCCCTCCTCACTTCCCCTCTACTTGTATACTTTTCTCTCTCTCAATCTCTCTCTTCTCTCTGTCCCGCACTTTTTCTATCTGTCTTTGCCTTGCTACATCTGTTTTAATACCTCTTTCCTTCCCCTCTTTCTCTCTCTTTCTCTACCTCAAGGACTCTTTCTATGCCATCTGTTATATATATAAAAGAGCTGCATTTGCTACCATCGAGAAGGTTCGGCATAAATGTCTATGCATCCATCAATATAAATCCTCGCTTGGGGCTATTTTTTGCAAATCGATTTCATTGTAATTTAAACAAACAATTTTTATTTTTATTCTATGTGGGGCAATAGGAAATGCGCAAGACCCAATGTCGTTGAACTTTACGATTCAACGGTTATTTAATGGATGAACAGAAATACAGGATATTCATTATGTGTTCAGGTTTGAAAGCAAAAAAAAAACATGATTTCTATATATAAACTTTTATTAGAAATAATATTTTGTAGAATAACAATCATCAGATGAGGCAAACACCTTCTTATTGTTTTGGATAGTGCCGCAGCTTTGTTTATGCGACTCTGAATTTGAAACTCACCAATTTCAAAGCAAAGTAAAGCGTTTCATTTGCTAACAATATATCATTTTAAGCTGATAGAGCATAGTGATCTCATGAGGGAGGCAGTCATAACATTTTTGGAAGTTGTCGCATAGTCCTTTATAATTATGAGTATTGTAACATTTAATGTAAAATGGAGAGGGTTGCCATGAATTTCGATCAAAGAAAAAGGACAATTTATCAATTCTTATCGTGCTTTTTGTTTCTATTTTTAAAGCAGAAAGGTGTCCATGTAGATTAATCTTTACATCAACACACTCGGTAGCTTATACGATGTCGTCTCTGATAAAGATTCAATTGCAAGTCTTGTAACTTAATTTAAACTTACATGTTTGGGTATTCGCAGTATTTAGATTACCCTCGGCTTCTTTACTCTTCGCAGATGTTCAAATACGATATTGTTATGATACAACGATACATGATACTTGGTATATTTCTGAAGCAGGTTAAAGGTACGAGGTTAACCAATTTAATTTTCAAAACGAGAACCACAAAGCAGGTTATTGATATTCATCATATACTTGTTGGTCACCCCCCCCCCCCACACACACACCCTCTCTCTCTCTCTCTCTCTCTCTTTCTCTCTCTGTCTCTCTCTGTCTCTCTCTCTCCTCTCATTTAACTGTCCATGGCAGTAGGACACTACAGAGCTATCCCATCTTGAAAATAAATGTCGCCAGTAGCTTTCAGAGACCAAGGAAATGTATATTGCAACGATATACATCAAACTTGTTGCTGTTTACTGTTCTCTGTCTCTGTCTGTCTGTCTTCTCCTCGTTCCCCCTCTCCCTCTCTCTCTCTCTCTCCCTCCCTTCATGTGGATTGCAAAAGGATGTTATCGCGCGCCCACGCACACACACACGCACACTCTCACTCACTCATCGAACACATACACGCATGCACTATCTCTCTCTCTCTCCTTCTCCTCCTGTGTTATTATAGAAGGATGCTATAGCATCTTGGAACTAAATGTCGGTGGCTTTTAGTATGTTTAGAGACCACGTACGACTACTTATCCTCGGTTCTTCTACCATTCCTTTATGGGTAATAGATGTATGTTATGTCTGATATCTGTTATCTTTTCATTGATTGTCTTGCTTTAAAAGAGGTTTGCTGTCCACAAAGACACTTTTCCTTTCCCGGATTTGTTTTTATGGATAGCACTTCGGTTTAAGTTTAAGTGAAAGAAGCCATTTCCTTTGAGAGTGCAGCAATCTGTTGATTACAGTTTAAAGGGGACTCTTCTGCGTTGATACATGCTAACTGTCGCAGATGTCCTAACAAAAGTTATGTACTAACAATGGATGCTCATAGTCTTTAGCACACTTAGTAGTTCAATGGTCTACAACATCGCCGATGATCATCAGACTCAGTTATTGACTTACTTACAATAGATGAACGATTTCTATCGACTAACTGATATTTGATAAATCATTTTTTTTTCTCCATTTTGTCAATAAAGTGGCTGGAATTGAAGTGAAAACGGAAAATCTGATTTTTTGTTTTCTTCTCCGTTAATTCCATGCAGTTGCATTGTAACCCCTCTTTATCTGCTGGGATATGCAGACTATTTCTTTTAAAGCCATCTCAAGAAAGTTCTTCCTACTCCAGTCTTATGACAAAACAGTTTCATTAGCAAAACAGAAAAAATCAAAGGAAAGATAATATGATTTGAATCTTTGATTTGATCGAAACTTGAATTGAATTGAATCGAATTTCTGAAGCTAGATCGCAGAGTTTTACATCATGTATGACATCATCGTGTATGATCAGGTAAGTGAGCGCGTAGAATAGCAAACCCGTGGGCCACTCTTCATTCGGTGGACGGGAAGCTAGTTATGATTCTCAAAATGGGTAAGAGGGATGGCAAAATATTTGAAAGTGCGATAGTCCACCATAATACGGGAAACTTACTTGTTGTTTGTAGCGGAGGTAGCAACCGACGCTTACTTTTTCGTCCGATGACAACAAAGAGTGCAAGTAGGGCGTCACTTCCACATTTATGTGCACAATCCCTTTTCTAGTCTTATCAAACAACATTTTGCTTTACATGTATTTAGATTTTGATGCCAATAATATGCATGTATTTCAAACTGTTATAACAACAATATTTTGTAACTGTAATATACAGTTCAATGCAATTAATGTCTTGTTTAATGATCTAATTTAAGACAATGTACATAAATGCTTAATTCAGCCTTTGAATGCGACGCATTGTATTTATTATAAAACATTATTGAATTGGATTTAATTGAATTTTTTATATTTTTACAAACGCTCTTCTGGCTTTGAACAGACGTTTTGTCTCATAAGGTCTGGAGAAGGATTCTCTATCTATGAAGATCTGCCCAGTCAAACTGTAACGAATTCTCAACGAAGGGTGTATCTGTTTTTACTATCATAATTCTTTGCGATGCTTTCTAATCATACGTCACAATAGAAAGCATGCGATGACATTTCAGAAGGGGAAAACGGATTGATTAATAAGAGTATCATATCATTTCGTAATTGAAGCGCATATGAGATCAAGTTCCCTAATTTGGCCGTGAATTAAAATTGCTTTTAATATATAATTCATCGTATTGCCCTTGGATTTTGTGATGATCCTCCAGCGGTACATTGCATAATGAGCACATTATTAACTGAGAACTGTATCTGCCTATCCGTACGACATGCATCTCACGTCCATGTTGCTTGCATCTTCGTCTTACGCTGTTTGCCAATTCTAAAAGATAACGAATACTGTATAAGATATGAGATCAAATATGGATAATGATACTCCATGAATTCAAGTTGTGATATGAGTTTTCAGATAGTTAAAGTAAATCGTTTTATTCTATGTATATGCCGAAGAAATAAATGAATGAAATGCCGACAAAAGCATGAAACGAATTAATGGGATTAAAACCAAATCGAAGCGTTTTAATGATAAGTGGAACACAAATTGGTCAGAATGGTTTTCTAACATGAATGAAATCAAACAAATATTGCTTGCTGCAATATGATCACTATAATAAACCTTTGCATAGCCTAATCATGTTCGTTTGTGTTTTGATGTTGTTGAAATGAAAATTCTTCCGCAATCAAAACATGATTTTGGTAGAGTCAATTTTGCCGAGCTTGTGTTTGAAACAATGTTTGTTTTTCTAATGCGGCATAAAGGAGTCTAAACACGCTTTGCTTCGCATGGTACTACAGCAATGACCTAATTGTTGAAACAGTTTTTCTCATCGGCTTCCTGTGTTGATCAAACATCACTCGTAAGTTGACATAATTTGGTCACTGGAGATTAATGAAGCACATACCAGCACACAGCCGTACACATGGTTCTCATAAAAGACCCAATCGCCAAATTGGATGTTCGTTTTGCCAATTATTAGCGGTATTGTACTTCAAACACGCATTAACTTATGAAGAATGTTTGTACACGTTTCGTTTCATTATATGGCCTGGCCTAAATCCATCCATATGTTTTGGTATAATAGTGTATGGTCTGACCACTGTTTTACAAGGATAAAAACGAGACAAGATTCCGAACGAGACTGGATGGCGTCTAGCACACGATGGCGCGCTAACCCCTCGAGCCCTGTTTAGACTTCATCCAATAAACAGCCTCAAAACAATATAAAAAAATAGAAATAACCTGAGGCAGAGGAAATATAACCCAACTTAGTTTTAAAAAAAGGACTGGCCAGGGATAAAATTAACGAGCAGCTGGGCGCAACTAGAGCCCTTAAGCATACTCATTGTGTGTGTTAAAAAACATTGAAATGTGATGCACGTCATTTAATTTTGCTTTAAAAAAAATATGTAAAAATTATGGGCTTCTTTACAAAAATATTCTACGCCCTTGCTCTCCTCACTTTCATTTTGTTGTTTTTTTGCACCGAAATACACAATTGTTTTTAAGCTATTTTCAGCTTCCGTCAATCAAATCTATCAGTAACTCCCACTCCGGAGACAAACAAAATATCTAGAATATTTATTAATAAAATGCAATTTATTATTACCGAAGTTGAGAATGAACGGACGATGTCTTGGCTTTTATAAAAGCTTGGTGTCCTTCACATTTTGTAAACTCTCTTGAAATATTATGATGCTTTTTCGTATTAGAAACATACAGTATTTAGAATTTTAGCATTTCAAAAACAAATAGGAAACAAATAATATCGCAGTTTGTTTATCTTTAATTTATTTAAATCATAAATAATTCGTCATTTCTAAGCTAAAGGTTAGTACTACACATTTGACTTTCCATCTTCCACTAAAAATGAAATCAAATATTGAGCAAAACATTATAACATGGTATTATTGTGTCAATACTGCATTTCTGCAACGCAAGAAGGAGATAATTTCCTCTCAATTTGTCTGACTGGTATTTGATCAGTCTGCCGTCGCAATTAATTATATTCCAGCGCATTCAGAATATATGAAATGAATCGCTGATTCTCATGATATTAGTATAGCATCCAATCGGTATCAATTTTCAGCGTTTTCTCTTCAACAGCGATGAACCAAAAGTTGTTCAACTGGAATTAAATGAAGAAAACAAATATAAAGTCATAAAGAATTCGTTTGCCCCATTAAATCATATAGATGTAAGAGAGGTTGGAACGATGTAACAAACATGCAAACTCATGGATACATGTAAACATTCTGAGGATGGAAGGACATTTTCCTTCTAACACACAGAACTACCATCATTTTGTTAGGGCCCTTCGTTCAAAAAGAAATTTACACTCATCAGTAACATGAGAACAGTCAACCAATCTGATCTAATTAATAATAATAATGGGTGGAGAGCGGCAAATACAGATTAATGTCTTGTGGGATTTGAACCGCGAACCCTGTGATTCACAGTCCAACGACATATCCACTAGACCACGACACCTGTACACCTACACCTGTTCAGATCCCTGATACCTCTACATAATCCTTTTCTTACAATGAAATGTATTTGTCTCCTACTAAATTTATGCAAGAATTCTATGTTTTATTATTTTCGCCCATTGTAACCTGCTATGCATTTCACTTTCCCGTGGTCCTTAAAATATTGTCTATGGACTACACGAGACCTAGGTGTATACATGTATATAACACCTGCCAGCATACATCAGCATTGTAATGTGTTTAACACGTGCAACCTTTCCTATGGTTCGAGTAAGTTATACATCATCCAGTGCGTTAAATACCCATTAAAAGGTCATTGACCGTCAAATCCTATTCTTGTATATATGTGTGTTGTTGTTGTTACATGGTGTCTTAATAATGGTCCCGGGTAAATGTGTGTTGTGCCATGTCAAGAGGGATTCTACCGTCATGCCTCCTAGTTAATCTAGGAAAACTACAATTGATCGTCCTGAATATGATTTTCACTAAACATGCCAAGTACATGTTTGTACATTCTGTAACGTTTTTAACCAAGGGAGGCTTCATGTGCCCCGATAATAAATAAAACATTTGGGAGGGGGATGAAATTCGAGTTTCTCTCAATGTTTGTTGTATGTGCATTTATCTACATAAGATGCAACTCTATCATATACTCCCCTCTGTATATCTACATAAGATATGAATCGATCATAGACACCCTTAGGTGAATCTACATAAGATGTGAATCTATCATAGACACCATAAGGTATATCTACATAAGATGTGAATCTACCATAGACACCCTAAGGTATATCTACATAAGATGTGAATCTGTCATAGACACCCTAAGGTATATCTACATAAGATGTGAATCTATCATAGTCACCCTTAGGTATATCTACATAAGATGTGAATCTATCATAGACACCCTAGGTATATCTACATAAGATGTGAATCTATCATAGACACCCTTAGGTATATCTACATAAGATGTGAATCTATTATAGACACCCTATGGTATATCTACATAAGATATGAATCTATCATAGACACCATAAGGTATATCTACATAAGATGTGAATCTATCATAAACACCATAAGATATATCTACATAAGATGTGAATCTATCACAGACACCCTAAGGTATATCTACATAAGATGTGAATCTATCATAAACACCCCTACATGTAGGTATGTCTACATAAGATATGAACCTATTTTAGACAGCCTTATGTATATCTTCATTAAGTGTGCATCTACCATAGCTAACCATGTGTATGACCACATAAGATATGATTTTATCAGTGCTATCATGATGTATGCCTTCATAAGTTATGAATCTATTAGATAACAATAGGTATTTCTATCATTTTGGCATTACGCCTTACTATTTTCTCGTTGATAAAACCTCCGCGTTGGTCTCTGTATTAGGAATTTCACGGGCAGAGGTTTTACAGATATTATCGATTGAAGCAAGTTGGTAACAAGAATCTGAAGGTTTTACACTGTAAGATTGATTTTAGTTCTTGATGTGTAGCCTTATCCATAACGTGCCATATATAAGGACAGCTGCAAGAAAGCTGATATTGAAACCTTCGGGGATTTTTCGTTATTATGATGTGTGCAGAGTAATGTATTCCGCAAAATTGACCATCATATCAAAAAGTCCATTCTAACAACGTTTGTTATAAAGTATTAAATGGTCTGTCATCAATTCGTCAGTCAAATCGATTTTGGAGCCTTTGGGTTCGGTGGAATTGGACACTGGCCATTTCTTTATGGCAAACGTTTCAATCAAAATAACAAGACAGGTTAGATGGAGTGTTAACCTGCAGCTGCGGCCCATACCTACGACAAATCAATTATATCCGGTTAATATTTAAGTGGAATTAATCTCTCCTTAACGATTAATCCAAAATCTGATACGATAAGTAAATATACTGTATACAGCTATTGAGCACGAAATGTGTGGTAACAGCTTAAGTTGAACGAGAGTGGTGAAGGAATGATTAGTCAAGTATAAGACATTAGCCTATATCTTTAACGCTTTACATTTGCGGTGTCATGGTAGAGTGGTTCAATTACCTGACTCTCAATCATAGGGGTGAGGGTTCAAATCTCTGTGCAGCACAAAAAATCTGTTGGCAAGACGTTAATCTATTTCCCCACTTTCCACCGAGGTGTAAATGGTTTACCTGGCAATTGCTGGGGCTGTAATAATTGCAGGGCCCTGAGAAAGAATTATTGCTGAGGATTCTCTTGTTTAACAAAATTAACATTATCATTTTTATCAATACATTTTACAGTCTTCTTATAGGCGACATGCTGTCAATTATATTAAGTCGTATTAAGTCTGGAGTAGATAAACTACTCATCAGACTAATAGAAACATCGGTATATCTAAAGTCTACTTTCACCAGACTCAATTTGTTCAGAGTTGAATAAATTCAATTTGAAGGACTTTTGAAACATTCAACCGAAGGCAATCGCAATAGCTATGTCCATCACCCTTTGATACGAGCAAACATTACAATGATTGAACCCGATCATGATTTCTATGGGAGATATAAAAGGGTATAGAAATAGCCCCCTATGTTGATCTAAGCTAATTTACAATCGTATTTGTAGTACAATACAGTCTAACTGGGAGCAGAAAACGAGCTGCACCTCGAAACAGGCTATGTACTATACTCGTCTTTAAAGCTCATCTTGAGCTCTGGTATGGGTATCGTACATGTATGTCGAAAGAACTTTTCATTCTGGATTGTTTATCCTCTGCAGTAGATTGATTGTTTGAACCAGTAGAATAAAAACAACCACACAAAAACTTGCTGGAAATCATCTTTAAATAAAAACCACAATTCTCTGAGTGGCGCCTTAGTAGCAATGGGAGACGTAGTACCTATTTTTTCTTTTAGTAAAGCAAGGCATCTTACCAACCATATTGGCATGGCATTATTTTTTCAATTTTGCTGTTGCAAATGACACAACGTTCCCCAACGTTTACACTTTCCAATCAACCTACTATGAGGGCACATTCTGCGTCATTGTTTTCAACCTGACATTTCATTTCATGTTAAAAGGGACATTTTATCGAAAGTTAAAATTCGCCAATTCACATTCACTAAGAGACATGAAAGTAGAGCATTTAAGCGCCCCACTGTTATCGATATATTAGCGCCGCAGCTGGGTAATGTTTGCACGGCAAACATTATTACTCTTGTCAACTTTCCATCAAGACGCCCATCAATTTTTTGTTCATGGTTCCGACGTGAATAAGTAAAGATCATATGCATAATTCTTTTAAAATGGCACGTTCCTATCATGTTTGCACCTGCACATAATGCTAGTCACCTGCGACGTATTACTTGTTTTATTCAAATATTTTGTTCGGTAATGTATGTACACAAACAGACGGCGTGGAGAGCTAAAACGGTTTTACCATGGCGTTTATATCAACGATGATTTTATATCTTAGATCAACAGCCATCGTGGGTTTTTTTTTAATTCCATGGTGATATTTTCGACATTCATTCGACTTCATGTTTACAGATATAATTTTCATAATTTCAAAATGTATTCCTAAATAGATTTGTAATGTTTTGTTGGAACCATAAATAAATTGAATTGAAAATTGAATTGAACATATCCACCGTAATAATAGCAATACCTTTATTTAGCATTTCCTCGCGTTACTCGAGCTGAGAACCTTAACAAATACATTAACTTTCCCTTGGATGAAATCCTTAATGTTTCGATGCAATTAATTTGGACTCTCACTGGGGATTACTGCTTTCCATTAATTCGAGAGCCACATACACTATTTTTGATGAGTTTGGATAGTAATATGAAACTCACCACCTTACGGAAACCAGGCAGAATGAGTATGACCTAATTATTCAGAGATTGTGGACTAAAAGGCAAATATGCCTGCGGGTCAAAGGATTTTCCACTAAAGACGTAGATTAGATTTCTATCACCAAAACGGTTGGCATCTATCCAAACGATCGAAAAGGGTTTTAAATATAGATCGTCTCTAGTTTTTTAATGGTTGCAAATGCGATAGCGTGGAAATTATATATTGCGGTTCTATATAAAGCGATTATGAATTCATTATCACTGTAATTGAAGCAAGACTTTTATCTGCCCTTAAGCGGGGAACGGGAGGGGACAATTAAATAGCGGCTCAACCCTATCACAGGTGGTTGTACAACATTTGCAACTGCGACAATTATTCCGCGTCATTTATTTCCGACATTAACCGAGTTCTTAATTTCAACCCTGCATGGACCCTACATTATGAATACTCATATTCTTAACTGTAAACCTAACCTAAAACCCAATCGCAACCCTAACCCTAACCCTTCATCTTTGCAGAAATAACGTCCGCAGCAGTTGGCGCTCTAGCAAATACGGGATCACCTACATGGCTATCTATACGTCTATGATAATTATAGTTAAGCGCGCTGTGTGTATTTTGCTCTATATACCGATAACTGAAAGTCCTTCTATTAGTTTTTAAATAGCTAACGCAGTATTATTTGTTAATATAAATTTGGTTGCAAAAGTATATTTTTTAAAGGCTGACATCTGAAACTTATTCATGTATATTTTCCCTTTATGGTTATTTCCTTAGATACTGATATCTTCGAACATGACAAAGATACATCTTCTGGTAAACACATCGCTTTGATATTCACTTAACAGACTCTATAACCCAATCATCTGCAGGTAATATATTCATTTATTTATTAGTTCTTTTTTAAATTGGATAGCTCATTTTCATTTGATGTCAACCGGGAGTTATATTTCTCGTTGTGGACGTTGTTCTTGAATAAGGGGTAAAAATCATTTTGGAAGAAGGAACTTGACCTGGGACTGAGATTGCGTGATCGGATCTTATCAACTTAAGCACTAGAAGATAAGATCACAAGGGAATTCTAAAATGAGGGCGAATAATGTTTGTTTCCAAGTCTCGCTCCCTTTCTCCACCCTCTAACCGTCTTATTATAGATCAATGTGTATAACCAGGATACCTATTCAAATCCAAGTGCCTCCCTGCAGGATACACTTTGGCTAAGACGAGGCAGCGAAAGTGTTTTGAAAAGTCCACCCCTTGTTTAAACTAACCGAACCATATTGAGGAAATTCACTTGATAGCCTGTTGCCCTAATTCCATATTGCGTTTCTAATTTCGTCACCTGTTCCATTCCCAGTTCCTCCCTTGAACATCTTGTTGTCATACACTTCAAACTACGTTTTCAACAAAAATAACGTCATTATCTCAAAGAGATTGTTTTACATAGAAACATGCTGGACTAGCTTCCCTTGGACGATATTTCTATTGACTTAACCTGATTAAGCTCTCGGCTTAAAAAAGTGTTTACTCTCCACATTTTCGATGGTGAAAGTTATTACGTTTATATAAAGCAAAATAGCTCGGGGCATTTTAGCTGATGACATTGAATTCCGCTGAAAAATATAGACACTTCCTGAATGTGATGGTATCTATCTGGGTTTGTCGTTTAATCAAGAATTGCTTTCGTCGCCTTGGACTGCAATTATAATCACAAGTAGGAGTTTAGAATAATGGTCGCCAGCTTGTGCTTTTCGTTTGCACGTTTGGAAGTCAAAGAGGCGGGCGAACTATAGGCCTATGCAAAACTGCGTCGAATGCTTGCAACAATACTTACCAAAGAAAGAACATAAATAACCCACTACGCAATATCTTCCCTCGTAGTTTAATGCTTCTTTTACAGAGCAAACGTTGAAAGACGTTGTCTGATGTTGACATATTTTTGTAATCTCTACACTGATCCACGGTCAAAAGACTGCCCCTAAAATCTGTTCTTATATTAAAGATTAAAGTTAAAGCTTTTGGCGTTATGTAGCATTGCTCCTACTAAAATATTTGTTTAGGTTAATTTGTATGAAGCTACTCAATAAACCACATACAATCTAAAATTTGGGTTATCAGGCAACCTGTGGATTTGAGGCAGAAAAACACAAACTGTTACTTATACATTTACGTTGTATCGTTCATTGGAATGGTCTCAAACTTTTCCAACACTTTTTAAAAAGTATAAGATTAGGTTCGAAATGTTTTAATGAACATTAATGCAAATTTTAAAAGTATTTCTAATCATATTTGGCTTCAATATAAGAGTATTCAAAGAGCAATGCTTTTCATATGACGTTGCTATGATATTTACGACAACGAGGATAAAAACGAATAATACAAATAACGAGAAGAAGTATAGGTCTTTCTCGTTCTTTATGTTATCTCTACATGTGGAAGATTATCACAGAAGCAATATAGTGCAAATGCGTTTTTTTATGATGACGTCTAATACGCTTCACATTTCTGAATCTTACAACACAGTGCTTAGTGAATAGGCGCAAGTCCTTGCCATTCATTTTACACGTAAACAAAGAAATGAAAACAATGATCGCACCGTATCTGAACAAGCATAAAAACAACGATGCTGCACGTTTCTTGCTTTGATTTCCTTTCAGTTCATTTTGAACAAGGTAGCTCCACCGTAATTAATTTGAATATCGTTCTTTCGAGATGTCGAGAGGCTCCAATTGCAAGCTGCACTTAAAAATCCATCCAGAAAACCAATCCAAATATATTCGGGCTGATTGGCGACTGTTTTTCTTTAATGTACCTCCTCTATCTCACATTTAGATCTTCTAGAAATTGGCAATTTTTCCCCAAGCAAACAAAATTCTTATAAAGCGGCGGATATTTGTATAAAAACGACAGATTGATTCATTTGCCGGTGGTGCTGTCGATCGAGACATTGTCGATAAGTTCTCGTATCGCATTTGATTTTTATATCCCTCATGTTTAGCGGCGTGCCCCAAAATTGATAAACAGGTGTGTGTGTGGGGGGGGGGGGGGGTACAAAGGCAAGTCCCTCGAGCTGTAGACCAGCCGAATTAAGTGAGCGTAGATGATTGACCGCGTAGCGATTGTTATCGGATCAAGAGTCTTACAAACACTGCACATTGTGACTATTTTATTTGGGGGTAATCAAACGAGTAGGAGGAGGGCGTGTGTCGTCTCCAGAGTATGCTGGCTACGCCACTGCCTTTCAATCAATCATTCTAAATTCACGGCGCAACAATATATCCCCCGGGTACACAAGATATTTTCAGATACGTCGAAATCAAATATTATGGTGACTCTGGATGACGGCAAAGAAAGGGTGTCCATCAGATTTCATTCATTAAGTTTAGAAATAAATTTAAGCTTAGCACGTACCATCGATTGATTGTCAATACACAATTTATTCAAGGGAAATCTCTGTCTCTCTCTCTCTCTCTATCTCTCTCCCTCTCTCTCTCTCTCTCTCTCTCTCTCTGTCCTGTCTCTTTCTCTGCCTTTCTATCTCATCACATCTCTGTGTCAGTATCATGTTTCGATGTGGGCGATTTCTTCTTTGTTAAGTTTGCAGAAACTCAACTTAATCAATCATGATAATATTTTTCTCATATATCTAGATGCATGTCAAACGTTTTTCTTTAGGGGACGGAAAAGGTGTGATGACACATGCAAAAAGAAATATGAAGCCAATTGGATTTGAAGATATCACAGGTTACCGTTTGGAAGTCCTTATTTTCTATTACTTAGACATAATTAGGCTTCCTTTAAACTGAGGTGCAATTGCACTCCTAATATTCGTTATTATTCATCTCGAATATTTTAGAAATCTATTTTATAACTAACTGCTATCATGGCTACAAAGACTAGTACTTTGTGTCTATGGATTGAAATAAACCTTATACGAAGTGAGAAATGAATTCATAAAAGCTCCCGGCGACACACAAACAAACCTGTTTATGTAATATTTTCTGTAACTCATGCTATTCTTAACACAATATAGTCTGATAAAAGCCTTTCTTAGAATTCTCAATATTCAAAAGGGAGATATATTAACGCTCTACAATTCATCATTACTTTCATGTTTTGCTTTATTTTACTTAACAGTTTTTACAGTGTTCCCTGACACTTCTTTTTATGCTATAAAATTGTAAATAGGTTAAGGACCCTCTAACTCATGTCATGAAGAAAACAGCGGCAAGCGTTTTCCAAGAGTTGTCATTCGATTAAACGAAAATAGTATCTTCGGATACCCTTGTGACGGTACGCTTGGGAGAAAAGGAGGTTACAGAAAACCCACTTATGACAGAAATAAACCTCAACAAGAGAAGATGGCGTGAAGAGGTTAAGAAGAGTGAAAATGCTATGTGATAATTCTGACACATGCTCACTCTATTAAGATCCCATGAATAATCAGAGATTTACAAATCGAAAACTCATTTTGATAAGCCTCCGGGACGTTTGATATTTGGCAAGATCCATCAATCGGTTTCTCTAAGCCTATTTCCAAATACACTTCGAGGAGATTGTATTTATAATTTTTATTTGATAACCTTATTTGCAGAGAGAAAAAAACAAAAAGTGAACAGGTCTTATTGCTCGCTTTGAGCCACTATAATTATTTTGTATATCGACATTTTAGATATTTCAATCCATACCGAATATTTTGATCATCACATAAGTTTCCAAGCGAAAATAACAAGAAATAAAGATTACGTTTATGAGAGGCAGGTTAATAGGTAGATAGATAGATATATAGATACAGAGAGAAAGAGAGTGTGTGTGTGGGTGTGTGGGTGTAGACATGTAACAAAATATAATACAGTAAAGAATATCCAGAAAACATACTTCGTTATGGCATAGTTTTGAATTTTAACTAATTTATGTGGCACAAAATTTATGTTATATAAATTGCTGCAAGATGAAATTACAGGTTACTGATTTGTGGCCAAATTTAAATGTAGAGTACTGTACCCAATATAAGTGCGTGCGCTGCTTTTAATATTTGTGTAAATTACAGCAAAACTGTATCAAACTCCATAACATTGCACACATTATTTGAGTTTCACCATTCCCAGAAATTCTGGATTTGTTTTCTTTCACAAAACGATCAAATGTCCATTACATAGCCTTCTCTGTAAGATTTTTTTTATTTCATTTATGACTGTCCAATCAATAGTGAACCTTGTACAGGCATATACTAATACCATTTCCGTTACCCGTCTTTCATCCCGTATCACTTGCGATGATATTTGAAACAATATCTCATACGCGCAAACCAATCAATCGATAATCGTATAGAATGTGCTGTATGGCGTCACAATTATGGGTAATAATTTGGTAACAAAAGCCTTGAGTAAGAATTCAATTCCTGTTTCTGTTAGGTCTTTGAGAAAGAAATTATAACTTGAAAATGTGAAAGGATATTATGTGTCTCAGTAACATGTGAAATGTATTTAGTCAGACCCTTAAAACATTGGAATGAAATACACCGTGCGTTACTTATAGTTGTACTTTAATCCTTTCACAACAACCTCTCTACATTTTGTGGCTCGGCTCAATGAATTTTTATTCGGAGCCTTAAACAAATCCAGATGGATGAGTAGAAGGGGCTAACATTTCTACCCACATTGCGTCCATTTTTCCATGTCTATATATTCCCTTTAATACCAAAAGAATTCAAAGGAAAATAAGATCTAAAACCATTAAATTGGCAATACGTTGAGAGATTAAAAATCATAGTTTTTTTTTTAACGCCAACATTCTAACCTATGTAGGCCTATATTGTTTCAGAGACATTACATTTTATTCAAACAATAAATCAATACAAGAACATGGAGAACAATGTGTGATTAATTCATCCCTAATAATAATAACAGAAGTTTCCCTGCAGTTTTCAAGGCTGGCTTTCAACACAGGGGAACTTTACACGTGCCATATAAAGCTTATAGTCTTCTGGCTAATTACTACAACAGGCAGGCGCGTACGCAGGGGGGGGGGGGGTTGGTGTTAAACCCCCCCCCCTTGAGTTTTTTTGTATGTGTATGTTTTTGTGTATGATTTTTGTGAAACCCCCCCCCCCTTTTGATTTTTTTTTTTTTTTTTTTTGTAATAAAAAAAAAAAAAAAAAAAAAAAATTATGCCAATGGTTGACCTAAAAAAGGTGACCTTACCCCCCCCCCCCAACGGAACAAAATGTCAAATTTTCAAATTTCGAGACCTAAAAAAAAAAAAAAAATGTCCTCTTACCCCTCCCCCCCCCCCCCCCCCCCCCCCCCCCCCCCCCCCCCCCCCCTACTGAGCGACTTTTTGGCCGGCGCGATTTTCAAATTTTCCTGAGTCGTTGCGAAATTTTGGTCCCGATTTTAACCCCCCCCCCCCCCCCCCCCTTGAAAAAATCCTGCGTAGGCCACTGACAACAGGTCTCTGTATACCATCCACACCCTTCGACCTACTTGTTTGACATATTTGTTTGCTGGTTTGATTGCATATCCGTTATTTTGTCTTTACTTTACAAGCCATTTTCTGGATACGGTCTGTCATTTATTAGTGTTATTTTGAAAGATTAATGCCCTACGCAAAAGGCTGAATGAAGTAGAGCGAAACATGGGCCTCCCTCGTGGTATAGTATCAGAAAGCTAGGACACTCCTCGAAAAATAAAAGTCTATACGATTGGTCGCGGATATTTGGTCTTTAAAGCTTGGATAACAGGAACGGAAGCGGGAGATGGCCGTTTTCCGATGGGCATCCAATGCAATGGTTCATTGCTCAACTCTCGCTGAACTGGAGCCGAACTCTGGGACAGATAGTAATATATAGTTATGGCCTGGCGCCCCTAGGGGGAAATTATCATTCCTAGCTGATGAAATCGTCTAAATGACCAGAAAGCGGAGAAAGTTTTTAAAAAAGATTCCATTTCTGACACAGCTTGCCGACTATTTTACCTGTTGATCTCTCTCTCTCTCTCTCTCTCTCTCTCTCTCTCTCTCTTTTGAATAGTTTTAATTCAATCAATTAAGTTTTAATTCAATCAATCCTACTTTTTACCCCCACCAAAAGCAAATAAAAATGGTTATTCTCAGAAAAAATATTTCTGAAGAAGACCCGATGCCCCCAAATTGCCCTCTGCCCAAAGTAATGGTTGTGACTACGTTAAATGGACATACAGGAAATGCTATCAGACAAGTCTTTCCTTCGACTAGGGGCTGTTTCCACAATTACAGCCTTTGCTGAATCATCAGGCGCAACACAATGTTCATCGAGCGCATGAAGGAGGGTTGTGCACTGCATACGGTTAGCCATGGTTCATGGGTTGTTTTGTGAAAGTTGGGAAGGTTGTGCGAACATATAGCCCTTGCTTGAAAAGTATAAGTACACATTTTCTAGGTTCGTGCGACTGATTATTAGAATGATTGGCCTAATCAATGAAATGGAACATCAAAACACGAACCTGGGTGCTAGCGAGCTACCAAAAACTTGCGGACTAAATGCCAACGGAAATTTCTTTTGATCTTAATGCCATGGTTTTACCAAAAGAAGTGCGATGATCCTTTTGGCTTATCTTTCTAGATGGGACTTTAGAAATTAGAGTGCTTTACAAATTGGTAATGTCAGCGGGTCATCTGATTTCTACCCGGCAAGAGGATACGAAAATGGTAGGGTCAGCATAGCAAATAAATGAGGACAGTTTAATACATTTTCTTTTTATATAAAGAGTTCTGTATAATTCTTAAATGTTAAGTGATTAACACATATTAATGGATGCAATAGATTAGAAGGTGAAAACAGAATTAATTTCTATCAATTAAGATAACAATGAATAGAAAATGAATGATGATTCTCAACTTTTGGGATAGCAAAACCATAGACATATACCCTCAAAATTCTGGTAAAATGAATATAGAAAAGGAACAAACTATTTTCCCTACGGGGTCACCCACCGTGCATCTGCTGCCGAAATTGACCTCGTTTGCTTATCACTAATTACCTCCCTGAGCATATTCAGAAAATATGATGAAAACTGTTTACCAAATATTTCCCCCTATTCATTTAAATGCAATCCATCCAAATTTACGTTCCACCGGCGAAGTAATTTTGTTTCAACGTTCAAGGGCAACACAATAAGGTTAGAAAGAGAAAATTCCCTTGAAAACAATCAGATTAGCTATTTCTTTACAGAATAAATTTATTTATTTGATTTATTCAGGTCTATAATGTGATTATTATGAGGCATATGTGTGGCTTGCATCACTGATGAACGCAAGAGAATCAGATCAGTGGAAGGGGGAATGCAGAAACATATGTGTGGATTTGTTTTCCTCCGATAGGCACTAAATAAAGTGAAGCACTTTGCTCGAAAGCAACAATCATCCCCATCTACTTGCAAATGCGTGTACTTAAAACCAGTGGGCCAGCCCCTCACTTACGCTTGCTATATTACAAAGGAATAGCCGAGCCTGTATTAAAGCGTAATGTATTTAAAATACCCATATTGATTTAGGTCCATTAAGCTCCTTTATCCTCAATATCACGTTCAATATGGGTAGAGTTTGACCCTAATTGTCTTGCCGATGTAAAGTAGAATATCAAGGTAGCTTCGGTAGGGGAAAAGTTCACTGAATCCTTAATAATTTGAGAAATCTTTGATATAGTTCTGTTTTTTCTTTTCATTGCCGCTCGTGTAATTTGATATCTTATAAAACTATTGATGTCGATCAGGTTATCAATCAGAGGAAATGAATAAATTCAGGCTAATATTTGTTAGTTTATTTTCCCCTCTTTTCACTCACCCTCTCTCTCTCTCTCTCTCTCTCGATCTTATTATCTGTATGTATTTTGATCTCTCCTGACAGATTTTTGTCTCATCCCTGAGAGACTTTATCTTATCCTGATAAAAGAACAGGGGGCAGTCCAATCGTAACGCAACAGTTATCTACTCAATTTCGCTGTCCTGGGAATTCCAGTGGTTTCAAAATATTTCTCGTTTTCCTGACTTTTAATATCTTGTTATATTAATATATATTTTTTTTTAAAGATATACACTATTTGCTAGATGATCTACTTCGTGGACTAGGGGTCCTGTGTAAGAACGAATGCTTTCTACATGCATGGATAGCCCCTGGGCCTAATATAGATCTATTGCAACTTTTATTTACTTTTGTTTATCCTGCAATCGAAGGAAGGGGAAGGTCGTGGCGCTCGCTGACTCCAACCACCGCTGGATACACCAGTGGAGAAGATGTATGAGTGTGACTGTTAGATATCAATTCCGTGCCACTTTTGTACTTTTTCGTGAATACAATTGATACTGGCCGTCCATCGCCTCATAAAAGTACCACTCGGCTATTTGAGGAAATCCCCCCTCCCACATGCGCAGTTTAGCCATGCTAGCAAATCTGGAAATCATAAATGAGAGCAAATAAAAGTACATGACCTTTCTTTAGTCCGCCGCCGGCTATTACCAACCTTGCAACTAGTTTAGTTGTGTCTTTTGCTTCAAATCTGGTCATCTAAAATATCATTTAGATATATAAATTCATCATTTTCTCCCCGATCTAATGACGTTGGGGAGAACCACTTGATGGGTAGCAATCATTTTGAGATGCTTGATTCCAGTCACGTATATGACATGATGCACACAAAAAAACAATATTCCAGGCAGTGATTTTTCTTTCTTCTTTTCCTTGTATTTTTCCCCCGCCACAGCACGAGTGCGCGATCATCAAAAATAGATCGCTTGAATTATGAAGAGTGTAATAAGGGCTGAACGAGAGGACGCTGTATGAATATTGATGTGAAACCATCATGAAATAAGATTCTTTTTTAATGAATTTGAGTTTAGGGTAGCATATTGTGGATCGTTTTCCACAATATTCGATACAAATAAGGGATATCCATCATAAATATACAATAACAAATTAACAAATACGATAGTGCGATGCGAGTTAATACATTATGCATTTTCAGTGCAAATGAGATCAGCCGCGAAAGCTCTCTTGGATATTGAAGATCTTCCTTAATATAATTAAATCTACGAAGCCGAGGGGGGGGGGCTGGATGGGTGGCTGGATGGCAGATCTGCAAGCTTTGAATGTGCCCCTTGACACGATAATTCTTGGCATGAGGTAATCATGGTAATGAAAATATGCTTGTTCACTTTAAATAAATTATACTTTCTTTATTCTCCAGCCCACTCAGTTGACGTAATAGATAATGATTTCTCCTCATTCATGATTATGATGATAAAGGATGTTTACTTCCAGGGGCATATCAGCATTCATCTCTCCTTTCTCTCTTCGTCTTGTTATCATAAGTAAACTACTGAATTATATATCTCTATTTTCGAATGATTGTTTTTATCATTCATGACAGAGATGAATATCATGTAGTGGAAACAATTTTTGTGATTGACTATTGCAATTCATTATAATCTAGGTTTATTCAATACAATCAAATTTTCCAACCATATCTGACTCCAAAGAGACTGTACATTGTTATCTCTGATACAATGAATCATTTTTTTATTATAAAAGTAGGGTCGTCAATAGATATTGGAAAGTAATCTGGATTGCATGAATGATGAAGCGGGGGGAATGAACTTACCATTATAATAATACAACATACTGATCAGAGCATTCAGAAATCGGATCAAAAGTCCAATGACCTGTATAATGAGCCGCCCCTCTTCTATCCCTCCCCTCTCTGATGCAACGTTTTGAATGTATGAGATGAAACCGGCTCACGTATGGCAAGTGCCTTGCGGTGCTTTAACGTCGAGGCTCGCTAAAAGACTTCATGAGGGATGTCGTCATTTAATCCCCTATTTTTATCATCCCTTATACAAGCAAGTACGTCTTCCATTATAAAAAAAAACATCACTGAGAACATAGTCGTCTGTAAACGTTCAGAGCGGTCGTTGTCCCAGCGCGCATGTTGTATTCGTTCTTGACACTCGTAAGAACAACAGTTGTTCTTTTTGCAGGTTATGACACCGAATACACGCCATACAGGCGCTGCTGAATCAAGACATGATATAGATTGATGATGATTGTTTCTGTTATTTGGAGGCCCCCTAGCGGCTCATAATTATGACGCCAAAAGGAACACATGATTATGATGTCATCATGTTACGTGATTAGCACAAAATGTAACCTTGAACTCCAGTCGTTCTTTGCCGAATCAAGACGCGATATAGATTGATGGTGGTTGTTTGTGTTCTTCCGAGGCGCCATTTCGACTCATATAACACCCATGGGAATACATGAATGTGATGCAATCATGTTACGTATGTGAGGGCGTATGCAACTTAAGTGAAAAAAACAAGTTGCAGGGGCGAAGACTATTATTTCTCAAAAGAAATAGATGAAATTCGAGTATTTCTTAAAAATCTATTATTCCCATGGCGTTTCTTCGTTTATTTGGCAAACACACTTAGAACTTTACAGTAAACAATAGACTGATCTACTCTTAAGAACACTAGGCGATATACTTCGACACGAATAATAGCCTACTGATATGCAACATGGAATTGAAGAAAGAACATTCGAAAAGAACATTCGTAGAGTGCAAGTGAAAGGTTGCCTTAAAAGAACATCAATAATGTCTGCTAGGTTCAGTTTGAGAGGAACATGGGGGTTTGTATTGACTCATAACAAATAGTTTGTATCAAGGACCACTTCCCTGGCGGGTCTACAGACGTGCAGGAGAAACATTAAGTAGACATAACCAAGGCAACCTTGACGACTTGTTGTGTTCTAGAGGTAAAGTAAAAGAGTGCATGATAATGCAGGCTTGGTCGATACATACAGAGTATAGATAAAGAAAAGACCTGTTCAAAGCTGAATGTCTTTGTTCATGTAATAATGAAGGAGGACCATTTTGGTTTCAGCGGTCAAGATATTTCGCCGGAAGATGGAGGGAAGGCTAAACTGGCAACGCCGTGAAAACTATGAATATATCACTGTTTTCGTGTATAATTAGCAACTTTTCGCTTGAATTTTGCCATTTTCTTTCACATTGGTTCATTTTATAAACATCTTATTTTTTCCACTTATGAATGAGTGGAAAATAAGAAAACATGACTGCTTTGGGTTATTAAAAAAGGAAGCCATTCTGAGATGTAGGAGACAAAGCTGAAAATCTCGAATAATTTGGTTAAGTGTGACTGTCATAAAACATCGGAAGATCTGTTCGAGTTACCTTCATTACCAATTGAAATACATGTGGTGTTCTTTACACGGTTTGGTATCCGTGCTGAAAACTCAATTTCCTTTTTCCGATATGACTGATTAAAATTATTTAAGGAATCCATATTTGACAAGGCTCGTGAAGTTATGGCTTTATAGGTTTTCTAAAGTGTCTTTAAAGTGATCAAGATCACGGGAGTTACAACAAGAACCAACTTTATGAAATTGATGAAGAAATTAATAAAGTCGAGAGTATTCGTTATTCATTTATGTCCCTTGTATCTGCGAATGAAACTGCCTGTAGATATATTAAACGAATCCATTAAACCCAACCTTCACTTCAGCTTCATTGTTACATATAACATTGCCAGCTTTCTCACCGTATTCTTTTTATTTTAACTTAGAGAGATGCCATTGCGCTGAAGGAAAATAATCAATTGCATTCAAGGTTTTCTAATGAAAGTAATAACGGCTCTGTTGTTTATCACATTAGGCGGTTTCGTATACGATATATCAGCAGATAAATGCAATTATGTAATGTTTTATAAGAAAATAAAGCAAGTACCGTCGAAGTAAGAAAATGGAAGAATACTGATGAGTGCCGAGTATTAAATTAAATTTTCATTTCCTTGCTCTCTTTTGGAAACCTTATAAAAGTTTGGATATGTGTCTCAGTGGATATTTGAATATTTGTTATTTATTTTCAAAGTCGTATTCGACACAAGCCTATGTGTTTGCAGGAAGAACGCCGCCTTTCTAGTGTTAAACGCGCCATGCTTTATTGCATTTATCATGTCATTATTGTGATGTACACATTAATTTCTTGAATGTTTTTGTTGATAAGGAAAAAGAAATGGAAGAAAATTAATATTACTTTGAATTGAATTGAAGTCGTGAATAATCCAGCATCAGTTCCAAATTTCTCAACTGAATTGAAATGTGCGTTACGTTGAAAATATAACCTCCCATTTGGCCGTGGGAGTAAGAGAACTGGGTTGATAAATGGAGAAATTGAGATTATGTTTACGATACTATGGGAGTTTCATTGCCTCAGCCCTCAGGCATTCTATGTAATTTCATGTTCATTGGTGCCGTGTCAAATTTGACATTACGAAGCAACGTCTAACATGTTACTATTAAACTACGACAAGAAAAACGACGAACTCAAGATCGTCAAATGTTATCCAATAAAATGTCACGAAGTTTTGTTTGTCGCCACATACATGGTGCAGAATGCTAGAGGGTGTTTCTAATTCATCAAATTTGACATGATATGAACAAGATTCAAACACCAATTCAAATTTTAAAAATGTAATAAGCTATATTCAGCCGTTGAGGTAATTTAGATGTATTGGAAAATAAAACCTAATGATTAATTGCTTTTATATATAGTTGGAAATAAACCTGTAAACATGTTTTGATGACAAGATTGTCACCCCATCTACTTGATCGCCAAGAAGATGTCTTTGTCAATCATTTCTTCTCTCATTACACATAAATGTACCCGGTTTTGGATTTTGGGAGGGGGCTTCCATGTTCCTCGGCATCTGCTTTACCTTTTTGTCCTTCTCTTTCCTCCTCCCTCCTCCCGTTCTCTGTCTGGAGACTGACATTCCTGTAATTGTATCAGTCGGACATGATTTTCACGAAAGGAAATGCTTAAAACCAAGGCTTTATAAAAATGTCAAAGGAAAATAGACTAATCGCCTTCAACCCACATTTAATTGATTTCCAGGTTTGTATCGTGCTGAGGATAGCTTGTAAGGTTTCTCTGGAGGATAGATATAAAGCATCCTTCTCCGACCTTCTCACATCTCTATCTTGAACTCTATAGGAGAAGGACCTCAATTCGGGCATGCAAGGTAGCTGCTCTTCCTAATCGACATCATCTCAATACAAAATAACGTGAGTATAGGATTGGTTAATAATTATCATTTTGATCAGTTTTCATTGTCACTCGCAGTCACTCCGCATACCAACGCAATTCCGAATCGACGGATAATCGACCAAATTCTATGCCATTTCGGGTATTAATGTTATTGTTTGTTCGGTAACTTGTCGGTTTGGAGTCGGTCTTGTTGGTTTGCAAAGGGGTATTAGAATGCACACCTTCAATGGCATCATGCAAAATGGCACATTTTCCTAGAAATCATTCGCGCACAGATAATGCACTTTTAAGGGACTTTGAAAGGTCATGTGTATTTGACGATGTCCTTTTAAAGTTTTAAAAGATTAAGAACATCACCCGCCATAGCAACCACTTTCGGAAAATCAACCTGGTGCAATTTCAGTAGGCCTGTGCGTCATGTATTGAAATGTGCGAACCTAATTTCTATGGGACATAAAATAGGGTAAAAAAATTGCCCTTGAGTAGTTTTTCCGAATACAGTTGCGATCGTGTTACCGATACATTAATATAATCATTCAAAGTTGCATTATTCTTGATCTCGACAATGTTAGGTCTTGATGTCATCGAAGTTGATTGATTTATGAAATCTAAAACGTCTTATAATATCAATATCTTTTCCATTTCGCTTTTATTTACCAGGTCTTTATTAATCGCATTTTCATTTAGTTTTGTGTTTTATTTTGCCCTTGCCGGTGGGTTAAGAATACGATCGCATTTCTAGTCACGAAATAAGAAATTAACCCCGATTTCTGGAATGGTGCGTCTGCATGTAGAGAAAGAGAGTCTTGTGTTCTATCAAGAATGTTTCATGACATGATGGTGTTGTCTATTATACTTGATGAGTGGTTTTCTAGTTGTTATGTAGCGACACCCACACTCGAAATTCTGCACCTGACATTTCCATTAACAATTCTGTAACATGAATGCGAATTTTGATAATGGATTTTCATGTGAATATTTCGTGTCACGGCATTTTGAAATAATGAAAACAGTGAGAGTGATTTTTAGGGCACGCAAAATTAATTCGTGAGATTGATTCAATTTGGATTCTAGATTCTCAATTACTCTCAATCAAGCTGTAGATTTCTTTTATTCTGGAGTAACCTTGAAAGCGCCAAAAGTAATGTTCAACAATGACTGATGAATATTCCATCAGGTAAATATCTAAAGATCTGGGACATTTCTTTTTACCAATTTGATTCCATATTTCCTTTTATCATCAAGAATGTGCATAAATTGTCCTCTTTCCTGCGAATCTCGGACACAGTCTTCTTAAACTTGTAAATCTACTTTCGATTATTTTTCAGCGGATGTTTCTTCATTTATTGAAAAATCAAATACAAAATATTAAACAATAATGATAGTAAATGATATCATTGATTTACATAAAATATGAATACTGAATTACAAAAAAATACATGGATATATTATTGAAGACTTGAAAGTATGGAGGTAAATCAAACAATGAAAATAAGTGCATAAGTCAAATATCAAAAGCATGAATGCTTGGGTCGATAGCAGCCGGGAGGGGGAGGGGACACATTTTTGTATTCCTTTACTTAATTAGTTTTAAAAAAACATCCGAAAGGTGAAGGTCGTCATCCCTAAATCTAGAGAAAGGGAGAGCTCCAAAAGAGAGAGAGAGAGAGAGAGAGAGAAAGCGAGGAAGAGAGAGAGAAAGAGAGAGAAAGAGACAGAGAGACAGGGGTGAGCACAAACAGAAAGAGAAATGAATAGGGATAGAAATGGGAGGACAGAGAGAGAGAGAGAGAGATAAAGATACATCGAGAAAGAGAGTGAGAGGGGAAGAGATGGAAAAGGGAAAGAAAGAAAGTGGAATTATTGAACAAAAGAGACATTAGAAAGAGAGAGACGAGAAAGAGACTAGAGTTAGATAAAGAGAAAGAGAGTTAGATAAAGAGGGAGGGAGAGAGAGAAAGAAAGAGAGAGAGAGAGAGAGAGAGAGAGAGAAAGAAGGAGAGAAAGGACATTCTCATCTGCGGTGGAGGTATCCACATAACATTCCCTCCTTCTCTACTGATGGTAATGTCACTGCACTTAAGTCAGGCATCAAGATGGTATCATCCCTGGGTAAACTTATAATTATTAATAATCAATTATAAGTTTACCCAGGGAAGCATGTGTTATCTTACTCTCCTCCTTAATGTGTTTATAACACCATTCAATCACGTCATGACTTCAAACAGTTTTCACACCTTATTGAATTCAAGGTCATTACCACAGAGTCATCGACACCCATCACCTTCCCGACATGGCGAATGTTGAACGGCTTGTGATATTGAAACTCCCCTCCAGTCTATAATTACAGCTTCATCACATGTAAAATTGCGGTCCAATGGTTTTGGGTGCAAATATCCATTTGATATTGTTAAAAAATATTGCCTTCAGTCTTCAGAGGTTCAGATGGCAATACTTCAACCTAAATTTGCAAAAAAGCAGAAATAATATATGCCGAAATGTTCAATGTTGAAGTGCATTCGCGATATCTATCCAGGCCGGATCGATATTTACCAAATATATCAATTAGTAGGCGGTTTCCCGGCAAACTTTGTATCGCCACGTATTGGTCAAAACATATTATTTCACATGAATTGTAATAAGAGCTTCCATTTCATTTTTTGAGAGGGGGGGGGGGTGTTTCCGAAACTGATCTATACCTTTAAATGACGATGGACCACAATGTAACGTAGTTTGAGTATGTAAGTGAAAGAAAGGCATCATCCTTTGGGAGGAGACATAGACCTACACTTCTCAGCCCGTTGTTAATGAGGCGTCGATAGGGACTTTAAGATTTGCACGTCGACATAGTGGACTGCTACATGTACGTGTGACGTCATTTTAAGGCACTGGCTCAGAGCATTGAAATGACGTCACACGTAGCAGTCCACTATGTCGACGTGCAAATCGAAAAGTCCCTATTATGCCTGAAGTAGGACTACGTCAACGTCTGACGAGGTCTGTGACTCGCAAAGTGAAGATTGACATCGAACAAAAATGTTAAATGGGTAAACAACTTGCAAGCATTGCGTTGAGTTGCTCGCGTATTGAGCTAATTTGCCTTATTCTTTAAACGTCCTGCTGTATTTCATTCTCTTGTTGAAAAGCTGAAGTACTATTTAAAACATTCTCTTTCCCCCATTCATGACTAATTATGCCATAGCCTATGAGTCTGACTGGTTGTTACTGTTAGGTAAGGGTCTGTGTCGAATTGTAAATCGACAAGTTTTCAATCAACAAGTCCGCTAGCCCAACGAAGTCCAATCAACTCTGTTTGTTAGTAACTGAATATCTAATCAAATAACGTAATTAATAGTTGGTCATCCCTTGCATAACTATGGAAACAAACTGCGCGAGCTACTAGATCCAGCCAAAATCCAATTATTTTTTCTCGGATTTTGATGATAAAAAAGTGCATGCCTTATTGACATTATTTTACATAAAGGAACCCACGTGCGTGCGGCATATAGAACGCAAACTTACCAAATACCCCAAATACAAGCTTGATCTTTTGATCTTAATTTGAAAGTGCTTATTAGGTCAGAGAATAAAGCTAAGGATTAGGATAAGTGGTGTAGTTAAAGTTCATGGTCGGGTGGTGTGGGGGGGGGGGGGGGTCTCAAACGTCGAACAGGGTTACTGAATTAGGTGATAGATGGGAAGTGTTTGTGCCCGATGTTCTTTTAGCATCTCTCTCTCTCTCTCTCTCTCTCCCTCTCTCTCTCTCTCTCCCTCCCTTATCCCTCTCCCCACCCACCCACCCTCCCACCCTCCCTCCCTCCCTCCCCATCACTTCATTTTGTCTCTCACTTTCTTTTGGTCATGTGATGAGGGAGGGGGTGGCACCCCGGTGTTATTTATCATTGATGGAATATGGCTTCGTTTAATCTGAAGGTATGGAGAAGTGAAGGAGCACAGAAATACGCAATCTCAAAGTCCCCCCCCCCCCCCCCCCCATCAAAACAAAGAGAGAGGGAGGGAGAAGAAAATGGCAAATCACAGTTTCTGTTCACCGCAAAATCGTAAACTGAAGTACGAAAAAAGCATCACATTCGATTTTCTCTGCAATTGTATAATGCACACAGGCAAACGCATCAGCCATGTAGTTCAAAATCAAATGTGACATAATTATTTTTACAGAATTATGTATATTTCTGAAAGCTTTTAACGTCATAATGAAAAGAACATTTTCATTTGAATGTGCTGAATGTTTATACAGAAACATGAAATGATAAGATGATGTTTGAAGGTTTGCATGGTGGTATGAATAATCACGGAAGAGGTTTACGGTACACCATGTGTAAAGTCCTCGAGGGACTGAGGAAAGTGGATAGAAAATAGAAGTGAGATGGAAAGGCGAGAAAGTGGAGGTTGGAAGGAAGAGTATCTTTCGGAAGTGAGTATAGTGAGTATAGTATTTTCATCGAAAATTTTGGATGAAATGATAAGAAAGAGGAAAATGTAATTCTTCTTTTTGGATATTTTGTAGGATCCATGACGGATCATTATAATTTGATGTTGTTGCTAATTATTTGGCCCCATAACACGATGTCTCTCTTCATCTCGTTAGATCACAAAGTATCACAGATTTCCTAGTTTCGAAAATGGATTTTGGGAGATCTTATATTTTTATAATTTGATCTTCAACAAAATGATGCTTACAATTCAGACTAAATGTATCTTGTTGATGCGTAAACCATGTATCTTTGATATATTTTTTTTACTGAATGTAGAATGTTAAGATCATAAAAATAGACCTTTTTCATTTACAATCATCAGGAGAAAATAAAAGCAATGATAACAAAGTTTAGGAAAAGAATGCCAAGTATCTTTGATAATTATATACTAAATGGAGAATGTTAAGATCATAAAAATAGACCTTTTCCATCTACAGTCATCAGGGGAAGATGGAAGCAATGTTAACAAAGTTTAGGAAAGGAAAAGGGATCAAGCAGAACCCGCAAATTAAGACACCCATATCAATGGTTGGTCTGGAGAAAAAAATCCATTCACATTTCTTCTACTCCAACCTCAATGTTGTGTTATCGGGAATTCATAAAGCAGTCGCCTTTGCCTTTCCATTCGAAATACTAAGAATATAAAAACAAGTTTCCAAGACCAACTCGGAAAACCGTCTTGACTTAAAAATTCTACTTGTTCGTTTTTTGTATATTAAGTCTCCTTGACATTTTATCGGTCTTGGTAATACTTTATCTATAGTTTGACTTTGTAAAGTTAGTTTATAGCTGGTCATAAATCATTACAAAACAACTAGCACTTAATTTTACACTTTGATGTCAGTTAATTCGTACATCATCCGTAAGCTCAGTTTTATTTATATTTTTTAAAATATTATATTATACAAATTGTGTTTTTTGAAAGCACGATATTACGCACGCAATGAGGTTCTGCATTCATGTACATTTACCTAGTATTATATAAAACGATTTTAGGACTAAATAATACCTTCATTCTGATTGAAAAATCGGATTTAAAGTTAAGTATTGCAATGTAGAATAAGCATTTTCCTAAAACCGGGAATGCCAAGTACGATAAAAACTGATTTAACCAGTTCCATTTTGGCGCCGAAATGGCGTCACATAATAGCGCATTAAATAAGATGAGAAAATAGAAATACACCCCCAAGGAAGGAAGATCCTTTTGCATGTTTGCACATTAATGAATAATGCTGCATCGCTAATTTCAAACAAATTACAGGATAAAGACTGTGCAAAAAGTTAAAGTAATCGAAATGTCTGTATTGGTTCAACATTAATAATTAAAAAAATACTAATAATATGCATTTATAGGGCGCCGTATATCTAGACAACTTGATTCCGAGGCGCTGCCAACGGAAACAACGAATGGGGAATATACTACTTAAAATCATTGTCCTATTGTGAAATAATAGGCAAATTAAAAGAAAAATTTAATAACACAGTGATAAAAAATGAGCGTCTTTAAAGTAACTCGGTAACATTGTTGAAGGTTGATGAAAAAACTGTGTAATTTTTGTATGAAATGTTACTTATTATATTCCTTCTACTGCACTAACCCTCGAACGGGCAAACAAAATCCTGAAAAGTTCTCAAACCCCAAAGATATTTATGGTTTTCTTTGAAAGCGTCACTGTGCGACACCCTCTTACAGTAAAATCTCCCAACCATTTTTGAATTTTCCCGACCGTTTTTCCATGAAATTAAGACATGGGACAGGCTTTTAAAAATCTGTCAACATTAATTTCTGGAGTGGTATATATATAGCCAATTCATTGCTTTGGGGACGATTTACATTCACTTAAATATAAATAAATTGTAATAATATAGTTGGCAGAATTAAGAAATCAATCAGATGAGTTTTTCCCAATTTGTATCCTTAATAATGGTATGTTTTCACTCAAACTTTCAGATTATCTTTTATTGTACATCTACCATTGACGTCACTACCTTAGCACCATTTTCTCTCATCTGAAAAACGTCACCCAGTCCCTTTAACTGTGCATAGACCTATTCCTTGATACAAATGGGGGTATATCGGAAATGATGAGTCACGTATGTTTATCTCTATCCATTGTCATAAGTGAAACCTTCCTTGGCGTCCATAATGATTATCGTCCGCAAGATTTCAATTTGTGGTATTTTGTTTTGAATTCAGGCTGGTAAATCTTTCATCGTAATGTTCTCTGCAGGCACACATGCGATGGAGACAGATAATGATTCTAACAACCACCGCCAAAAATATTAATCTTCATAAAACCGATGTACAGAACATCCCTCTCTATCATAGCTCATGTTTTATATTGTCTGTACATCCTATCTAACTATATACCATCCTCTTTATGTGTTTACCCATGAAAAATAGCTGTAAAGGGACTTTCAATAATACTTTCGATTCTTTTCATCTCTTCATTTTAACCGGCTTCAAATAAGGTTCAGATTATCATTTTTTACTTTTGTTTTTGTTTATGTTACATAGTGCCTATATTATTACGTTTGGCCTTACATGTAGTCATATTAAGTATTCAACATTGTAGGAAGAATAAAATGAAGACGTTTTAGGTATTTGAATGGGATTGTCGGTGAAAACTGATTGGTTCATTTCTGAGTTTGAATATAAATTGTCGTCATCGAGAGAAGGTATAAGATATCTCATCATACATACAGTAGGAAAGCAAGTGATTATGTATACGAAATTATCGCTCTCTCTTTCTTTATCTCTTTCTATCACTCTTCCATTCTTTTATTTTCTTCTTTTCTGTCCCCACCATTGCTTTCCTATGCCAAGAAGATTTGTAAACCCTTCTATCAGCGTCATTTCTCAAATTCTTCTTTTTCTCTCATTCTCAGTGATAACATAACTCTGGCTGAGCTAACCATGGAACGTGTTGACGATCAGACGGGCCATTCTCCGGGTTGGTTGACATCGACCGTCTCCACGATGTCGGACTACCTCGATCAATCCGACCTCGCCAACGCGACCGATTCACCAAAGGGTAGTCGACCTGTGACCTTTGACCGTGATGTACGTATCGTCTCTCTCTGGTTCCTCTTCGTACTCGGATTATTCGGGAATATGTGCGTGTTTATGTGGCTGTGGATGAACAGACGACGCAAGTCTCGAGTCAATAAGATCATCTTTGGTCTAGCTACAGCCGATCTCTGTGTATGCTTCTTCACCATCTTAGGATCAGCATTGTTTGAGATGCTCTACTACCAGTGGCTGGCTGGTAACTTCATGTGCAAGGTTGTGATGTACATGCAGACAGTTTCCATCATGGCTTCGAGTAACATGTTAGTCTTGATAGCCATTGATCGCCACCAAGCTGTGAGGAGTCCGCTCAAGGAAGGACTACCGGCGTGGCGGATGGTAATGGCGGCTTGGGGATTCGCACTTCTCCTCTCCGTACCGCAGCTCTTCATTTGGAGACAGAAGAGACATGGTGATATTCAGACCTGCGGAACCGACTTTAAACTTCGTCCAGACTGGCATCGCATGGCCTACCTCTCCTACGCCGCCGTCGTGACATTCTTCATCCCGATCATGATCATTTCCGTTGCCTACGCGCGAATCTGCAAGAAAATATGGGACAAAGCACACGACACATCGTTCGGACGGCGACCCGTTGGTGACTTCGTCCAGCGTGGCGGCAAGATGCGCATTCAGAGCACCGGGTCAACCTCGCTAAACCGCGCCAAGAGTAAGACCCTTAAGATGTCATTTGTCATCATTCTCGCTTTCGTTATCTGTGGACTTCCCTATTTTATCGTAGAGATCATGAAATGCTACAAAGTGTATAACATTCATCGCTTTGTCTACGGTCTTCTTGGTATCTTCGCTGCGTCTAACTCCTCCGCCAATCCATACATCTTCCTCTTGTTCAACAGGGGTAAGTACGGACGATGGGCGGACTGCTCAACAGGGTTCTACAGTGGCATCAGGAGACTCAATAGGCGTCATACTGAGTTTGACGCTCCTCGGGCTGATACATCCTCAAGTAACTCCCACTTTGAAACTATGAAGACAATCGTGGACAGTAATGCTTCTTTTAAGGGAAGAAATGGAACTGTACCGAACAGAAACATTTACAAACCAGTTCCCCAAATACGAGAACATAAAGTTTAGTGGCAAATGACTATCAGGCAGATAGACTAAACAATAGAGCACAGACTTTTCAATTGCCTTCAGCTTCTCAAGTGCAAAAGAGTAAGCTAGACTAAAATATCTTTTTTGCAGAGAATTATACGAAAACATTTCAATAACTATATATGCTGTATATATTATATACATATATACATATATATTTATATTGAATATAACAAACACATCTCGTATAAAGTATGTCGCTAACGCTTCCTCCTCGGTAGTTCTTTACCTCTATGATACCCTCTGCACACGAGGCGTTATTTAAATTGCGCTATCACCTGCGCCAATCATGTGAAGGCGATTGGCGTATACGCCTAAAATTTAACGGAGTGTTTTGCACTGTGTATTGTATCATTTTGGTACGCTGTCACTCTCACTTCGTGCGTCAGAGACCGCACCAGTCTCTGACGCAGGCTTGTATGCGTCAGAGGAATGATACCTCGTGTTCAATGGGTATAAGTAATGCAAGACAATCTGTTTCGTAATAACGCACATCTTTGGTTAAACTTTTTCCAAATACGTCTTGTTTGGGTCCAGAAAGGCATTGTAATTTCTTTGGCTTATCTTAAATGTTAAGCATTGCACCTGTCGAAAAGCCATTCATTCTTGAGTGAAATATGTCATCTTTTTGCCTGTATGTTGTTTTAGTTAAAATTTTCTTGTTAAAAACCAAGTATAATCACTTGTAATTGATATTTTAGGCCGGCCCTAGATCAGGAAGATGTATCACTTCTTAATGTAATACTGATGTATGATTCTTAAACATTGTAACACGTGATACGCGCCTCAAAACATGAATCAATGTGTGTGTATGTAACATCGTTTCTTCAAATAGGCGATTTCAATAATGTGCTATCGTGGTCTTTATGGATCACACATCGAGCTTAGAATGATTAAATTGTAACTATCTTCTGGACTTGAAGATGGAGACTATCAAGGCGAGTTCAATCGACTTTTGAAAGAGAAAATGAAATATAAAGTCAGATTTGTAAGTATATTACATTTTTAAAATATAGAAACAGTACAATTTTTAGTTTCATATTCATTCAGTATTGTTGATGATTAATGAATGTTTCGTTTTTTAACCAGAAGGAAAAACATTTTCACACTGTCCTTCTCGTAGATAATCAAAACTTTTAGATAATTTAGCCTTGTCTATAATTATTATGAAATGAATGTAACCTTTCACGTTACGTTCAGCAAATGAGAAGGAGAGATTTTGTTTTTCCATTTGTAAACTTGATCCGTATTCTGTATGAGGGAAACTAAGTTAATACTTTGATCTTTGAGCAGAAATCAGTAAACGGTTGATGATCATCGCTTTGCAGAGTTAACATCAATTGAGCGCTGATCAAGTTATTAATTATCAGGAAACATTGTCTGGTATAAATCATGGTAAAGAAACATAATTTAATATATTCATTTGCATTTTATTCAGCCTTCTATAGCACTTTTATTTATATATCACCCGGTCCCCCATAACATTTTGCCATGAACATGTCGATGTGATGCATTGTGTTGTATAAGCATTATGTAGAAGTATTTTGAAATATAGCCCCCCCCCCCCCCACCTACACCACCACCACCACCCCTTCCCTGAACGAGGTATTGGCAGATTTACGCACCTATGAACATCATTGTTTTGTGTTTGAAGTGGAATGCACATTATTGTTGATATTGAAAGCATATTTTTACGGGTCCAGATTTCTTTTTTTCTACATAAATGTAAACTTGAGATCTTTATTTAGATAACACTCGAAAGATTTTATATAAACATATAATAATGGGAAGGTGCAATTGTAGTGTATAACAATGTTAAATATATTTACGTACATTGATTAGATTAGTTTAGTTTAGTTAATTCCTGTATATATATATAAAACCGAATTATTAGAAGTACATGTATGTTGTAATCTTAAGAAATTTTTTTTTCCTATTTACCTGATAATCCCTTTAGATTTTCAGTCCCACCAACTATTTTCTACGTTCTCTCCCTCTCTATATTTTTCATGTCAATATCTTTCTTCAAACCTTTTATAAAATCTTGTTTACAAACTTTTCCTCTTTTAAAGCCTTTACTCCGCGACTATCATTCTCTATTATATCTTTACCATGATTGAAATATACTTTGATTTTGTTTCTATCCAAATTCGATAATTTTTTGTTGGTAAATAATTTTTTTGTTTGTTTCTTAGTAACGTCTTATTGTGACACGTCAACAATTTTCATATTCTGCTTCTATATAAAGCTATTACTTATGGAAAATTGCTGAACTGGTTGAGCTCATGAGCTGTTTATAAAATTATCATGAAGTACATTATGCTTGTACTTCCATATAAGTTACATTCAGATATGCATTTCTTTTAAAATACCTTTTTATATTAAAAGTATAGTATCATCTTTTGGAAACACAAAGGGTAATAATTATGTACGATTTGATATCCTTTTGACCCTCACCAACCGACAGTATAGTGTTCCCTATTTTAACGTAACGAGTAGCTCACTTACTATTGTAATTGACTTTTGAAATGTTGTTGTTAAATACTATTGAGATACCAATGTCAGTTGCGATATGAATACAAAGAAAAAAGATAGTAACTGTAGTATGTTAATAGGTACTTGCGTCTAGATCAATGACATTTGGATGATAATTATCAGGTATACTATTCGCCCTTTTGTTAATTGATATTTATTTCGTTTTCAGATTATTTTTACAGCACGCATAGTTCATCCGCTCGATTTTTTTGTCTGATATGTATGTACAAAATATATACAGGGGTAAGTACGGACGATGGGCGGACTGTTCAACAGGGTTCTATAGTGGCATCAGGAGTTGATAACAAAATGTTATCAACAATTACATGTACGTCAAGAAGCTCTATACTTCCCCGTCCTTGTTTTCATCCCCATGCATACATAATTATGACGTTGATTTATGATCATTCAATTGATTCATGGCGGGCGTGACGTCAGAGTCAATACATGGCTGTTCAGGTCTTTGACATGCGTGAAAATGTGTTTTCTTGATAGTCAGTTATTGGCCTTGAAATGTATAGATGACCAATCATTTTTTAGAGTTTCACTTGAGTTGAGCGATCACAAAAATGCCCCGCAGACCTACTTGTACTCTATATGAACAGCACTTTAGTTGTATTGCATTTTCTTTGTCCCCCCTCCCCCTTTTCCTCTTTAAATCTATTCAGATATTTGAAGACCAATCCTCAAAAACTGCCGTTATGTATTCAAAACTCGGTCAGGGTTTCTTCAAGTACTCCGAAGGCTCGAGAAGTGGTTTCGTAAATTATACCTCCAAGAAAGGAATGTTATGCCGAGTATCGATTTGTATTTGCATCGGGACATTCTGGAAGAGTCCTAAGCGTAGGAGGGTTACCCAATTTGGTTCAAGTGACTGTCATAACAATCTCCAGCTAACATCAGATCCTCAACACTTTCCCTGTTGAGTGGTAGAGGGAGTTAAGGTTTCTACTCTTTAGAAAATATGAGAGAATTGTAAAGCTGTCAAGTGGATTATCACTTTCTGTGTGTACAAAAAGAGCAACTGTATTAAATGTATAAAAGAATAAAAGAATCACCACTTAAATTGTTACCGAGTGTCTCTTTTGCTTTTGTTTGTTTCTTCTGGATTATTCTACTTCCTCTTGTTGTGCTATTTTTCCTCTCAATGATCTTTCTGCATTGACCTTTCTTCTTTTCTTACATTGTCTTTATTTCTCTTCTCTTACATTGTTCTTCATTTCTCTTCTCTTACATTGTCTTTCATTTCCCTTCTCTTACATTGTCTTTCATTTCTCTTCTCTTACATTGTCTTTATTTCTCTTCTCTTACATTGTTCTTCATTTCTCTTCTCTTACATTGTTCTTCATTTCTCTTCTCTTACATTGTTCTTCATTTCTCTTCTCTTACATTGTTCTTCATTTCTCTTCTCTTACATTGTTCTTCATTTCTCTTCTCTTACATTGTTCTTCATTTCTCTTCTCTTACATTGTTCTTCATTTCTCTTCTCTTACATTGTCTTTCATTTCTCTTCTCTTACATTGTTCTTCATTTCTCTTCTCTTACATTGTTCTTCATTTCTCTTCTCTTACATTGTTCTTCATTTCTCTTCCTTACATTGTTCTTCATTTCTCTTCTCTTACATTGTTCTTCATTTCTCTTCTCTTACATTGTTCTTCATTTCTCTTCCTTACATTGTTCTTCATTTCTCTTCTCTTACATTGTTCTTCATTTCTCTTCTCTTACATTGTTCTTCATTTCTCTTCCTTACATTGTTCTTCATTTCTCTTCTCTTACATTGTTCTTCATTTCTCTTCTCTTACATTGTTCTTCATTTCTCTTCCTTACATTGTTCTTCATTTCTCTTCCTTACATTGTTCTTCATTTCTCTTCTCTTACATTGTTCTTCATTTCTCTTTTCTTACATTGTTCTTCATTTCTCTTCTCTTACATTGTTCTTCATTTCTCTTCTCTTACATTGTTCTTCATTTCTCTTCTCTTACATTGTTCTTCATTTCTCTCCTCTTACATTGTTCTTCATTTCTCTTCTCTTACATTATTTTTCATTTATCTCTCTTACTTTCTCTGTTTTTTTTAACCGTAATCTCTTTCCCATTTCATCCGTCTCACGCGCTTTATTCGTTAATCCTTAAATAGCCGATGAATTATTCAATTCATCACCAAGCTCCTCGAAACACAAAACACTTGAAAAATAAATATCATCTGATTGTTTTTACATTATATATATATTTCTTCGTTCTCCATAACATACCCAAAATCTGAAATTAGTATTATACCTGTATTTCTATTTGCCTTTTACATGTTCATCAACAAATTTGTTTAGATTACAAACTAAAAGCTACTTTGATAAAAGGTTTGCATTCAAAGGCAAAAGATGTCAATAATAATTAGTTTCTAAAATGTACAAATATGAAGCATGAAGCACAAATGAATGGTGCATTTGGAAGTCAAATCGAAATAGCATGTATCATATATAGGTCATTTTACTTAACCCTTACTGTACTGGGGGGGGGGGGCCTGGGAGGCTAAGATGTTACATAACAATTAGTATGTGCATGTTATCAAAAAAGTGCTATAATTGCATATATTCATGTACAAGCAGAAATATATGTTTCTCAAAGTAACTTGATGTATTTCAGAACAAAAGAATACATTAGAAATAAAACAATAGATATAATAAGAAATAAAAAACAATAAAATACATAAGAAAATAAATAGTTGAAAATCGCATCAAATTTGCATAAATTATCGTTATTAATTACATCAAATAACTATTTTGTGTTAGAAAAGAAGTATTATATGAATAATGAGTTTCAACATTACAAAAAGTGGAGTCTGACAATTTTTTAAATGATTCTAGTTCCCTTTATATATTTCCAGATTTGAAATTCATGAATGCATATTCATAATTTATGCAAATTAACCTATGCATTTTCAAATATCATAAAAATAATGATACCTAATGAATTTGAGATGAAGGAAATATTTATTCAATACATTTTCAAGATTCTTCACAAGTCTACGGACAAATATGTAGAGTATTCTGTAAAATGCATAAAATTAGTATTTTGCATAATTAATTAGGCTATAACGACAAAAATTTGCATATTAGGAAAAAACTAATTATACCATCTTGTTCCTTATGTAAATATCTACAAACATGTAAATTTTCGCGTTCATCAGACATTCGACGGCCGAGATCCCAGGCCCCCCCCCCCCCCCAGTCAGAGAGTGCTCGAAATAGCCCAGTACAGTAAGGGTTAAAAGGTGATACTTGATCATTACGACTACTTCAAAAATAGATATCAATCAACATTTATGCCCGTATCTCTAAAAGAGCACAATTTGTCAGTTAAGCATGTTTTTGAGCCAGAAAGGGATCAACTATTCTTCACAGAGTACAAGTCAATGCCCTCCTTGCACCAAGCAGATCATTTGTTCCATACGTATATGGCGAGCCAAATGACCAATAAAGCGACAAACTGAGTTTATCGCGACAAACTATTTTTATCGGCGCCAAACATAGTTTTTTGCGTGCGACTCAATTTTTCCTGTTGATAAACTGAATTTATTGGGCATTTGGCTTGCCATATACGTAAATCAACAATGTTAAAAAACCTCTATTGGTAGTAGTGTTCTACGTAGCAGCAATTATATTCACGCACTTACAGAATAAAGCAGATGTCGCTGGAATGTTTGCACATTTGAAAGCTTGTACATCCATAAACCTAGACACACATTTCAGATTGAAAATAAATACAACGTAGCAGCTGCTTGAACAAATTTAAACAGAAGGAAAAAGAATAACAATACTTTGCTTTGCATGGATCAAACTTTTGAATGAAACAAATTATTTCCATATAATGAAATAAAACACTACCATAATATGACTAAGTGTGAGTAACAATATCAACATATACCTTATCATAATTCTGCCCCCCCCCCCCCCCATCCTAAGATGTGCACTTTTTTGATGAGTCGGTATGCATGCAGGATTTACATGCATGCATGATTTACATGCATACATGTACATAGCAATAAACAACAAAGTCATGCACTGTACCCATTCTCATCAAGAAACTGCACATTATCCGTGAAAGAATCATTAGCATTATTGGCTACTCCAACGACTACACAACGGAGGATAAGGATACAATATCTTCCTAAATCTAGAGAAATTCACAAATGATCACTTGAGGGTAAATTGCAGGCACCTTGTTCCTACCCTGACAAAATGGGTCGACCTTTCACGGTCTGCATCTTCTCATATTCTATCATCCCACCAAGTGAACCATACTCTCTAGGGCAGATTTGTAAGATAAGGCTGATATCAAATGGACTTCTCAAGTCTTTTAATTACAGTGTATGGAAAGCTAACCAAACATTACAGTAAAACATCCTCTCCCTATTTAAATAAAAATGAATCGGTATGAATTTTTCCCCAAAATGTAGCATAAAATAATCATAAGAGTATGCCCTATCCAAAATCATAATGAAAGTTTGAGAATACAAGGCACTTGAAATGAATATCAGTTTATACATTTTAATATATTTTAAGCGCAAAAGTCATACAAATTGACTCTTATAGGATAATGCACATGAAAAACCTACATCCTATTCATTTAACACAATGTATATTACTGTACCTCAATAAAGATAAATAATCATCACCAAAAATCTTAAAGGGGTATCAATGATATTCATGGTAAAAATCCTTATTGTTTTTCTTTTACTCCAAGCACTTCTTAATAAATCCCAGACTTAATCATTTTGTAATGCCCCTATCCTTTTGCAGGTAGCACTTTGATAAATATAAAATAATTTATAGGCATAATCTTTAATACTTCACACACACACAATTTATACAGTGATAACCGATAAAGAAATATTAATTTTGCAACATTGACACAGCACACATATTTGAATCATATACAACAATGTATCACAATATACTAAGAAGTGAATAATTAGCAAAGATAATCAATTATCTAAACAAAGATTTATCTACATACCTAGGTAATAAGGATTGCACAATTAAAGCAAAATTACAAATAGTTAAAGAAAATATATAAGAATTCAGGCACTACCGTATCATTATCTTATAGCTCAGGATAATACAACAGATAAAAAGGATCTAATGATATATGCTTGTATGGAAATCTGAAAAAGCAGATTTAAAAGAATTGAGAATTGATTAATACATCAACTTTCAATAAAACATAATGGTAATAAGGTAAATAATGTATATATTAAATATTTAAAATGTTGAGTGCTGTGACACATAATCGATCAATTTTTGTTTAGATCACGGTGTTCAGTGGAGGCAGACACTTTCCCTCATACATGACACTTTCAAAACACTAATCTCACTGATGGCCATCTCAATCTCAATTAAAAATTTATATTAGTCTGAACGCGAGAGTAAGCTTTGTCACTTTTTGAGTTCCCATGTGTAACTTTCATATATCCCCCTTCATCCCTCTCAGCTCCATTAAAGCCCCTAAACCTGAGGGAACCTGAAAAGTTTTCACTACAATATAACCTTGACAATGGAATAATAATAATACATGTCATAGCCTTGTTTACACCTATCAAACAAAATCTATTTGCACCAAATCCTCATTGACGAGGTAATATAATAGTCTAGTCTCCCTCTTACATGACAGTGACACGTTCAAAACACTAAACCCGCTCATGAAAAGCAAGCTCTCAATTGCAAATCGATGTCAGTCTGAACAAGTTGGTAAGCTTTGTCACCTTTTGAGCTCACATGTGTAACATTCATATTCCCCCTTCATCCCTCTCAGCTCCATCAAGGCCCCTAAACCTTACACTACAATAAAAGGTAGTGCAAAATGCAATGGAATACTGATGATACATGTCATAGCCTTATTGACACCCATCAAACAAAATCTATTTGCACCGAATCCTCATTGATGAGGTAATATAACAGTTTAGTCCACAATAGTTTTAAGAGCTCTTCTCTTACATGACAATGACTCTTTCAAAACACTAAACCCGCTCATGAAAAGCAACCTCTCAATTTCAAATGAGATCAGTCTGAATAAGAGAGTATGTTTTGACACCTTTCAAGCTCTCATGGGTAACATTCATGTACCCCCTCGGTCCCTCTCACATTCAGTAAAGCCTAAGCTGACAAGTCAATTGGTTTGACTGCAACAGAGCATGACATTCTACGAATTAGATCAAGTAGAAACGGTGCTCAGTGGAGGCAGGCAGCTTAAAAATAGAGGAAAGTAGATTGCAGATCAGAGATATTAAATTAGCCCCCCCCCCCCACTCTACATTTGTCACGATAATTTCTTAATGCAAAAAAAAATCAGGGATATGGTTTTAGAGAAGAAAAAAATTAGCATATTTGCATAATAAATTACAATTATATTTTATAAATAAGGAACTTCAATAAATGTCATTAATTTGAACAAGCTATATTTTAGAATATATGACAGGCTACAAACATGCCAAATTTGACTGCATTTTCTCCATAAATAGAGGGAAAACTGGAAAAAGTAGAATTCCTTGAAAAAATGTAAATATTTGCATCATTAATTAGACAAAAATAAAGAATGACAAAAGAAAGCATAAATTTGACTATGCATTCTTGTAAATTACATGATGGGACACAGACACGCCAAGTTTGGTCAAAATTGGTCCATAAATGAACGAGATCTGACGGGGGGCAAAATTAGCCCCCCCCCCCCCCCCCTCCTTATAGTGGCAATCTTGCAATGACCATCTTTCAGTCCATAACACATTTCAATGGCATTTGTCACAGACTCAACAATCAAAAATAGAATATTTAAAAGCGATTGACAGTTCTGACAAGGTCATGAACTTGGTCACATGAACATGAACATGTAGACACAGTACTACATGTAGATTCTGTCTAGCACCAGATGTTGTTCATTCACGACTCCAATCATGATGTCAAACATGTCCACATAGATATCACATGTTTAAAGAGAAGGTTGAGTTCTGGGAAGAGGTGACAAATAATTTGTGAGCGTTATCATTGCATTATGCAAGTGTGGAAGAACATCAGATAAAAAATGTTCCCTGAAAAGCATGGCTCTTCAAATGCGTCAATATTCTAAATATTGCATGTAACATCATAAAAATCGGGACGGATCTTTATACCACGTGTTTGTGTAGTCCCTTATACATCTTTCTGTGTACAGTGCTTGTAACTTTACCATGACTGGGCCAAATTTCTAATCATTTTGATGATTCCAAAACCTTGCAGTACACATCAATACTTACATGCTAGATGATCAACCTTTTCTGATCGATTCCACATCGTTTCTTTCACAATGCAATCGCATGGCCAGAACTCAACTGTATCTTTAACAATCAAAAATAGAATATTTGAAATCGTTTGGGTTCTGACAAGGTCATAAACTTGGTACAAACGTGTAGACATAGTGCTATATTCTGCCTAGCACCAGATGTTGTTCATTCACGACTCCTATATGATGTTAAACATGTCCACATAGATATCACATGGTTCACTACTGCGATGTTGGAACTGGCAAACAATGCTCCCAATTCAGCGTGTGTGGTGGATACGTTCGTATGAAGGTAGTGCAATAGAAAAGTACTTTCCAACATTGACATGTATCAAATTAAAATGTTTGAAATCTACATAGATTTTCCAAAAGAAATGATAGGAAATATTAGAAGTATGGCTCAATAAAAAGTTGATTTCTCGTTTTGTCTGTATAGGAGTGTAAGAAATTAAATTAAAGAAAAAAAATGACCAAAATCATGTACACTTTGAATTTTCCATAGAAATATTTCTCTCTGTTTCGTTTCACTGGTTGTCTTGCCCTAGAAGAAAACTTAGGAGTTTAAAAGATGTAATTTTCAAACAGAGCTTTGTATTATGCTTAGCACCAGATATGTATAATAGTATCCTTATGTGATTGCTGACATGGCATGCTTGCACTGCTCTTGAGACTAACATAATGCAAACACTTTTAGGTTCCAGTAGTTCTGCAGTTAGATATCATTCATCACAATCAGCAGCACTGCTACTGCTGTATCATGTATCATATATAAATAAATTTACCCAGCTGGCCTAGAGCACAGAAGTCGAGCAATTACATGACTTTGTACACGTGTGAAATATCTGAAAACAGATTCTTTGAGCAGCAAATAATCTTCAGTATACAGTGTAATAGCTGAACACAATTTTCCATTTATTTCATCAATTGTCTGAAATCATAAAATTGTTCCTCTCTTCTTTGTTTTCCTTTATTTCCTTATCAATTTGAAATAAATAATTATCCAGATTCTCGGAGTGATCCGCTAACAAAATTCTCTGATGTTTGATTCTTCCGTTAGTAAGAGATGGTATTTTTTAAAACTGGTATTTTCCAAATTGTTATATAATCGCAAGTGGACCTACAGCGGTTTACATCAATGATTTGGAAATAACACCCACTCATGCCAAGCCAAACTAATCACAATGGAGCAATGGTATAGTGCCTTTATCATCTCACACAAGGAGATACTAGCAAACAATGGGACCCTATAAAACCTTTATCAATTCTCTGAAGACATATCTCTTCACCACTTCATAAATAATCAGAATCACGAACCCAGTGCATCGTTTTTTCTTTATCTTAAAGTGCATAGAGACATGAAATTTGCTAATGTATTATCTGCTAAATAAAAAAGTTTAATTTTTTATTATTAAACAATATGACGTAAACAGGAAACGATATGAAGTAAACAGGAAACAGGTAACGATATGAAGTAAACAGGAAACAGGAAATTAGATAACCCTAATTTTTTTTAATGAGGCACAACTTAGGGAAGCCATATAACTATATAGAGACTCATATCTCAGCTGGTTCAGGGAGATGGGACTACAGTAGGTCTGGCCTTAATGTCCATGGTCAGCTCTCTGTCTTCGAATACAAACAGATTCCAATCAGACTTAGTATCGCAACCATCACGTTTTTTGGATGGTGACATTAAACTGTAAAGGTATGTGACGTTTTAAGATCGGTCCCCAAAAGTAAATAATCATATCTGATTGATGCATGTTGGTAAAAACGAATTACACACACACAATTTAATCCGCAATTAGTGCAAACTATTAAAAATGACCCTCGCCTTAGGAAGCCATACAAAACAGCTTATGGAGAACGGTTTCATAGTGAAAATCATTTAACTTATAGGGATACTTATCAAGAGAAAAACCACTGAAATATGATTTAGCCAAATTTGCTGCATGTGAAGCCAACAGACAAACAATCCTGCACCAGAAACTATCATTAATACAGCTATCATAGATGACACTTTTATGAGGTATTTGAATTGTAGAGTTGGTTTCTTTCTTCCTACTTCAAAGTGCTGACACATATTGTCACCACTTTCATCCTACCTCAAACTATTCTTCCCTGTTACCTCTCTTATTTCATCAAGTGTCTCCTTCTGTTACTGTATCACCCAAATGACCCCCTGGCTATAAAACACCATGTCTATTTTACTCCACAGTAAAATGATGATTTCAAATACCATCTCTTGATGTGACGCTCCCATTCTCGTTACAGTTCTAATGATGGAATCCTTTGAACTATAATACCTTTGGCATATGATGATGATGCGTTACCATAGAAATTCACTAACCGCATCATACTGGACCGCCCACGATGGAATCCTTAGGATATCCATAATCCTCCTCCTCCTCCTCCTCCCTCTCCTCCATCTCCTCGACCACCTTCCGATCTATCTTTGGGATGCTGTCATCATCGAGTCCATACACAAACACAACATCCCCCTCCTCCTCCTCTTCCACTTCGTCCTCATCGTCCTCCTCATTCTCGCTTGGTGTGAGCTCCTCCTTGAGGTCCGTCATCAGATGACTTCGCTTCCTCTCACACGCAGGGGCTTTCTCCATCTCACCACTAGGAGGGGACAACAAGGAAATCAAGGAAAGACAAGTGAATGGGTCATTCATTCTCTAAATTTAAAAAAAGTATTGTTTTCTTACTGAAAAAAAAGATCAAATACCTGATCATACAAAACAGTTACAATATGAAATTGTTATACTAGTATTCAGTTAGATTAAGAATAACTTACGTAAACACAACAGCTAGGGTAAAATTGTGCTAATTTGGCGATTTCCCAAGTTATAGCACAAATACAGAATACCACATTATAGAGGCCATATAAAAATAAATCATCGTAAGGCCTGACAGCCTGTGTACTTTTGTAGAACAGAGGGGGAACAATTAGGCCATTACAGGACCCTTATCATCAGGTCAAATCACTGTGCTTGGCATCTCCTCTTGAGAATGTACAAGAAAAACAGGTGCAAAGATTTTCAAAATATCATCCTTAGGTAATTTCAATAGCCTCATGCATTCATGCACCACATTTTAATATGTGTGTACATAACAATGACTTATTACATACTTTGACAATGACACTTGATAGGCAATATAATAGGCCTTTGAAATTGACTATGAGTTAATTTCTTGATAGTCTTTGCAATCATGTCAACAGAAAAAGAGAATGACTTACAAGAATTCATCCCCATCCTCCTCATCCTCATCCTCCATGGGTTGAGCTGAAGGGTAGGTACTAGACACCCCTGAGCTGCTGGGGTCAGTCACACTGGAGGTATGGTTGTACAGGTGTCTGTGAGCTGTACCTGTTGCTTCAAACCTACGGGCAAGCTTGTAAAGACCCTCGCAGAAGTGCTGCCCCATCTCCTCCAGCATGGCCGTTGTTACTTGTAGACCCTAAGGAGGAAGCGATGATAAGGGTTTCTATGATTCATTTCTTCAATAGATAGTTAAAATACTATTTATCTCTCAAAATATACATCCTGAAGATCAATTCCATAGGTGACCGGAACCAAGGTTACTTGGGTGGTGACACTTAAATGAAATGCTTTTGAAAATGATTCCTTTGGCAATAGTGATACCTATTATCTTCAAATTATTCACACTGCGGTAGAAATAAAATTCTCATTCTTACAGAGTATCAACAAGTATCTTTGCCTTACCAAATGTTCATCAGTGTTCAAAAATCCTTCATGGATGTTTTTTTTTTCTTCTTACATTTCAAGATAATTTAATAGATATCTAAGAAATGTCACATTATCAAAATTTAAAACTTTAACAGATTTATGATTACAAACTAGTTTGCTGCAGGTTTAGAGGATCAATGAAATAAAGATGAAAAACAGATTAAATAAATGTAATGCTGCTATCCTGCATTGAAAATGGCTTACCTTATATTTGCCCTGATCGAAGCCACAGTATGTACTCTCCATAGTGTAACTCCTGGCTACACCTATCTCTCTCCATACCACTACCCTAGCAGCAGACTCCTTGCCCTTGTCTACAGCAAAGCTACAGTTACTGTGGGAAAATGCAGGGGCTATGCTGCTCAGGATACGAGGAAGGGTCTAGAGGGCGAAGTGACAAAGAGGAGGATAATGAAAGATAACACAGTTTACAAGCATTATAGATGTCATTATCAATAAGGTTCGGTCAAAATCATAGCTCCCACTACCATCATTTATATTGTTATTATCATCATCATCATCATCATATTCATGATCACCATGATCATAATTGTCATCACCATCATCATCCCAACCATTATAATCACCATCATTCAGCATCCTTGTCATCATCAATATCATGATCACTGTCATGATCAATATCACCATAATTCTGCTTATAAGTATCGGCTTGCATGGTGACATAGATATACAGTACCGTAGGCATGTGGTTGCACACACTCAAGAAAGAAAGATTACTGAGTGTCCTTTTCTGGACTCCCCAATCCTTCCCCTCTCTCAAATGGTGCAACCCCAAGCCTACTGTATATATATTACCATAATTTGCATCAATTTTTTCATCCTTAATCTCATTATTCACATCACCATTATCCTCAGCTACCACTACCACCACCACTACCACCACCACCTCCACCACCCCACTGACACTCCTCCTCTTAACACTTCATAAGCTGTACCTTGTAGCTTGTATCTTCTACTTTAGCACCGGACACTCCTGACGGGATTCCAAACTTGATCAGATCCTCAGGAGAGTGGGACATGGCTGCACTGTTGCCGTACATGAACACATTCTTCTTCCTTGAATGCCCATGGAAATCACAGTACACCTGCCAAAGAAAATACAACAGGTTTTAAAGAGAAGGTTGAGTTCTGGGAAGGGTTGAAAAATAATTTGTGACTGTTATCTTTGCTATTATGCAAGTGTTGACAAACATCAGATAACAAATGTTCCCTGAAAAGCATGGCTCTTAAAATGCCTCAATATTCTAAATATGGCAAGTAACAGCATAAAAATCGGGAGAGATTTCCCATATAGTCCCATATACATATTTATGTGTACAGTGCTTGTAACTTTACCACGACTGGGCCAAAATTCTTATCATTTTGATGATTCCAGAACCTTGCAGTACACACCAATACTTATATATGCTACATGATCAACCTTATCTGATCAATTTCACACCGTATCTTTCATAATGCAATCGTATGACCAGAACTCAACTTATCTATAAATGAAGAATCCATAACAGGCAACGTTCTGCAAATTTTATTTCATAGATCAGCTTTGCAACTTTTTCAGTAACGGAGAGAGAGAACCAATCACACAACAAACAGCAAGTTTATGGGCTGAAACTTTACCAAGAGCACGTGTGCTGTGATAGGAAACATATCTCCGGCACAGGTCTGCATATCAACCCAACCCAATTTTAGTAGTTACACTTTTAAAAACCAACCGCTTGAGGAGCTAACATCCGTTTTATCCATTTTGGAATCATTCAAAAACCAATAAAAACATGTCTAGAAAAAAATGAGACAATGAATACCAACCAGTGGGCTCCTCTCGATAAGCTTGAGGTATTGAAGCAGTCCTTTGGTATGATAGATGGTTGGATGAAGCTCTTTGATCGGTTGTAACCAACGTCTGTTAAGATCCTCTCCGCTCAGAGAACAACGATGGCTGTATTTAAAATAAAAGAATCATAAATAAATTTGTGCATTAGTACTTTTTATTCTTGGACTTTAACACAGTATTTTCCACAGAATGGATGACCAAAGATGAAAATGACTGTAGAACTTCTGATCTGTGGTCAATTTCTAATATGAGTTGATTTTTAATATCAAATTAGGAACTAACACTATATCACAACTAAGCGAAAAGTGTATTAAACATTAAACCATATCGCAATCCAAGTCCTAAAATTCTTTCATTAACAAAATAAAGCCTGAGGGAAAATGTCTTCTTTCCACAATGGTAATTTACAAGCCGTCATTCTTACATTAAGTGCTCCACATATTTCTTACGTTACATGTGTTAAAATTTAACCTTTTTTTTTAAGAAAAAAAAATGTATTAAAGCATTTAAAACTGAAAAATATCAGCACGAAGAGGGAGTTTTAAAAAACAAAGTAAAAAAAACCAAAGCATTTCCGACCAGCCGACCCATGTTTTGGCACCCAAAGGGCAATCCTTTTTTTAAAGGCCTTACAGTGTATCTGTTGATACCTGAACAGGCTATTGGTTGCAACTGCACAATATATACAAACAAAAATGTCAGATCACCATGGAAATAAATGAAGATGATTGATTCCTACCTTCCATTGATGACTCCATCAGGGTTTAGCATAGGTACAATCTTGAAGATGAAGATCTCTCTGAGAGCCTGGGCTGTCGGGTGTGTACTCATCAAGAACTTTAGAGTACCCTTCATGATGTAAGAACTGTTACTCTCTCCTGGATGGACACGAGCTGACAGGAAGAGGTACCTTCGACACCCTGAAAAAGACAAAGAGAAAAAGATTCATTATTATTATTTTATTTGGCAAATCAAGTCACATAAAGACTACAATATAGCAACCATGAATTGAGACAAAATCTATAGAAAACATATATAAATATTGCAATAGGAGGTTCATCTGGTCAAGCTGCCCGGGTATGGAAAAAGTTAACCTAATAACTATGATGCGCAGACCTTCCTCCCCACACCTGATATTGATTCAAATAAAGTTTAAAAAACAAAAGAAAGATGATGAAGAATTGCTACTCTCTCCTGTAGGGACACAAGTCAACTGTTTCAAACATGTCTACAAAGATTCATTCATTTTTAATCGATAACCCTTGCTAAACCTTTGGATCTTGGGATTAAATCATAAGGCTAAAAGCCAAACAATGATTCGCTCAGCGTAACATCCAGTCTTCAAGATCACACAGAACTCACTCTCAACTATCAATGTTTCATATATACGTAAACTCCCAATGATCTTAACTTTCTTGAAATAAAAATTGGTCAAAATGTAACACTTAATAAATCACAAAATCTAAACTGGTGAGAAATTAATAAATTTCCATGATGACTTACTGCATTGCCATTAATTAGGAGAGTTTGGCCAACTTGGTTTCACTGGGTCACAACAAGGTGTATATTCTTTTGTTTTGTGTTTGCCCAACATAGCAGTAGTCACCATATTGTGACCAACTCAAACCGGGTTTGGCCAAACTCTGTGTATAGATGGCTCTGACTTACTGAATTGCAAGACGCCCTCTTTGTCCAGAGTTGTAGGATTGGCTGTGATAGTGAGGACTGGACATTCGTTGCCTCCTAGAGACAGGCACAGGCTCTGCTTCCTGTAGTAGATGTCACTGAACTCTCCTAAACTAGCTTGCAGCTTACTCAGGTGAACCTGTAACAGTCAAGAACAAAATTTATAAACTTGAGAAGTTGATTTCTATGTGTGTCATTGGCTTATTAAACATGCATATCAATCAGATATGATTATTTACATCTGAGACCAATCCTTTAAAGAGATCCGGTAACTTTGTCACAGATTCTGAAAACAAATCCTGGATTTAGCTCATGCTCCAATGATAATTATCAACCTTTAGGTCAGTCAGGAACCCCATGACTTCTACAAGCTGATCGCCTGTCTGATTATCAAGATATTAATGATTGGAAATCAAACTTTCATTTTCCGTGTTCCTAACGGTTTTTATAACACTACAGTCTATTGGGGAAAATGAGTATGGTAAAACCGGCACTCAAAGATGTTTACTTCTTTGAGGTGATTCATGATCATTTTGAAAAACCATTTTTTTTTAGGGCTTCAATATTACACCTTATTACAGACACTGATAACTTGTAGGACCATGCATCTCAGATTTAACATTGTTAAACAATGCCTTTAAGATGACAACCGCATTCTCACCTGTAGTGTCGTGTAGGTGAAAGGGTAATGATAAGCCAGATAGCAGATGTCCTTGTCATGTTTGAAGGTCAAGGTGAAGGCAAAGGTGAAGTAGGTCTTGCCCTTCTGACCTCCGGTGGCTGCGGTGCTACGGCTGTAGTTGTTCTTGTAGTAGGCGATCTCCGACCCTACCCTCTCCCAGTGAGGGCTCCCTTCCATGGCCTCGTGGACGGAGTACATCACTGGCTGCATGCCTGGTGCGAGAGACAGGTAGACGGAGGAGATGGACAAGACGATGACATAGCGAATAGCAGAGAGACGGTAAAGAGAGAAAGAGACAAAAAAAGAGAAAGAGAAGCAAGAGAGTAAACAAAATGAGTCAAAGAGGGAGAGTGATGGGGAAATGGGGAAAGAGAGGGAAGAAAAGAGGGGAGCGAGATTAGGTTTTGAAAGAGAGAGAGAGAGAGATAAAGAGGTTAGTTGTGACAAACACATACCATACCATATTTTAATACTCCCTTTTTGTTCAAAATCCTGTAGTATATCAGCTTTAAAATCTCTGCTATATATCAAAACAGGCAATTTCAATTAAACAATTTTTGGCCCATTTTGTAGATATGATAATACTTGCCATTATTCCACTTATTGTGCCTCCAAGAATACTGCCTTAAATTTCATTTGCAGATTATTGACCTTGACCTAAGCCTTCCACACCATCTGGGAGATGTGTGATGGCTTCTGCTTCATGACCTCAAGCCAGATCTTCCTATCTTGGACGTTCTGGTCGCTTCTGTGAGGGATCCCAGACATCTAGTAGCACAATCAGCCTTTACACAATCTAACCATTTCTTGGCTGGTCTCCCCCAGGGTCTATCACCATGAATATTAGAAGTCAGGAGTATCTCTGGGTAGTGTTATGGTCTCATACTGTTAAACATGGCCAAAGAATAGCAGCCGTTTTGGGGCTAATTTGTCCAGAATGGTTTCATCCAGTCCTAGAGTCTCCCAAACTGCTGTATTTCATATTTTTGTCTAGTCTGGTTACACCCCAAAAGTTTCAAGGGCAGATCATTTCAAAGGTAAGGAGCCTATTAAGGTTATTAACCGAGTGAAAACCGAGACAAAAAGGTACCATCAGGCTGAGTAACTCACCATAGTTGAATTGACTATTAGCCTTCTCACAGTTGATGATGTTGAATCGATGACGTACACCGGCCTGCATCCCTGATATCTCAAAGTAGAACCATTGATGATGATGGTTGCTGTTGATATCTGATCTCAAGATTAAATCATACTCGTGCTTCCTGACCTGTTTGGAAAAAAATGAACAAGCAAATGATGTCACTTTGTTCCTTCTAAACAGTGTGAAATAAACAGCTGACACTTTAATATATACAAGTGATTTGATAGGGTTACTCAACAAACAGAACTATGGCACAAGATAAACCATGATTAGGCCTAAAAAAAAGATGTTTTATTGCCCTTTAGGCGCCAAAACATGGGTCGGTCGGTTGGTCGGAAGGAAATATTTTTTTTAAACTTTTTTTTTTTTTAAACTCGCTCTTTGGGCTTTGAATGCTTTAAAACATTTTTTTCTCTAAAAAATGGTAAAAAAAAAAACTGTTTTAAAAAGCCAACCGGTGATTTTAAAATTTTGGGGTCGGTCGCAAAGGGCAATACAACATCTGTTTTGTTTTGCCTTATTAAGTCACAATTACAAAAACAGATCGGATGGGGGAGAAGAAGAAATTTCTCTCAAAAGATGACATTGATTGCTCTTGGTACAACAGGGTTTGTAAGTTGGTATTACTGAAATTAACACAAAGGGTTATATATCACTTCAAAAACTTGGAATCTCTATTTTTAGAAAATACACACAAACAAAAAATAATTGCAGTGACTAATTGGTGCTTTTAAGTAAATGGAACGCAAATGCATTTGATTACAAGTAATGAGGGAAACTAGACCAAGTAATGAAAATTGATGTACATGTATGCATACCTGCCAACCTGAGACAAGAGAAATTAGGAGTAAATTTTTCTGGATGGACTACGAGGTCGCGAACCACCGAAGGATTGGGGTAGTAGCCCGTAGATTGGGGGGGGGGGGGGGGGGTACACAGGGGGTGACTGCGGAACTAAATGTACATCTTCTATGAGCGCGAGCGCGGATGTCGGCGTGATCTGATTATCAGTGCTGTGTTATGCTTTAGTCTTATACATACATACATACATACATATTGGTATTTATTGAGCGCCTTTACATGAACATGCTCAAGGCGCTTTACATTTCAAAATACAAACATAATAGTTATATACTCTCCAAGTGCATTACACTCTAAAATAAAAATTTAAAAAAAAACAAAAAAAAAAAATTAAAAACAAAAAAAAAAAATTAAAAAAAAATCGGAGTTTTGAGGCATGCACTCGGAATTCGGAGTTGGTATGTAAAAAGCGGAGGAACTCCGCCTAAATCGGGGTGGTTGGCAGGTATGTGTATGGTAATTTTTCTCATATTGTCAAATGCAATTATGATCAAAGGGATGACCATTGCAAGCTAGTCTTACCTGTATTGCTCTTCTAAGATTGCCGCATTCAAACAAAGAATTGAAAGAAAGACTTTGCGACTCTCCATCAGCTCCAGATCTAGAGCTGCAACAAACATAATGAGAAAATATGATTAAAAAGATATAATAAACCACCTTACATCAACTGGAAAGTAAAAAGAACTATATTTTAGCATTAAATTTGGATCAATCTTGTACACAGTCACAATAAAGCTAGAATGCCATTTTCATAAGCCTTTAATTTAGGTATATTAATAGTTCCTGTAGTAGAATGAAAAAGAGATTAACATACATGTGTGCATTGATCACACTTCTACATGAGCATTAAAAAAATACTGATAGTCAAATGGGAATTTAAATATAAAAATCATATTTCTGTTAACAAATATTGTTAAATCTATGCCGTAAACCACCAACATTAAGAAGTATGATTTATATAAATCCTCTTTGAACTGAAAACCTAAAAAAAATAAAGCTCTAAAAACTGAAACATTAAACCATCTTAAAACCTGTCACTAAAAACTACCGTAGTCAAAATAGTCAAAATGTTGTCAAACATTATGTCACAAATTTCAATAGTGGTCTAAAATGATCTAAAAAATGTATTGAAAATATGAGAACATGTGGTACTCCTAAAGACACCTTACTCAAGATCTTTTATCTCTCAGAAAACAGAGACAGGAAACCTTTTGAGTATGACCCCCTACCCCTCCCCCCCCCCCTCCTTCCCTCAAATGTAAACGACAAGTAAATCCCACAATGTGATGAATGGCTTACTTGTGTGCTCCATGGTTGGTTGGAGTAAAGCGTGTTGCTCCATTCTTCATGAGCTCATCTAGATCATAGACAGTCTTCTCTATCACTTTATGTGGGTGGATCATCCTGTCAATGTCTTCAAAGACAAGGCACCTGCAAAGTAATCATTGACAGGGGGTGTTTCACAAAGATCCCAAGTTGGACTTAAAAATTATGGAAAGCCGTTAGCATCCTTGAAAATATTTTGCAAACGTTATTTTAAAAGGCATAAAATGTTGATTCAAATCATTCATATTTTCTATTATCATGGGAGATTATATGTTCTTGATGTGGCATTTATGAAAAGCCTAAAATACTTAAATTTTTGCTTTTCATTATAAGGCTACACATGGCTCTCCATGATATTTATGTCCAACTTAGAGTTAAGTTTGACTTAGAATCTTTGTGAAACACCTCCCAGGTCATGAGTTTATCTAACTCATGGACAGTTTTAAGTGATTACATTATCCTGTTGCCTTTACATATAAGAAACCTTGATAAAGAGAATAAACTTGCATGATTTTATCTTGATCATTGATAAGCTTGACAGGTTTCTATTTACGGATCATCCTGACTTCAATCCATATCGCCGGCTCAGAAAAAACAGCCATGTACATGTACCCTGTAAACGCCCTTAATACAATGTTTATATATCTAACATTTGGTTTGGTTTTCAGAGCACAGTTACCCCAAATAATACGTTATTCACAAGAAATAAAAATAGAGTGAAAACGATAACCTTCCATAATGTGGTTAGATGAGCAAGTGTGCGCTTAAATGACGCCTGACTGGAAAGCTCCCAAGGGAGTGGAGAAATGTGCATACATTGTGTGCAGGCAAGCTTGAATCCGATGACTGGGGTAATAATATAAACGTTAAGAGACATCATCGATGTATTAAGCGCTATATAACAGGGGAATATTATCATTATATTGAAAATGGCGATTGTTTTAATCAATAATCAATATTAGGAGAAAATTAGCTCTCATTACTTGCAATGGCTCAAATGACATGAATGAATGAATGAACAATGCTAACCTTTGGACACTAGCTGGTTTGTCATAGAACTCTTCCACCAAATCGCCGGTCGAATGTCCATGTATTTCAGGATGGGCAATCCTACGGAACGGAAGCACTCTCTTCGTCTTTGCTAACGTGTCCCCATACATATCAGGTTTCACCTCGTCCAAACTGACCTCCTCCGTCATCAACATTTCATTGTTCGAGCTCGGGACGTCGGTGGGACTGCGGAGGGTCATTCTCGAGATGGTCATCGATGACCTCACAAACTCAATGCTCTCTGTGGGGTGCTCATCCCCGATGCCCCAAAGAGCATGGGCAGTCACATGACGCTCAGGACTGGTATACTTGAAACCGTTGCCATGTTTTGTTCCTTTGGTCGGCGAGTGGCTACGCCTCAGGTTATGGACGGATCTAGACTGTTTGGCAGATACCCTAGGGTTTGTAGTCCTGAATGACGAAGGCACTGAATCTGACGAAAGGTCTGTATTCATGGCTGAACCACCAAGGTTGAAGTGTCCTGCAAACGTGGAGTCGTCATTGTCTTGCGAGAACCATGCATTGGAGTTGGCCTTGCCGGGGCCCTGTCTGCCTTGATGCTTAGCAATATCAACATTTGCATCATCGCTGGAAGGATAGTTTGTGACGAGACTACCGTACTTGGACAAATTTGGCAAACTGAAGCGGTTCTCTCTGAGGTTTTGAGTCGTTGCGCCCATCCTGGAGCTACCTCTTGGTAGGTCTGACTTGGCGGTGGGTATGTGGATGGTGGTCCCAGGACGCTGAGATGATGCGTCTTCAAGTTCTCCTTCCTCAGGCTCAGTCATATGCTAGAAAAATAAATCAAAAAAATAAATCATTCAAATACAGGCTTTCTGTTAACATCTTATTAACAGAGTATGACAGTATCACATTCTTGAAAGCCACATCTTTCTAGTTGAAAAGTCAAAATCCTCTTCAAGCCTTCAGAGAAATCCGGAATACAAATTAACTAGAAACTAATAAACTAAGACAGTGAGGGAAAACTTGCCTTCACATAAGAAGAGAATACACTACATTTCAAATATAATTCCACATATCCTTACCGGAAATACTTTTTTGTTTATTCTTCCAGAAGGATTTAAATATTTTTTGACCAAAAATGTATAATCTTTACCTCTTCAAAGTCGACAAGTTCAGGAAAGAATTTGAGGTAGGTTGCTAGATCTTCAGGCGTCCTTTGTTGAGTCTCTGATGCCATCTGTTTATCTCCTTCTTCTACAGCTTCACCCTGTCAAGGTCAAAGGTCAAAGATCACTAGGCCTTTGTTGAACTTCTTAATCAATACTTAAAGTGACCCTACGTTAAGCTCAAGATTTAACAAACTCGTTACTAAACAGTTTGCCAATCACTACTGATTGCAATAGAAATCATTGGAAAGCAAATAGAAGTTTTGCATCACTAATGTTGTGTGATGAAGACTCTTATGGCCCATGACACATAATACAAAGGTCAAGAGAGAGGGGTTAGTCATTGACCCCTAATTACAGGTAACTGCTGTGAGACACATGTCATTGCCCTGTCTTATACAGATTTGTCATTAATCTAAACATACCATACATACTCCATTCAATTGCAAATTTACAATCCCCTATCTCTCATTTAGTGAGCTGCGATAAATATTGGTAGGTTGCGACCAATTCAGATCATCCAAAATTCTTTACATGACATGCTCCACATCGTAACCTAGTTTCATATTCTGTAAAAAATGAGTGTCTGTATGTAGGAGGGAAAGTCCTTTTACCTTTTGAGGTTCCTCCTCTTTGTTCTCGTCACCGCTACTGACATCATCATCCTGATCATCGCTCTCGTCGATAACGTCATCTCCTACAAAGAGGGAGGAAAATAAGATTTGTAGTCAACCATGCTTTAGTGACCACCTGTCTACAAAGACCACCTGCCTACAAAGGCCACATTTGTTATTTCCTTTGAAAATGGTTTCTCATTGAATCATGTACTAAAGGAACCTGTCTACAAAGACCACCTGTCTACAAAGGCCACTTTTTAAGTTTCCCTTGGGTGGTCGCTATAGACAGGTTTGATTTGACAGGTTTGGGTTGTATCTACTTTAGGATTGTCAAAAGCTGCATGAAATACATGAAATTGCTAATTCTACGATAGCAAACCATTACAAATTGTTTTTGGTCCTTTTGAACACATTTTATGGTTTTACTAGTATTAATATAATTTTAATTCAGGTTACATACATGTACATTTATCACCATAATGTATGCATATCAATGGACAGTATCACACATATTTACCAGTCTTATCTGCACTAGTTTAGCCAGGAGGGATTTGACCTCCCTCCGTGGTCACTGACAGGTGGTTATCTCATCAAATAAGCTCTCAATAAACATAAGAAAAAGGAGACCATGGGGGACCAACAGCCACCGATTAGGCATTGTTTGCTACATAGAGGGCGCAAGAAGCTACAAGTAGTGCAGTGGGGCTTTAAATAAAAATTACAGTTTAACCAGGGAGGTGTTTTAAATGGAGATTTCGTCTCGAAAGAATTTCCCGAGGGAAAGATATTCAAGATTAACTTGGCTTAACAACAAGTAATGTAACCCTCTTCAGCCATCAAATCCATCAACAGCTGCCCTTATCAGACCACAGATGCCCTCTGGCGATCCAAATGTTACGAAGTGTTACGCAACGCGGCCTGCTTCCCTAAGCTCTCCAAACACTTGGTCGTAAAAAAAGGCTTTGAAGCCATGCGTTGCACCGAGAAAATGACGTTATACTCATTGAAGATGTATTAGCTATAACATATAAAATACGAAAATCGACAACTTATGGCACAATGCAACCTTCTATTGGTTATCAAATGCTTTCGCTGTGCTCGGATAACTCTACTGAAGACGAAGCCATCTGAACCAGCGAAATCGACCAAGGAAATCGTGAGTTAGAGTGAATGTAAGTTTCTCATCATCATCATGTTCTCTTCTAATTATTGACATTTTCCGAAAGTTTCCGAAATTTTGACATAGCTAGGAAGGTAGATCAAAGCTTTATCTCTTAAAATAACTAAATGAAATTGTGTTGTATATTTGCGCATTTGGTGTAATGAGGGTTAGAAGTTGTCAAATCATCACCACTTTTCACCCCGATTACGTACTTACGGCCGGGCCGGCGATGCGCAAGCCGCTGTGCTCGCTGCTCGCTGGGCTGTCCATGCTGCATGTTGTGGGTGGAAATACACGTACCCGCATTACTACCCTGGCTGTGTATTAAAAGCTGTGCTATTGATTCTCAACATTTCAAACACCACTGTACAAAACTCGACTGATTTCACTCAAATTTAGTACTTAAGTGACGATTGATGACACCTAAAGAGCATTAAAATACAATTTGTTAAACTTTCAGATGTAAGAAAGAATAATTTAAAAATCAAAATTGCGAGTCTACTGTCAAACTTGCCGATCAACCGCATCGGCATGATTATGTGCATTTGTATGTTGTGCGTGTATTGACTATTCATGTATTCAAATGCTGCCTATTTACACGTACTGCAGTGCTTAAGGTCAATACGCATTAGTATCAACTATCTATGCTTTGCTGGAGTGGGTGGAAAGAGAGCTCCATCAGAAGTGGCTTAATCTTAAAATACTATAGACTACTGTGAGTTTTTCTTACAAAGCCAGTCCACATTTTCCCTGCAAGTCGGGGCTACATTTCAAGATCTAGTCTACTGTCTAGACCTAGACCTATTTTTTTTTAATTAGGCTGTCAAATTTGGGGAAGAGATCTAGACTAGGTCTAGACTCTATGCAATTTCATTTTTTTTACACAACAGGGAGGGGGGGGGGTAGTTTATTTCTTACTCAACACCCCTTCAGCAAAAAAAAAAGAAGATTTAATTATGGTTCCATGTTTGGCGGGAGGTTTTTTCACATATTGGGAGATTCTACATCAAAGCGGTAGAGCAGGAGGAAGGGCGTGGTGGCTGGAGACTCCCGCTACGAGCTGGTGGGAGGGCAGGAGAATGAGCGTGGTGGCGTGAGACTCCCTCCAAATACGGGAGGGTTGACAGCCCTGTTTATTAAGAAGTTGTTAATTCCCCCCCCCCCTCCCCTTCCCTGTATTTTTGCATCCCGATCCCGCTAGCTACATGTATCTATAGTACCAGTAATTAGTAGCTTCAAGGACGACTAGGGAGTTGGATTAGACCCTGCGTATGGCTGAGGCCGGCTGCGCCATTTATACTTAGGCCAAGTAAAAAGATATGCATGTTTAGCGTCCCCGCCCGCTTCCTTTTTGGGGGCCGCCTCCCTTTTTTTTTTTTTTCTTTAATGAATTAAAAGATGACAAACATACTCCAAAATGATCTATTTCTGATTTTTTTTTTTTTTTAAATTATGGCGGCCATCTTGAAAAATAGCCTGATTTTCCGGAAAAATGTACCGGGCATCCATTTTGAAAGGAAAACAAAAAAATGGCCTCCTCCTTCCTATTTTTTAAAAAAAACAGGAGGCTAAACATGTTTTTATTTTTATTTGGCCTTATAGCCTGTGCTCGCTGGGGTGGACTCCGGTAGTTGCTGTGGCGATTAACAAAATACATTTTAAAATTTGTTTAATAAAACATAAATTATATTGGTAGCAATATTTCTGTTTTTATTGTAACAATATTTTTGTATTTAAATATATTTAAATCAACTTTGCCTATTTAATTTTTGATACAGGGTTGCAATGTCTGGATCTCACCACTGTTCTGCCCTCCAGGGGCTGTGCAGACTTTGTGGAGACGTCATCACCGAAAGAAGTGTCAAGAAGGAGAAACTTGCTAAAGTCATCAATAGGGCATTATCTCTGGACATCAGCATTGACGATGATGACATTCATCCACCTTCTGTATGCTACTTGTGTGACCGCAAACTAGGGCGCTGGAGAACATGGAAGTCGCGTAAAGCAGGCACGGGGAGAAATAAGCGAGGGGGTGATGTTGGAATACAGATTAGGAATTTTGAACCACATGTTGATGACTGCTGTATTTGCACTGCGCCACAGGAACAGGAACCTGAACCCTCCCTGCTGCAGACATGTGAGAGAATTGGAAGAGAGCATGACATGGTAGTGCAACGAAGAGCAGGAAAAGTCCTTCTCATCACTCTTGATGAACATGGAAGTTCTGCCCAGTGTTTGTCTGTCTGTGAGTCAGGACTTTGGACTTTACGAGTCTATAGCAAACTTGTTTCCAAGGAGCATACACATTTGAAGGATTTGGATATCCTTGTCACGGTAGAATCTGTAATGGCAGTAATAGAAGCGGTATCCAAGTCACACATATGCCCTGGAAATCCTGAATATGTTGTCTCAGAATCTTCTATCATGCAACGTCCCATCTACATCCATAGAATGCCAGATCCAACCAAAGACACAATGAGACACACAAGTTGCCCATTGGTCACCACCAGTGATGGAAGGTGTCCTACATGTTCCATCTATCGTACTGACTTAGCCAAATTGTATAAGACTTGTGAGGCCATGAATTCCCCAGCACTCAAAGGAAACCATCGTTACATGAGAAAGGAAAAGCTCAGCAAACGTCTTAAAACAGAGAAAACAAACAAAAAAACTCTGAATCAAAAGCTAAAGAGGCTCAAGGCACAAGTGAAAAAAAAGTTCAATGAAGAGGCGAAGTCAGTTACTGAGCTGGAAAGTAAATCATTTGCCCAAGTTCTTCAGCAGGAGGAGAATAGCATTGCAAAAGAGTTCCCTGACAAATCACCACAGCAACTCTTGTGGCAAGAACAGTTAAGAAGGCTGAACAGAAAAGGGACGGGTATGAGATGGCATCCAGCAATTCTGCGATTATGTATTGCCCTTCATGCAAAGTCAGCAGCAGCATATAATGTTTTGCGAGATTCCGGATTTTTGACCTTGCCTCATCAGACAACTCTCTTCCAATACACCCACTTCACAGACAATCCACCAGGACTGAATGCCCAGTTTTTTCAGCGGGTCTGCAGTGACATTAAGTTTAGTTCATTGCAGCAGCATGAAAAAAATATAATGTTATCGATAGATGAAATAAAGGTCAGTGAAGGACTGGTATTTTCTCAATCAACTGGAGAAATTGTGGGATTTACAAGTCTGGGAACTCTTAACGATGAACTGCAGAAGTATGCAAGGGATTGCGAAGGTGCCAAAGAGCCCAAGATGGCAAGCCACATCCTCACTGTCATGATCCGAGCAATTTGCGCCTCATATCGAAGTCCAATTGCATATTTCGCTACATTGGGAGCCACAAGCGACCAATTATACTGGATTGTCACGGAATCTATCGAGTATCTGACTCATCAAGGATTTTGTGTGCGGGGCATTGTAAGCGATGGTGCTGCTCCCAATCGTGGTCTTTACAAGATCTTGACAGAAGGAATTTCGGATAACTTTTTCTTCAACTCGATTACAGACGACAGGATTTATCTTTTTGGTGATGTACCACACTTGATAAAAACCATTCGGAACAACTTTGAAAACTCTGGTTTCAACCACAAGACAAAGAATTTGAAGGTAACAAATATGAGAACTTGTGCAGAATATTAGTCACTATCTCTTATGTGCATTTTATGCAAACGTCTCGTCTGTTCATTAATGGAAAAGAATGGGGCATGTAGAGAAAACTATGATATATACATGTACTTGTACATGTACTCCTTTAACCAGAAAGCTGCTTTAAACCCCCTCCAACATTATGAGATCCAGGGAATTCCAAAAGTTTGATGTAAAAAAAAAATCACTTAAATTGTATAATGACAGTAAAGATATACATATATTTATTGTATTCATATACCGTCCACTTCATTAATGATTTTCACAGCACATCTGCATGGAATAGCACAAAATCTTCTTGTGGGGGGACTCAAAATTAATTAATTTGGAAATTAAAACATGCAATTTATTAATACAACAGGCATGAACATTTATAACTGTTTGTAAATTGAATGAAGAAAAAAATAAATTTGATTTGATGTTTTTATTTTATTTCTTAAAACGTGCAGTTCCGAGGATTAGACATCTCTTGGAAACACATATTGGATGTGTACGAGTGGGATTTTAGCAGTCCATCAAGTCTTCGCATGCTACATAAGCTGACAGAAGAACATCTTCATCTAACACCAGCACTGAGAATGAAAGTAAAACTGGCAGCTCAGGTATGTCAATGTTCTTATACATAGATTGTTGAATCCTAAGGTGAACTTAAATTTTAAAGATGCAAACAAGATGTTTGAGCATTCTTTTAGACTTGGGCAGTTTCTAATTTCCTATTATAATAGTGCAGTTGATCAGAACTATAGAAACATGTATTTGACGTGCCCTTTCTGTACTGCACCGTTATATTCTTTTGTTTTCTTGTTAATTCTTGCATGCATACTTTGAGGAGTGCAAAAGTTTAACAGAAAAATAAATACCGGTATGTGAAATGGAATTCAGCGTTTTTCTTAACCTTTTCTTTTGCATTTGTTTTCATGATGTAGGTTTTGAGCAGTACTGTTGCTAATGCACTGAAAGTGCAAGGTCTTCCAGAAACAGCTAGCACCATCAGGTTCATCGAGTATGTAGACACCTTCTTTGACTGTTTGAATGTGTCGACCCGTTTCGGTGGACAAAGGAAACGGAAAGATACCCTTTTCCCCTACAGCGATCAGAATGATTGGCGTTTCACGGTAAGGAGAAAGAGTTCTTCTCTGTCTGATCTAACATTTCATTGTCAGTAAAAAGTATTTCAGCAAAGAAATGAGACAGTGATTTCTCATTGTAAATATCACGAATAACAATGGAATCTCATTAAAGACCTGATTTGTAACAAGGAAAATTTAAGCAGGAAGTTGGGTCCCAAGGTGTTTTTTTAAACAAGGTTTCATTTCATAATAACCGTTCCTTTTAACAATGTACTTTTTTCTTAGTTTCAAAGCAAAATATCCATTCTTTTTTTAGCAAACCCATATATCTGAATTTAAAAAAAAGATATAACAAAGTACTTTCCATATATATTGGACATCAAATATCATAATTTTTGTTTGTGATTATGAAATAGGAGTGCAACATTGTTATTGCTCTTTCATCTTGCAGTGGTTGACGGAAGATTTGTTATCCTATCTTGATGAATGGGAATCAGAAGGCCTCATCCTTCCTATCACAGCACGTGATCGGGAACGACTGATTCTAAGCAAACAGACATTACAAGGAATTCGTATGACAGGTAATTAAATTGATGTTTATTTGCAGTCATAGCAGGGATTTGGGATGTGTATGAATTGCACGTTGTGTGCATTAAAGGTAGTAGTCCTCATTTGCAAACCATCCCCAATTTTGTTGAATTTTCATGGGTAGAAGCTCTTGAGCACTATAACCCTCTTCAAATTTGTAGAGCAAACGGGCCAGTGGTTTTGAAATGATAAGTGAATAGATTTCTTTTTATTCTTTGAATCGACCAATTGGTTCATGGAGGGGGCAGTGGCAGATCCAGGGGGGGGGGGTACTAATCAAATCAAAATTGAGGGCAAATGAGGGCTACTTTCTTTAAACACACTTTTATAATTTATTTAAAGGAGCTACACAAAGAAAAATTCACTACAACTGATAATTAGAACAAATTACATATGGATGGAAAGATTTTCTCTTGAAAAACATGAATAATTTGCTGAGAAATCACATAAAAGGTAGCTATCATGGAAAGGCGTAAAATGCAATTTTTCAAGACCCTTCTTAGACCCCCGAACGCCCCTGAACGTAAGCCAAACACACGAGCGTAGAGAGCTCTGAATAGTGACGTCACACACTGGACAAACAGCTCAGTACCGGCCGCATACCGGAGTCGCGCGTGTATTAGTCTGCAGCTAGTCAGCCGTGTCCCGTGTGTGACGTCACAAATATTGACACTCTACAAAGGACCGCTGAAGGCAGAAAATCTGGATCTCAAAACTAACATTTTTGAGAGTTGATTACTGCGGGCCCCAAACATATTTTGAAGAGGAGAGTTGTTGTATTTGATCAGTAAGGCTTCCCCTTCGCAATGATATGAGTTTTGCATCAATTCAAAACACTTTTGATTCTTTGTGTGTCTACTTTAAGTATAATTTAACTTGTACAGATAATTTCAAAAGTTTGATGTAAGATTGATCTGTATCAGTTTGTACAATGATGAAATTCATCTATTTCTTTCAACTTATTCAAATTGGTATCTAAAACTTGTGATTAAGGTTGCTACAATCTTGTAACCAATTACTGAGTTGATTAGTTTCTACTGTGCTTTCTTTACATGCAGTGAATTCATTTGTGAGCTTGTGCCGAGAGCTCTTAGCAGAAGAAGGAGTGCAGTTTGTGCTCAGTGACAAGTTTAATCAGGACCCTCTTGAGGAGTACTTTGTGAAGCAGCGCTCTATTGGGCGTTCAAATGAGAACCCAACCGTCTCTCAGTTTGGGAATAACATGCTGTCTATTCATGTTGCTGGAATGAGTCTGCGTGCATCAAAGAGGGCCAATGTTACCAGAGAGAGCGGTGGCGAGACCTCCATTGATTGTACTCCAATACCAAGAAAAAAACTCTTCAAACGTTAAAGTTGGAACAACATCTTTACAGGGGAAGTTGAATTCTGGGAAGGGTCAGGAAATTGCCCAATTAATCTTTAAACAAATTTGTAATTTTAAAGAGACATGAAATATTATAACTATCTTGAAAATTTCAACTTACTGCTGTAGTTTCTCAAAACAAAGAACAGAATAAGGAGATAATGATGAAATGTTTTTTATGGCTAAAGACCAGGTTTTCAGCAACTTTACGTTGAATTGTTTTGATAGGGTATCTAAAATAGTAAACGATAATCAATCATGTTGCCATCTTACTTGAGTCAAATATCATGATTAGATTTTTTTGAACTTTTTGACCCTTGCTAAAACTCCTCTCTCCGTTTAAAGCCCCTCTGAAGTGTTCAGACTTCAGAGACAAACAAATGTGTTTGAAAAGGATAAATAACAAAAAACTACAAAATTTGAACTGTTTACTATACAGTGAATATTCTATTTCGTATTGAAAATCCTTGAAAAAGGTAGTGTTAAATGACTTCCTTTTTTAACCCTATTATACACTTTAAAGGTAAAGACCAGTTCTGGTCACTCAATTGCATTGTGAAAGAAACGTTGTGGAATCGATCAAAAAAGGTTAATCATCTAGGTTCTGAAATCATCAAAATGATAAGAAATTTGGCCCAGTCTTGGTAAAGTTACAAGCACTGTACACAGAAAGATGTGGGACTACGCGATATCTATCCAGGCAGAATTGATATGATACCGGTAATTTACCATATATATCAAATAGTAGTTTTTCGGCAAAATTTGTATCATCACGGATTAGTCAAAACATATTCTTTGATTTGACATGATTGGTAATACGGTAAAAGCTTCCATTCCATTTTTGAGAGGGGGGCATTTTCAATCAGTTTAATCTTGGCCATGACAAGAAGTGGGTTATTGGTGTAGACAAATGCATGTGTACCCTTTACAGCTCATTTTATGTATGTTATTACCAAAGAAGAAAAAAGGCCAGTCAGCCACTCAATATAGTGTCCGACAGTGAAGTCTAGCAAGTAAACGAGTTTCCTTGCATAATTTGAATATCAGGACACTGCTATCGTTTAATTTCAGTTCACAGATAGGACTGTACATATATGACATACCAGTATTCATAATTCCTGCAATGTTCTACAGAATTTGTTGTTGGCTGCAAAGGGGACATAGTATCTTTAAGTGATATTTTACTATCATTTTTTTTTTGTGGGGGGGGGGGGGGCTCCCAACACTTTGAAGGGTCTTTAACATTCTTTTCAAGTACAGTGAAACCTTGTTATAATGAGTTCTTTTTATTTCCTAGTTTTTTCACCCTGATATAATGAGATGCACGATTTTAACAAAGTAATTCAACGGTCTTTAATACTCAATGTGATGAGGCTTCCCTGCATTTAGTAGTCCTTATTTCCACATTCTCCCTAATTTCAGAAATTCCATGGCTAGAAGTTCTTAGGCATAATTAACGGTCTTAAAATTTAGGACAAACTGCCCAGTAGTTTGTAAATGAGAAATGAATAGTTTTCTGTTATTTTTTTTAAAGTTTGATTTATAGAAACAAAGAAAATGAAAGAAATCTACTCTATTCTAACCTCAAAACTACTGGTCTGTTTGCTCTAGAAATTTGAAGAGGGTTAGTATGCCTACTCAAGGAATTGTATTGCATTGGGGGAGGATGTGCAAATGGGTAAGATGTGTTCTATGTTGACAAACGTGGTTGTATAATGAAGTAAAAGAGAATGTCAATTTACCATAATGAAAATCTTACTATTGAATTTCCTGGCTTCCTATGCATCTCCGTATGTACATTTTTTTGTTGGTATTCAGAAATTCATTTCTTAACATGTTAAGCTGCAATTTCAAGTAGCCAATATCTCTATGATAAACGATGACACACAGAGCATTTCATACCATTCAATGTAAATTTATTAAAACTGAAACCTTTGAAGATGAATTCTCCATAAACAGTAACCCAAGATAACTTTGAAGTACATGTAGTCTTGAATATGGTAACAATGATTATGAATATGAATACATATTGACAGTTACTACTATGTACATGTAAAATCACCATTTTTGTTGATTAGAAATTAAACGCACCCCTAGTTTCAACAAAATAATATCTCTTGGGTTTCAATGAATCAAAATGAAGTATTCAGCATGTGTGATAACTAAGTTTGATTACTCGGGAACTCAACTGATATTATCAGTGAATGTAAATATTGGTATAAAGAGTACAATAATGTCTTTTAAAATTGACACAAATTTATATGAAGAGTCAGTAAAAAAAAAAATTGATGTTATCAAAGTACAAGTCTATTTTTATGTTGAAATGATGTTTCTAAGCACATTACAATGTAGCAAGCAAATGCATTATATTTCAGAAAAGTTAGAAAGCTAATTCTGAAACATTTCTCTGGAAGCAATAATTCACTTTGATTATATACTGAAGACGAACATCCGTGAGAGAATACACAAATTCAGGGGTTCGGGGCTCCCAACACTATTAAAGATAAAGACCAGTTATGGTCATGCGATTGCATTGTGACAGAAACGTTATGGAATCGATCAGAAAAAGGTTGATTATCTAGCATAATCATCAAAAATGATAAGAAATTTGGCCCAGTCTTGGTAAAGTTACAAGCACTGTACACAAAAAGATGTATATGGGACTACGCGACACATGGGCGATAATAGATATAATAATTTACCAAATATATCAATTAGTAGGCGGTTTCTTGGCAAAATTTGGATCACGTATTAGTCGAATCATACTCTTTCACATGATTGGTAATGAGAGCTTCCATTTTGAGAGGGGGGGGGGGGGTGTTTCCAAAACTGGTCTTTACCTTTAATGTACATGTAGTAATGATGATGATCCAGTGGCAAGGCATACAAAACAGACTGTATTATTTACAAAAGGTATGAATGAAGCACATTTTAAAACAACTGGTACATGTATTGTATATAAATAGTGAGATGTATTCACTTTTAAAGACCTGTACTTCTGCATTTTACTTTCTGTCTTACATGTACATCTCAATTCCTTTTGATCAGATAGATGTTGACTTCTTTTTCAACTCTTTTCTAAGTCCTTTTTGACCCTTCCGACTTTCTGTCATCTTTTGCTTCTTCTTCATGTTTACATACAATTTGACATAGTTCCTCAGCCGAATGGCTATGTAGTATTTGACTACAGTTGAGAATAAATCCTCTGCTTCCTGTTCCTCCAGGTCTTCACATACTAGTACATTCCAACATTTTTGTACATTATTGTTACAATTCACCGCTCGTTCTAATACCTCTTTGGCAGACTCATCCCTACCCACCAATTTACTGACTGAAAGTTCTTTGCGTACCACATTTTCCATGGTCCACATGAATCGATACACAGCATCGCGAACTTGGAAGAGTCCTCCCCGATTTTGATGAGTCATCCATACAGATGTATACTCAAGAAAACTGTCTGCCTCTGTTTTGTTATCATCTGTAAGCTTCCACTTTAACAGCACTGCGGTTAACTTTTTCCCAAGAGGAGCCTTCATTCTACGGTATCGTTTGACCAGAGCAAAAGGAATGTACCCGGCTACGTATCGTAGCACTCCTTCTTCCTCTTTTGATAAAACACGATGGGTGTCTTCAACAGACTCGCCTGACTGTTCACCTTGCATGAGAGTGAGGACAAAACTAAGGGTTTTCCTTAAGATGTACTGGAACAGTGTAAATTTAACCCGATCGCTTTCCTCAACGTTTTGCTGCCACAGAAAATCTGTCCATTTCTTCTTCACCTCTGGTCTACATCTGAAGACATGGAATGATTTGGACACTTCGATATTAGCTGATGGTCCTATAGTAAAACCATCACCAGCAGTAGCACAGGTATAGATGTTGTCCACCAATTCCTTGGCCAGGTTGATGAATGAGTCCTCCTCACATTTGATGAATTGTGCTAGACGAGAGACACTGCCGTCTGTGTAGAGTTTGTCCAACTGTACCTCATTCAGGGCATTACGGATGAGTTGTGGTCCTCTGTCAATGATAGCTTGCCTGTCCATTGTTGATTTAGCTTGAAAAGAAGATGTGATAAAAAGATACAATGTTTCAAATTATAGGGAACTGAAAAACAAACTTTGGAAACACATCAAAGTATTAATTAATATACTATCTTAAAACAAATACACAAGTATAACATATTTTCATCACAATTTGTTTCTGTTATTATTATTAAAAACCAAACTGGGATCCAAGTGAAAAGACGATGTTCACATAGTACATACCGTAGTTTCCATTGGCGGTATTCTCGAAAGCAGATTAAGCTTAGTCCAGGGTTTAATCTCCTGACCAAGTATGGAATGCCATTATGCCAAGTGTTCATATGAATAATTTTGTTATGAATTCCATTTAATCTCTCACTCGTCATAGTAATCCAGTGACAGATTAAATGATTACACAAATATTCATATTTGTTCAGGAGATTAAACCATGGACTGAAATTTGTTCACTTTCCACTATTACGCTTGAAGTTTACCTGAGATCCATAATATATTTTTGTGCGTTTTAGAATTCACACTCGTCTAAACTATATTGAAATTCATGAAAATTATTGTTCCACTCTCAAAGTTCTGAACTGCAAAGACAATGTGTTCAGTTTTCATTCAGTACATATCAATTACCTTTCTTCCTATTAGGCTTACGCCGCTTAGGCCTAGCAGTAGCTGGGCCAGACTTTGTTTTTCCTGTTGAAGAAGATGCCTCCTGGCTGCGGGTGCTACCCGATCTTGAGCAGGAACAATCTACATGTACATGTGGAAATCAGAGTAGAAGTTGATCGTAATTATTTTGATTTTTCAAACAATATTACATCATGAAACAATTCAAGTGAAATCTTGCCATCAAATTTTAAGGGCTCCCAACACTTTATAGGGGTTAATACTCCCTGATTGGAGGAATAGTTTTGCCAAGAAAAAAAAATCTTTCTCTTTATTCTCAAACAAACCTAAAAATAAAATAATTTAAATAGAATATGAACAGTGGATGGAATAAAGAAAAGAATTATGCAATTAATGCAACATCATGATCATAGCAATCATGGCCTAGCCATACTAGGCATCAACTCTCATATATTCATAAGAATACCCACCCTCCCCCCCCCCCCCCCCCTCCGCCTCCCCAACAAAAAAGAAAGAAGAAAAGATAACAAAAAGTCAATAACACAACAGTATTCAGTAAGATTAAGAGTCTTTTCAGGGATGAGTTAAACTCTCATATATCCCTGGTCTTTTCTAGAAAAAATACTTACAATACTTGTAAATAGACCCTCCAACGTCCTAGTATTAGTATTTTGTTAAAGACCTAACAACTAATTTTAAAATGAGCCTTTACTAACTAGATCTACTAGTACTCACATAGGTGCATTAGTATCCTGGCTTATATTAAAAGCTGTGCTAGTGATTCTCAACATTTCAAACACTGAACAAAATTCAACTAATTTCACTCAAAATCGGTACTTTACTTAGTGACGATTGATGACACCTAAGCAGGGAGGTGAGACTTTAACTCACATACCCTGAGCTGACCTAAGCTAAGTAAGACAAGTAGAAATAAGAACAGATCTAGATCTGCCCTTTACTTAGAATTGGATATCTTATTTATCTATTTTATTATTTCTACAAGGAAACTGCGCAAAGTTTAGGGCCGTGAACCACCACAATAAATCTTACCTTTGCACATCCACAATTCGTCGGTAGACGCCGACATGGTGCTGGCTGTTGACGGTTGCACGGCTTGCGGAGGCTGCTCGTCTGCGCCCCCCGCCCCACACTCCGGCCCGACTCTAGCTTCTCCAACCCCTCCATTGTTGCCTATGCATTCACGATGAAACCATTTAACCGTACATTCTGGTTCGCTGCAACGAATAAGATTTTCCGTTGATGGAATTTCACACGTGCATAACTTGTATTGGTCTCCAACTTCCCATACACCAGGCTCAAGAATCAAATCTTCCTCAAAATCAGTCAGAAAGTCTAAATCGTCGCCTAGCAAATACTCATCCCTACTGTACGCCGCCATTTTTGTGATAGCAGCCGATATGTATTTCCAACAATGCATTTCGCGAGCCCGATGTCACTCAGTTTCGGGAGTGAGATTTACGAGCTGTGCGCTCCGGGAGGGGGATTAAGGGGATTATGATAGGGGGAGAAAAGACTCGCGGTGCATCGGACATCTTCAAAGGGGCCTCTTAGATGCGGAATCCATTTATTACAAGCCCTGGTTTAACCATGGTATTGCAGGTCAAGCTTGTAGTCATGCCCTGTGATACATGTATGTACCCACTGGTATTGTTCCTACACTTTCAAACATTGATAGAACAGAGAAGGAGACACTACTTACCATTGGTGGGTTGTAGGAGTGCATGTCCCTCTGGCACAATAGGAAGACTGAATGAAACACTACTCCTAATGGTAGGCACTGGTAGACGGTTCTTAGGGAAGCACTTCCTTAGGATGATACAGATCAGGTTCACTATCGTCTCAACATCCTTGCCTGAGGGAGGAAAACATAGCAACAATATGCACATTAGCTTCACTGATATCTCAACGTCCGTGCCTAAAAGCTCGTTCAGATAAGAGACGGCAAAACCGCTGCGTTTTCTTTATGATGACGTAGTGTTATACGCTTTATATTTTTGTATATTATAACACAGAGCTCATTGAATATATATTCGAAAAATCTGTTGTTGGACCTAGTTGTCATTCATTCACATGTAAAAGAACACACACACCTTGTAGTGGCTTTTTTGTGGCAATTTACTGCATCTTATCTGAACAAGCCTTGGGAGGAATACATACTGACAATATTTTAACGCATATTTTCATCAAATGGCAAATATACCACTTACTTTATACTCATAATATCAGCATAACAGGATAGGCAGTATGAACTTCCTTGTTTAAACTAACCCCCGAAAATGATTTGTACGCTTCAATTGCCTTAGTGCTACATGTTCTTTAATAATGATACAAAATCACAATCAACTAACATATACATGTACTAGCCAAAGCACAAACATTTAATTTCTAAAATGTACAAGCAACAAAATATTCACTTATTATTTCAGAATGTACTTTATCTAAATTGAGGACTTTTATATCAGTTCGCCACTACACATACTTACTTGAGCTATTTGCCATAGAGACAGCAGCACTGAAGAGCACCTTAATACCATCACAATCTGCAAAGGTCTTCTTCCCTGATTCTACAATGAACAGTCAAAATACAAATTCAAATTAATACGAAAACAAATAAATTTAAGAGGAAATTTTATGTATGAAATGTATCTAATGAAAATTGTAAGTATGAAAGACAGATAGTTTTCCTATTGATCACTATCAATTTTGTATATAATTTTTTTTGGGGGGGGTTACCATCAGTTTGTTTGTAGTCATAAATCATTACCCAAATTTATGGGGACCACAGAATAAGTTTGGCTCATGCAAAATTCTAAATAACACAATTTGCATATTTTGGTTTAAAAATTGACTTGACTTGAACTTGTGTGACTTCAAGTTATGCAAAGTTAACTGTATGAACCTCCTGTACCAACACACGTGTACCCGAGGTTCCAACCCGAATTAAAAACAAGAAAGGATATAATCCATGGTGTCCCTAAACAGTACAGTAGAATGAGAGAACACAATACTCACTGAGTGTGGTGATGTTCTTGATGACATTCAGTATACCTTTGCGTATACTGATGTGTCTGTTTCTGACATCGGTCTTCTGCCATTCACAGAATGCATGTACTAAGATTGGCATCCCTCCTTGACCGATTGCACGAGCTGAGTTGCTTTCTGAACGAGTCATGAAAGAAATAATAAGGCTTTTATTGATCATGATATTGATAATGGTGGGTTGTTTAGTACTCAAGCTTGACACACAGGAAGGCTCCAGGGACCCGTTTCACACAGCCTTTTTTCAATGACAAATGACAAATATCAGTGACAAATCTGCTGATAACCAATCAGAAGCAAGGATTTCAGTAGCTTATTACAAAAACTGTCATTTGTCACTGATGGCAAGTTGTGTGAAACGCTCCCCTGGGCCGGTATTCAATTCAATACTGTTAGAAATATGAGTATTTTGACTGAGTTTTCCAAATTAGACAAAATGCTTAGCCAACTTTGGTATTCAGTAGGAGCTTTGGCTAAGTATTTTGAAGTCGAATATTGATGAAAGAATACAAAATTTAGGTTTTCTGTGTACAACAGAAACCCAAATTATGTATTCTTTTATCAATATATGTCTTAAAACACATTTTTTGGGGGGAAATCTTTGCAGAAATGAGTCATAAATGACATCCTCTTTCACATTATGATACAATTTAAGTGCAATTTTACCATCAAATTGTTGGGGCTCCTAACACTTTAGAGGGGCTTTAAACACTTTAGTCCTATCACCAGAGATTTTCATTTGGTAAAGTGTTAAACTTACTTGATTTCACAAGGAGACTTAGAGCTTCTAGGGCACTCCTGCATGAATATAAAACAGATACATTTCTTTTAACTAACTTGACAAAGCAGTAAAGGCGAAAATGTGTAAAGCTATTTCTTCTTATACGGAGGATTATTATTCCTTTTATTCTTTTATAAAAAGTTGGAGAATGAATTTACATGTCCAGTGATGTTTGGTAAAAGAACAATTAAGTTATTTATTTTCCTCTTAATTCTTTAAATGCCACACTAATAATCTTTCTGTGCCTCAGTGTGTTTTATTGACATGCTTCAAGATTATTTAACTGTTTCCAATACAAGATTAATCTATACTGGTGTTAAAGGGTTGTCATGGAGCTTATCAAACTGATTCACACTGTTTTGTGCAAACATGCATGAATGACAAATGAGCAACTGTTTAGAGTGGCAAAGAAAGCACTTAAAGTGATAAAAGGGATTTGTTGATCATTTTCAACAAAAAAATATCCATCAATGAATATACCTTAGCGCAGGGTGATGTCGCTTGCCACAGACAGAGATGATTTTGAGAAGAGAGCTAACTGCACCTGCTTTACCCAGATGAGATGAGTTAACAGCTATGGAGCAAAATAAGATAGATATACATTTAATATCATAATGAGGGCCCAGGGGGAGGGGGGAGGGGTCTCACTGCACCCGCTTTACCCAGATGAGATAAGTTAACAGCTATGGAGCAAAATACGATAGATATACATGTAATATCATAATGAGGCCCCACTGGGGGGAGGGGTCTGACTGCACCTGCTTTACCAAAATGAGAGGGGTAAACAGCTATAGAGGAAGAACAGATATACATGTATAGATTGCAAGGAGGCCCATGTAGGGGGAGGGGTCTCACTGCACCCACTTTACCAAAATGAGATAAGTTAACAGCTCTAGCAAAAGAATTGACATAGAGAGTAGTAAAAGGGGAGGGGTTGGGGGCTAACAGCACCTGCTTTACCGATATGGTATGGGGGCAAGGGGGGCAAGGGTAAGGGGGCAGACTAGGATCTGCACTGGTTTTACCAGGATGGAATGCATTTACAGCTGATGAAAAAAGAATATATAAACAGTATCTAAGGGAGAGGGGTTGGTCTGACTGCAACCGCTTTACCAAGATGAAGACGCGCTCATCCCGTACAGGGCCCCAGTTTCCAGTGGGACGTGTTCATCGGCTCCAGTTTCCGGTGGGACGTGTTCATCGTCCAGAAGCCCAACAAATCAGGCAGCCTTTACTTCAACTACAAGCAGTGTTCATATAAGGGCAGTGCATAATGACATAATGACAATATGAAAAAAATCAGTCTTACTCCAAAGAGTGTAAGAGGAAATGCTTTAAACAGTAAACTTTAGTTGTTTCAAATAAAAACCTCCAGAGTGAATCTGGGCTCTGTCTTACAAAGAGTTGATATCAATCAAGACTATGTACATAAGAGATAGGAGACTGCAAACTTATGATTAATTGGAAGATTTGCGATTGATTTGGATCAATCACAACTCTTTGTAAGACAGGGCCCTGGCATAGTACTCACAGTTTGTGGAATATATCTTGAGGACTTGAACCATAGGCTGGACCAGGTCTAGGTTGCCTGTGTTGACTCTAACAATGGCCAATGTGATGGGTAGGGCTCCACTTAGACGGGCCTTCACACCAAACTTACGATCTATCATGCACAAACACAGAGAAAGGATAAGAGAGGGGGGAATAACATAGAAAGAGATATGTTAGGTAAAGGACGATAGGTCATGTAATTATGTATTATCCCACTCAACCGCTACCATAACAATATTTTGTATAGCTAACCCTGGTATAGTAGCAAGCTCCTTTAACAGTTTGTAGTGTTTCCTCACAAGAAAAAATGCACACATTAAAGAACCTGCTTTACAAAGGAAAACTGTAATTTGATGAAGTGACTGCAAGACCATTTATAACAGAATTATAGGCCTGATGATTATAAGATCCCACTACAACTATGAAAAATAAAGATTCATGTTGCATCCTGATTTCACAACTTACCCCCAATTATTGTTTCAATTACTATTACCCCAAATCATACTGTTCCTGTTCCAGATCTTTCAAAGGTACATAATTGTAGATCAGGGAACCGATTGGAGCCATGGTAAATCTTGAAATACTCTCCATTGATACATTATGCCTGTCTACAAAATCTAAAGCTATCTGTCATGGTTATTTGGATCATCTTGGGTATGAATGTAAAAATATTCACTTTAAAATCAAACCAACCTAATCTGATAGTAATTTAAAGGTTATGTAGAGTTTTGGTAAGCCCTCAACAGCTTTTTTGGTCAACTTTGTTTCACTTTACACCTGTAGATCATAACTAGATCATAACTAGGAAGATACCAGCAGTAATATTAAAGTTGCTGTGCAAAGTTTTTTCCTCCGAAAGTGAAATATCAAACAAATGAGAGGTAGAAAATAAGTAAGATACCGTCCTGAGAGGTAAATTCAATCAATGGTAACCTGTGCCACACATGTGTAAAACTTATGAGGACTGTGTACAGACGCCAAAGTCTAGATACCCCCTGTATCTCAGTGAAGTGTTGAGATTAATGTGTTAGGAGCCATCAGGTTAGAAAGGTCATAGTGTAGGGGAGTATAGCCATTATCTAGCATACCTGCCAACATTTGAAAATAAGAATTAGGAATTTCTAGCACGGTATGCCTTTGAAAATAAGAAATGTGTACTCTTAACAGGCTTTCGCACATGCAGCAGCAGTGTAACTGGCAATACGCGATAAATCTGTACAACGCACGCAATACGTGAACTCTCAAATTGCGGCACATGATAAAACGAGCTTAATTTGGCTTTAGCAACAGCAACAACAACAATAACAACAAAAAATCTGAATATTCCAAATTTTTAGGTCCTGAAAATACAGAAAATCAGAATATTCTGGATTATTCAGAAGGGTTGGCAGGTATGATCTAGCATTCAACGGAAATCAGTGATAAAATACCAAATAGTCCAGTATGTCTATGTCGATACAAGGAGAACAAAATGAGACTATATTTAACATGTTTTTGTTTCCAATTTCCTTTTTTTCTACCAATTATTTAAATGTCATTTACCTTTAGGACCAACTTTAGCCATAACCTGATGCAGTCCAACGATGAGTTCTTCACAGGTGGGTTGTTGCTTGGAAGCTGTACCAAGGGCAGTAAGAAGAACCTGCGTAGCTCCTCTTGCTACCATACTCTGGGCTCTCTTTACGGATTGCAGGAGCTCCTGGAGACTGTACGTCACATTCAGAGAAACCTGGCTGTCTTTGGAACTCTGTAAGCATAGGAAACATTTGATTGGATTAAGTTATGCCTGTACCGAGGGCTTTAAGTAGAACCTGCGTAGCTCCTCTTGCTACCATACTCTGGGCTCTCTTTATGGATTGCAGGAGCTCCAGAAGACTGTACGTCACGTTCAGAGAAACCTGACTGTCTTTGGAACTCTGAAAATATCATCAAGTTATTCAATAAACAGATATGTCATAAAGGGGTGTTCAAAAGGGATCTTCTAACGTTTTTGATACAATGTATGGAAAAATACGGGCAAGGATAGAAAAGCCTTGGACATGCCCTCTGAATTACTCATTTAAGACAATGAAGTCTAATAAAGCCAAAGAAAATCAAATTTATGCTATTTGAATATAAAACCATGTTAAAAATAGAAAATTATCAGAATTGACCCATGTTTCTTTGGCCTAGGAGTGCAGTATTAATGGAATATATCAGATAAATTATGAGCTTATGCTTATAGTTTGATTGCAGCTCAAGTTGGCCCATCTTCAATATGACGACAAGTATTCAGAACCCTGTCAATTCGACCTACACTCTAATAACACAAAATAAGATAAATTGGGAGCTAATTGCTTGAATTTTATTTGGCTATAGCTTACCTCCAACGTTGAGAAGAGTATCTCCAAGCCGTTGGTTGCTTTGGACATGACCTCTTTTCTGACCTTCTCTGTAAAGTGCAATCAAGACGGTAGAATGTAAACATGCAAAGTATCCATTACCATTACCACTTTGGCAACAATGAATGTATACACAGGAGTTCACTGCACAGACCATACATGTACATGGAGAGTTTAAAAGTTAGTGTTTCATGTAACGTCGATCCTGTGGATGGTATTCATTGAAGTGTACTAACTTTAGTCCAGGTTTAAGTGGGTAGACTTTAATAGTCTATTGATTTATTGTCAACCTCTTCATCCGATGTCATCCTTTAAAAATTGCTATCATTCCGTTATTGAATAAACAGACAAAACCATGTCACTATGAAGTCAATACCTCGATTCATTTATGACTGGATTCATTTCCTGCAAACCTTCCACAACAGGACTTAAGAATTTCTAAAGCCAGACTACAGGAATGGTTTATTTGACATGTTTGTATATAGATGCTTTCAGAAAACGAGAGGAAATTATCCTCCAAAATAGAAATAGTCGGTATCTACATCCATTTATCCATCCATTTTCTTACAGAATAGAAGTGTCGTAGTTGAGTGGTTTGAGCATATTTGACTTGAAATTGAAAGATCATGGGTTTTATCCCAGACATGGTACTAATGTCTTTTGGCAAGTCATTAATCTACATTTGCTACTCGATACCCAGGAGAGAAATAGGGACCTGAAAGCACCTGTGGTTGTAATTGCCATATATCCCTCACGGTGACCATATGTTAGGAATATTCCCCAGGGAGTGGAGATGGTGCACACTGTGCATGAATGAATCTGATGACGAGGGTAATAACAATAATATCTGTCTGTACATTGCTAAGAGACTGTGTTTCGTATCAAGCCCTACATAAATCCAGTTTATCATTTATCATTATTATGATTTGTAGAGAATAAAGAGTTTGACACTTTGTACTCCATAAATCAATGAACTGAATTAAACCACGGTCACTAAGTCCATCCTTATGCATACGAGCCTACATCTCTACAATGAACAAGAACACAGTTCACTCAAAGGGCCAGAGTGCAATAATGGTCACAAAAGTAAGTAGGCCGATAAAATTCAGGAAAGGCAGGTGCTATTACAGGTGACCTGCTCAACAAGAAACACGGTGAAATGTGTGCAGGGTGTCACACTCGTGGAATATGCTTCACCAGGGCTAATATTGAATTTCAAACAGTGTACATTTATATGTGATTCGGGTTACTGTCTGGTAATCTGGATAACTGGTAGTGCTGCCAAATTTAAGTCTTGGTGACCATCTAGTTTCAAGTTTATTTGGAGCAATGCTAACATTCATTTTTTCAGAAAAATGTATTTGGCATCTAGATCACATAGGGCAAGAATTTCAGATTGCTTAATCGATCGTAAATGGGCAACTGCAAATTCTGAGCCTTGATAGTATAGTAATTGTTTAAATTTTTGTATAGGAGATTCAAACAATGGTGAAATTTAACCCATTTCATAAACAACTAGTATCATTTGGAGGGGGGGGGGGGCTGTAGCACAAAGATTTATGATTGATTGTATCTAAAACAATAACAAAATTTCTAATAAATTCTACCTTTACAATCGTTTTTGTAAGCAAATTGCTGTCATTTTTGTGTTACAGAAAGATATCAATAACTGTTGGATAAAATCACTTGTAGCAAGAGTAGAGATACACTTAGATTTTCATAATCAATTGCAAGCTGATTTTTATGTGCCTGATTTAATAGCAGGCTTTAGGGGTGATAGTGAGCACTACAACAAAATAGATGAGTTTTTTTCCCAGCCACCCCCCCCCCCCCCTTGAGTAAAAAAAAAGAAAAGGATTCAGGAAAAAAATGGCATCTAACAACATTTTTGAGTTAGAAAATTGGAGAAATAAATTGGACAAATTGGCAAAAATCCGGAAAATAAGGGAAAAATCAGGAAATAACGGGGGAAATCGGGGAAAAAAAATATCGGGAAACCGATTTAAATCGGCTTGTTAACTTACCATGATCTTTGAGGCAGTGCTGTATCTTTGCTGTGATATAGCGTAACTGATCCACATCCTCAGAGCTCGTACTGTTTAGCTTGTCAAGGGAGTAGAGCATAGTAGTCATCCTGGAACTATATATCACAACAAATGAAACAATAAATTAAACCGTAGAATCCTCAATGGTGTAGGGAGCATATTACTCATCCGAAGAAGAGGAGAGAGATTTAATTTAATGGTTTAACTGGTGGCACTCATCAGATATTGCACACTGGACCTACATGTACATGTATCACATCAAATGATATAAATGAATTAAACCGTAGAATCTTCAATGTTAAAGGGAAGCAGATTACTCATATGAAGAAGAGGAGAGAGATTTAATTTAATGGTTTGACTGGTGGCACTCATCCGATATTGTACTATTTAGTTTGTCAAAGATCAGAGTAGCCACTCTGCACAGGTGACATCTGGTGAAGCATTTAGAGGTCAACTATCAGTATACATGCAACATGAGATTTTAATATTCAGCTTGTATGGTACAGTCAAGTGGCCACATATTCCATGAGGATCCAAGCTATGTTTTACACTACCAGAGCAGACAAGTGATATATTTGTTAAATTTACATCTACTGGTATGTGCAAAACATAAAAATAAAGATGAGGGGATGATATCCTCAACTCACTAATTGTGACATACACCTGTACAACCTACATACAGTGTACCACTGTTTCATGAAGTTTTAAGAAACTTTAGATTTCCGTAACTTTCTGGTTTTTAATCCCATTTCGATGAAACTTTCACTGGTCCTCTACTTATTTCATTCAACTTGCAAATGGGCCGGACTTGCCCTTTAATAGCAGGTATGATAAAGTTACACGATCATAAATCATTAAAATAACAAAGGAAAGGGTTTTTTGCTTCAAAAATGAAACGATATATTTTGAGCTAAAAGCAGTCAGCCAGGTGTATTGGATCGTATTTCACCTCGTGATTTGTTCACTTACTGATTACTCGACCTTACATGTACTTTGTTTGTTCTGAGTATTGTGTTTCATTATTTCCTTTCTTTTATATGTGAAGAAGTTTAGAAGTAAACTATACCTTTCCATTCGTAAGTACTAATAAACATCTGGCAAAAACATTTGAGGGGCTTTTGAATAGTCAGCATTTGCTTAATACTTTCAACACAGCTCATATCCTACTGATAAAACCTGACAGGAGAGAATGACAGTAAACAGAAACTCTGAATTCAATAGTAGTCATCTGAAATTACACAATGTACTGCGATGTCAGCGATTGTCCCTACATGTATAAACCGACATACCCATGGTGCAATGCACAATATATATCTCTGCCTGATGAATGGGAGAGATACTTTAATTACGGCACAAATATATTCATTTCAAGGCCAGCGGAAAACGTGAACAGTACCACTGCACAGTTAAGCTCCCTGTCCTCCAACACAAATCAATAACTTTCTTTGGATAACTTCACCCTATTATCCTCTCTCATTGAAGTACAAACACACCCCCTTTGTCGCACGCCCCTTCCCTCTCATTCTTTCAAAAGGGCAATAGGCTTTATATAGGCTAACGGTTGAGCTGGGATACAGGAACAATAGTGATCTTGGCAACTGTGAGCGTATTAACAGGTATACATGCAGCTAGAAATGGTACTCGGCCTTCCAAATCTCCCTCTTCAAATATTACAGCAGGGGGCAAATCAAATATTGTAAATGTTCACTTTGTCTACAAAACTAATGTATACTTACATATAATATCAAATGGATTTACCCAGCTGTTTTTAAGATACTTTGTGGGGTGAACAAAGTCTAGTCCAGTAAAAGAAATTTTAAATTTGATCAAAAATTGAATGTCCACTGTACAGACAAATGTACTTGCTATTATTGTAGCACAAGCCAAAATGTTTTGTACACAAATACTTTGTATGTACATGCACACCATACTACAGACATATTACATTGTAAATTAACTTTCACATATAATTTAACCTGACTACTACGTACATGTACATGTACATGTATACAAAGGCAATGTTTGTAGATTGGCAACCAGTGGACCTAGGGCTTTAAATAATTACAGGGCTCTATATTAAGCTACATTAAAGGAATATTCATGAAATAAGTATATTTTCATTTTTTTTTTAAACACAGGCACATCAACTAGGTTTTGAACTTAGGGCCCTCCCAGACAGACTACTATTCTCTGAAAATATATAAAGACATCACACCTCTATATACAGTGTAGGTGATATCATAATCTGTGAACACATGAAATAATAACTCCTCAACGACAAAACTTGAACGAAATTGGGTAAATTACTCCCCAAACTTCAAAAACAGCAGTGTAATAGACCTAATTACTATTTTTATGTAAACTTCTTGAACAAAAATTGGTCTTGACAACTCAAAACATAGTAAAACTTAATCATGCAAAAAGGATTCCTCCATAGATTTACTACATGTATTACCGTAGGCATAGAAGGCTTAGAAGCTAATGCTGCGAGGAGTACTTGAATATTCAAGTACTCACACTGTTGACAACTACTCGAGTACAATTCTCATACTAGAATACACGGCCGCCATTTTTGTTTTCTTCTGATTTACGCCCCCCATCTGGCACTGTACTGGCCGGCGCTTACCCGTGCCTGGAAAAGCACCGGCATGGTACAGGGAGTAAAAATGTTTCCCAGCTCAATCATACACAGGGTGTCACCGTCAACTCACCACTCAGAAACGAGGAGTAAACTACATGTAGCTGCCGATGTCCAGATTTCTGTTTGAACTTGGAGGATAATTTGTCTATCATCTTTAGTTTTAAAGGTATAGACCAGTTTTGGAAACTCCCCCCTCTCAAAATATGAAATGGAAGCTCTTATTACATGTACCAATTATGTGAAAGAATATGTTTCGACTAACACGTGATGATACAAACTTTGCCGGGAAACCGCCTACTAATTGATATATTTGGTAAATTTTTATATCTATCCGGAATGGATAGATATCCCATAGTCCCATCTATCTTTCTGTGTACAGTGCTTGTAACTGTACCAAGACTGGGCCAAATTAATTATCATTTTCATGATTCCAGAACCTTGCAGTACACACCAATACTTATATGCTAGATGATCAACCTTTTCTGATCGATTTCACAATGTTGATTTCACAATGCAATCGCATGACCAGAACTGGTCTTTACCTTTAAGACTTGCTAGGTAGGTTAAGCCATGTTTGTCCTACCTGGTAACAACTAATGTATGCAGTTCGGATTCTGTCTATTAAAATACTATTATTCTAATCAGGTGAATGAAAAACTTATGTACAAAATTTGCTTACATTGCGAAAATTGCCTATTGAGATACAGTCAGTGAGATCACGTACAGTCAGAAACTGTGTCAATACATGTACATATTCTACACTTCTTTAATAAGCTTATGAATCCCTCATTAATACATACCCAGGTACGGTATAGACCGTCTTCTCAACCTTAGCTTTGCTCATGATGGTAGTCTTTAAGGTAGATCACACACAAGATTGAGTTCACTATCGTCTTTGAAGATGAACGTCACATGAAGTTTTCATTCTGATTTCATGCACAATGAAACATTGGTCTCCAGCACAGGATCTCTACAACAGAAAGCAGATTAAAAGGGTTTTAGATATGAATAAAGACTGTTTTCCTGTGCCAGGAAGATTAATATAGGCCACTTCCTTTCTTTCTTTACTATTCTTATAGCTCTACTTTTAAAATTTGTTTCTGTACTTTTGTGTACTTGCCACCACCTATGGAAAGAGTGACCTTAATTTACCTAACCTTGTCTCTAAATTTATGGGTAATTGGATGGGGATGTGTCAAGGTTTTGTTAAAAGATTGCGTACATTTAACAAAAATGTGACCTGACCAACAATGTTCGAGAAATTTTCATTTAGTGAGTCAAAGTCATGTCACAGAGCAATCCAACCTCTGTAAAAATTATTTGTATGAAAACGGAAAAAACAAGAGAAACAGGATGGTAAAAGCTTGAAATAAATATGGTCAATAATAAAAGAGTTATAAAACTTTGAAAAATGAAATCACTAAATCTAGATGTGAATCTCAAATTGGCAATTTCAATCAGTGGAGTGTTATCCGAGGAAAAAAGAGGAAAAAAAGGAAAATTGCACCCGGCCAGCAGCACGTTGGTTACACATGGGCCCAAGCCAATCGGTATCCCACTTTTTTCGTCACACATCTAGCAGCATACTTATTTTAAAATGTCGCACAGTTTTCATGTCATGATGTGCCATCCATCCACCCATGCGATAAAATAGCCCCTACTCTATTTTAAGTTTTATTTTAATTTTCACACAAACTAAGTTAGTAAGAAGGGCGTCAGTGCTTCAGGCGAGCATATCATGCATAGTGGCTAATACTATTTTAATAGTAATAATGCTCACTTGAGAGGAGAGTGAGTTAAGATACAAGATAAATATCAAAATCTGAGATAAAATTTGTCTTAGAATAAGAATACCCATTATCTTTTAAAGATAAAATCAAACCTTTTTGGGGGAGATAAAATCATGCTCAGAATACCACCCCTAGATAGAGTGGAGCATCCTTCTATGACTATGTGCATAATGCAAATGCATATAGTTACGCATTTCTAATCATTTTTCTAAAGTAACCAACACATATTTCTCTAATTGTATTGTGGTGCATGATATTATTCATTAACAAAATATTCAGTGAAAACAGTGAAAAATTTCAAATTCTAGTAGAGTAGAGCGCCCGGTTTTTGGTCATTTAAGGGAAAATTGCAAATATTTTGAATTCTTACTTCCTTTATTTGGCAATCTACCCATCAAAAGAAAAGAAAATTAGTCCTCTAACAGGATTTTAAAGTCACTTAAAAAATAGAACGATGATAAGCAAATTATTCCCGAAAGAAGAAGGAGCTGTTTTCTGCCCAGAATTTGGTCGCGCCGAATAGAATTCAGTCACACGATTTGTGCGTGGTATCTCCGTTGACAAGGAGCGAAGCGTATTTGTACACTATTTTCACACAATTGCGCGACAAAGCACTGAATGTCAGTGCATTGACCGAATACTGGGCGAGCGCACCGCATGGCAAGGGTATTGTATAAATATTATACCTCTTGTACTTCGGTAAGTGCGTCATTTGCAAATTCGCTGCGATGGAGTGAACACGGAAGTGATACTCTTTAAACACATTTGAAATTCATCGCACCAGCACACGTAGTTGTTTCACAATAGGCTTCTACATATGGCTATGCATGTTACCGCATGTGCTAACAGAACCCGGAAGTACAAAAACTTGTGCGACACTATCCGATTTCGAATTAAGTTGGAGATCTTTCCAGGGCCCTAGACCTATACCTGATTTAATTTTGAGAGTTAGAATAATTTACTCAGCTGCCCGATTTGTGCAAGTTTCGTGGCTCATAAATTATTTTTTTAGTTTGTTACAGCTGTTAAAATGGCTGTCTAGAGAGTAGAGTCTAATCGAATACCGTGCGCGCTACCCTACTCTTTGAATTTAATGTAAACAAGCTTCGAAATGCTATCTTTCACTACGAGCATCCTGAGCTGCGCGTTAAATGAATGAGTGAACATAAATGTACATGATAACCTTGCTTTGTTTGTGCAATGCCAATTAAATGGTAAAATGAAACTGTTGCCTTTTTAGTTTTACATGTTTTTAATTTTAGTTTTTTAATTTTATTGTGAGAATTTAAATTACATTAAAAGGTTCTCATTTTGACAAAAAATGCAGCAAACTTACTCCAGAATATAAGCGATAAGTTGAAATCAGGCATAAGGGGCATACAATAGAAAGTAGTTGTTAATTTCAAATGAAATATGCCATTACTTAGGTGCGCACACATAAATATGTGCTCCCTTAGTCCCATTCATACTTTTTAGAGATCGCCAATAGAGGCGAAGCATCAATGGTCACGCGCCGTAGCTAGTGGGGTGATCAACTGCAAGGTTCCATGCACACAATAATCAAACGTACACCCGCACAGCTCGGTTCCATGTTTGGTTAAAAATTAAGACTAATATGCTGTTCCTACCAAACACATCAACGTATATTTTAACATTTCTTAGCTTGAAATTATTCTGTAAATAAGGAGATTTTTCTTACCTTCGTAGCTTTTTGATTCGCAGTTGCAAGAAGAACCAAACTAATCAGCTAGCTGCAAACACTGAGCTGAGCGAAGGTACTACTTAGCTATCTCTCAAAACAGTATCCGAAAAAGCCTTCACTCGCCTGGCCGCGAATTTTTTTTCCGTACTCGAGCGCGAGAGGGCAAATACCCCATGTGCGCATGCGCGTGGACTTGTGATTTCTCTGCTACTATACTTCCCATACGAAATGTACATGTATTCGCATGTACTGTGCACGATTCGCGTTCTACGAGTAAACGATGGCATAGTAGTCTTCAAACACAGACTCTGATTTGCCAGTTTGACAAAACAATTACGCATATATCGTGCGTAGCAATAGTACTAGTATTCAAGTCTGAGTAGTTGTATGATTCAGACATTTTTAGTGCTTACAGAAATGCATCCCAAATTGAATAGCATGGTATAGTAGTCTGCAAGCACAGACGCTAATCGGACAGTTTGACAACATAGTGTCTTGAGTAGTGCTTTATATTCAAATATGTGTAGTTTTATGATTCAGACCCTACTGGTGCGTGTATTGGAAAGGCATCTCAACTTGCAGAGTGGCATAGTAGTCTGCAAGCACAGACGCTAATCTGACAGTTTGACAAAATAGTGTTATTCAAGTCTGAGTAGTTTTATGATTCAGACCCTACTGGTGCGTGTATTGGAAATGCACCTCAACTTATAGAGTGGCATAGTAGTATGCAAGCACAGACTCTCCTTTGACAGTTTGACAGAATAATATAGGCCTATTGTGTATTGAGTAGTGCTTTATAACAACAATTTCCCACAATTCACTGACATAATTTACAAATTATATTCAATCTTAAACTTTATCATATCTGCTAACACAGCAAGACTATCCTTTATTTAGCAAGTTGGTTGAGTTTGTAACAAATATTCAAAGTTAGAAATATTATTACAGAATGACGGTTTTGAGAAGGCCAATAAATGACCTCATGGTGTGTGGGTTTGTTCAGAGCCAGAAGGGCATTCGTTGTGTTAAGAGTTAACATCCTTCTGGCTCTCAGCAGACCATGATTATAAATAAAAGTAATACAGAGAGTGCGAGCATACTGGAGGGAGGGCTAGAGAGAGAGAGAGAGAGAGAGAAAGAGAGAGAGATATGGAGAGAGAGAGAGAGAGAGAGAGAGAGAAAGAGTGTGAGAGAGCAGTGGCACAATACATAGGCCTACCATGGGGTCTGGAATCATTAAACTACACAAACTTGCATAAAATCACTACTCATCAATACACAATATATTATTATGTCCTTGCAGACTACTATACTACACTCTACACATTGAGATGCATTTCTAACGCACGCACCAGTAGGGTCTGAATCATACATCTACGCAGACTTGAATAAAGTACTTCTCAGCACACTACTAGTATGTTGTCAAACTGTCAGATTAGCGTCTGTGCTTGCAGACTACTATACCATTCTATACAAGTTGGCGACTTGAATAAAGTACTTCTCAGCACACTACTAGTATGTTGTCAAACTGTCAGATTAGCGTCTGTGCTTGCAGACTACTATACCATTCTATACAAGTTGCAATGTATTTCCATATGCACTACTGGGTCTGAATCATACAACTACACAGACTTGAATAAGCACATCGCGACACATACGCATATTGATTTGTCAAACTGGCAAATCAGAGTCTGTGTTTGAAGACTACTATGCCATCGTTTACTCGTAGAACGCGAATCGTGCACAGTACATGTACATTTCGTATGGGAAGTAGCAGAGAAATCATAAGTCCACGCGCATGCGCACATGGGATTTTTGCTCTCTCGAGTACGGAAAAAAAATTCGCCGCCTGGCCTGGGATCGCAATGCATACACTGTGCCGAAAGGCAGAGGATTGACGATAAATTATGACTTCATAACATCAAGTTATTGTCCTCTGCAAATTTTACAAGCGTAAACTATGTTTCCAAGTCATTCACTTTACTATTTTATCCTTCAACTTCAACCTAGTCAGGTTTCATGAATGGCATTTTGATTTGGTCCGAGGCTCCGAGCCCTATACCTATTAAAGGCCTAATTGACAACTAAGAATGATTTAGTCGGGACATTGCAATAAAAGTAATTTAAACAAATAATTAGGATTTGGATGCAAAAGCAATTGGCTTATACACACACACAACAAAAATTATATAGTTTTTAGGAATGACCTCCCCCACGACTCCCTGATAGTTTTATGCAACCCTCCCCCATAGACCCTTTTCCCTTCTTTTGTGGGAAATCCATTGACATTCTGCTTTAGCCCCCTTTCCCTTACACCAACAACAACAATAATAATGCTGATATGACTGGCCGAATAGGAAGAAAAACTATCGGGCTTTGGCGCCAAGCTACACTGTTGCCCATAAAGTTGGAATAATTTTCCGTCATAATTTTGCATTAAACGATTGTGACAATATTATTGATAGATACAGTAATATATTCTCAGAACTTTATTGTTTAATCAAAAGAGTTCTGAGAATACATAAACTCTACCTTTCGATAATAAACAATATTGTGACAATCATTTCATGAACAGAGGTTGGGAAAAATATTCCAACTTAAAGGGCAACAATTTGAATGAGTGGATCGAATTTCTGATCATACCTAACTTAATTGGGTGTTTTGGATCCTCTTAGCTTGTCTTTTTCCAGCTCTCTATCTCTCCCCCCCCCTCTCTCTCTCTCTCTCTCTCCCTCTCTCTCTGTTTCTCGCTGCCCTTCCCCCCTCAAATTAGAGTTTCTATCGCTCAAGACGGCTATCTTGAAGGTTCTCAATTGCTAAAACTTGAAAGTGTCCGGAGGTCGATCAGTCCCCTGGACACCCGGCGGGACTTTTCCCCCTTTGACCCGAAAGGGGCTCTATATAGGGAAAGCCCCTGGACCCCATGCTTAAGATGGAAGCGGTTCTCAAGACAACCCTTTGTTAAACCCTTTATAACATTTTACTTAGGATATAGAGTTTGTGTTACTATCTTCCAAGACGGCTATCTTGAAGGTTCTGAATTGCTAAAACTCTAATTGACAACTAGAGAGTCTTTTATAGTTGCCAACTATGGTCAGTCAAGTTTTATAAAACAGGCCCTATGTAGCAATTAAGAATGCCAAGCTAAATAGGCTATACTCCGACGCAAAGCTTGGTTTTATAAAAAAAAATTATGTCAAACGAATGCCAGCGGAGATCAGCCTTTCTTTTTATGGATTTTATTGACAAGCCTTACACATGTTAAAAGACAAGAGGATGCATTTTGAAATAGCATATGATTTTATTGAAATTACAATTGATTATTATTATTTAAAAAATCGTAATATTTATTGTTGAAATTACTAGTCGTCAGCAAGCTGGCAGTCGTACCTTTAGGAACAATACATCAAAATAATGCGGTCAATGTTGCAATGTCAGGAATGCTCTTATTACCTCTTTGGTAATCCTCGCAATTGACAAAATATTCGCTCGATGAAGAGAGGGTCGGGTTTTTTTCAATTCATTAATTATTAATTCCATGTCAAAAAGAGCTGAGTAGTTTGTTACGTAACTATTCAAAAATTGCAGGTGCAAGCTATTGAAAACAGAATCGAGTATCACTTCCCTATTCATCGGTGCCATGTTATCACTTTAAGTTTAAGTCAGCAGTTTGCAAAATAAATGAAAATAACATAAAAACTCACCATTATATCAGTAATATCAGTAATTGAAAGAAAAAAAATTACGGGCGATCTTGACAACATCGGACTACAAAAATAATAATAATTATGCATCCCGAAAGCGTAAAATCAGTACATCAGCATATTTTGTGAAGTCATAAACATGCAGAAACTGTTAACAACAAGAAGCGAACCAGTTAATATAGTCAGTTGGCTTAGCGTCAAATGTATTAATTTGTACTTAATTATTTATACTTGCCGTATAAAAACACCTTAACAACACACAGGGTGTGGGGGCGGGGGCGTCTTTTTGGAGCCCCCAGACAATTGTATAACAAATCAATGTTATATTACTTCTAAATTCTTTGGGGGCTACGAGGCGACGCCTCGCCCCGCACCCTTATATGATATTATTGCCGGGGGCTCCTAGCCTAATATCGTTCAGTAGGTCCTTAGGAAGCCCTGTACCAAAAATGGTGCTTTAATGCGGCAAGTAAAGGTAATTTCGCTGAGCCATCTGACTATTATAAAGAAATGTATTATTACTAATACAAATTAACATATCACAGGAGACTACAAATCTGGATTTCTAACCGTACATAAAGCTACTGAGAACACAGAACCAATCAATCGTTCCCCCCCCCCCCCCCCCCATTGAAATGGTGTAAAGGGGGAGGGAGAAAGAGGTAATGTGAAGAAAAGGTAATAAGAAGACCCCTTACAGTTACATCATGATCCTCCTCCTTGTCAGCACCCCCCCCCCATAAAAGGTCCTCTCAGTTACTATAAATACACTATACATGGATATGCCACTTTATCTAACACAATAGAAACTCAATTATCCCCCCAAAGCATTTTATACTCAAATGATTGAAAATGTTTAACATCAATTATTCAAGAAAAGTTTAAAAATGAAATCTATAAAAACCAACATCAGCCTGACATCATAGCCAAAATAATACAAGTGGAAGTTGGAATAATTCTTAAAGGAAATATGTGCCTTTTCATTATGTCCATCATGCGAAACTCCTTTCAAGCAATGTTGATATATCTCTAACCTCCTGGGTTTTATACCACATACCATATTCCGCAGCACCCCTTTGGATGTTCATAATGCAGTGGATTCAGGATTTTGTTCCGATTTGTACATCGGCACTTAAAGTCAGTGCAGCATTGAACTGGCTTGCTCATCGGTTTGACCATTGTCACTCCTAAACTGACTGAATTAAAATTGACTTTGGGTCAAAATAGTCAAGTACCAGAACTCAACTGGAAATCTTCCTGCTGACGTACAAGACCTCCTTTTGTTGTCCAGGTCCAGGATACATGCCATCATAATTATGTCGTCTTCGCCCTGGCCTGCGATGATCCTCAATACATTCTACATAATATCCACCTATTTTTTAGTGTTCGTCTTTGTTTCTATCTTCTTAAAGGCCTACTTTTCTCTCATTTCCTAACTTTATATTCTAATGTATTTCACTAATTACATTTTTGTTGTCATGGTCGGTGTGCCGGGTAGGACAATCTCGTCGTCTTCAATGACTAGAGGCGTAGCTGATGAGTTCGAGATCCCGTGTTCACCTTTCATTGATCTCGCCTGCGATCCATCTGAAACATAGGGCTCAGCATCTCCTGAAATATTTTTCTCTTCCTGTTTCGCGATCTCAGTCTTGTCCTCCTCCTTCAAAGGAGAAGGCGATGGTGTCATTTGAAGACTTTCTGGGATGCTGATTGTCGACAACGTCTCCGCAGTCGATCCCGACTGCGATGTCGAATCAGGATGCGACGCTCCCGAGCTCGGACCATAATCCGATGTCGTCATGAAGTTCGTTTCTCGCTCATCTTCGATCAAAGCTGTCGATGGTGTGATGGAAAAGACCTGTGGTTCGGAACCCTGTATTTTTTGACAGAAAGTATTTATTTACAAAATTTACTTCATATTTTATTCACTTACTTACAATATCTTTAGGGACATCAATGATGCTAATGATGATCCTACTTTTGATACTTTATAACTTATATTACAATATCTCTCACTACATTTTCCCCTTTCACAATACTTCTGTTCTACGCTTCAAATACATGGTATTATGTTATTTTAGTGTATTTATGTAACCTATCATTTGTTTATAAACTGAAGATTGATTTAGAGTTGTATGGCGTTTACAATACATGTCATTCAGATTCAAGGATTGCCAAAAGCGGGCGCTGATACTACATACAAAAGGGACACTAATACATGATACTTGATAGTATCCCTTCATATTATAGAAGGGACACTAATACATATATATCAGCTATCTACAGAGTTTGGCCAATCCTGTTCCAGTTGTTGGTTACAATAAGAATACTGCTGAACACTATTCTTTTTAACTTCAAAATGTCTCTCTCAACCACCCCCCTTCTTCCTTCTTCCCCCATTCCCCCTCTCTTTCTCTCTCTCTCTCTGTCACTCAACTCACTCACTCACACACACCGTGACACACCCCCTCTCTCTTCATATTTGACATTTGATTCTGGCCTTTCAGCGTTTTAACAATGAAACAAGTTGGAGGTGACCAAACACTAAATGGCATGCATTACAAACATTGCAATGAAATGATGCATCTAAATAACTCATGTAGCGTGTATGATTTTCATTCTTTTCATCGTGCCAACGTCGTCTCATTTTCTCCCTCCTCCCTCCTCCCCCCCCCCCCCCCCCCCTCTCTCTCTCTCTCTCTCTCTCTCTCTTTCTTTCTTTCTCTCTCTCTCTTTCTCTCTCTCTCTCTCCTCTCTGTCTCCTTCTTTTTCTCTTTTTTCCTCCTTCTATCTTGTCCCCTCTCTCTAACCTCCCTCCCACACTATCTTATTTGACATTTTAATTTTGGAGGTTTGCCCCTGGGATATAATAGGGACTTTTAGATTTGCGAGGACTGATACGTGGTACTTCCATTCACAGCAGTGCTTTAAAAGGACGTCGATCGTAGCATAGACCTATTGTCTTCGTGCGAATCTAAAAGTCCCTATTATGTGGAGCTGACAGACGTGAGTCATGTAGAATATAAACATTGTATTGAAATGCTGGAGCTCATAAGAGATTCGTGTAATATGAAACAACACATTTAATAAACACGTAACATAACATCAATACGAAACACAATGGTAGTTATTATAAACATGATAACAAAACATCACTACTACAAAATGTGAGACTTGTACATTATGTGGAAAACAGGGTGATTTTTATGTGGTTTCAGTGCAGAACAATTTTGTGTTGTTTGGCAATTCTATAACACAATGAAAATTTCATAATGGAATGATTTGATGGAACGCATACTATTTATTATGAAACACAATTATTTAGAGTTAAATATAAGGTAGTTTCTAATAACATACACAGAAATAAACGGAATAAAATCTGTCTAATGTATCTAATATTTCTGTTATATCCAGACTATACGGATTGGTCAGACCAATATTCTGTTCTACCATTCAGAAACAACATTGTTTAAAGGGATCGTTTAACAATGTTAAATCTGAGACACACGGTCCTACATGTTACCAGTGTCTGTGAGATGGTGTAACATTGAAGCCCTAAAAAAAAATCGCGCTTCAAAATAATCAAAAAGTGCCTCAAAAAAGTAAAAATCTTTGAGTGACCGGTTTTACCATACTCGTTTTCCCCATTAGACTGTAGTGTTATGAAAAACGTTCGGCGAACGGTTTTCAAAATTTGTAATTCCAATCATTAATATCTTGATAATCAGACAGGCGATCGGCTTGTAAAAGTCATGGAATTCCTGGCTGACCTAAGGTTTATAATTATCATTGCAGCATGAGCTAAATCAAGGATTATTTCTAAAGGATCTAAGACAAAGTTACCGGATCCCTTTAAGTCAGTGTTCTGTTTTAAAGGAAAGTTTCTTCCTAAAATTGTGCTTTTTATTTATTCAACATCAAATAATCGGGAATGCATGTGATACATCTTTCCATCAGCCCCTCCTCTCCCCTTTACCAAATTTACTAACCGTCTTCATGAGTTCACCTTATATTATGATGAAAATGAAACCCAAAACACAGCAATCAGCAGTTGTTAATTTCTCCAAGATTTGATTGAAAATCTGATAAATAAAGATCTGAAATGAATTACATTACAAATGGGCAAGATTGGTGGCAGGTACTACATTTCCAGGCTGGCGCTTACGAAGGTGTATGACATTTTGTTCCCGCTTTGATATCGGTTTTCGAGGCAGAAGACTGGTATCTCATGTATATATATTTTTTAAAAAATTAAACGAGCAAGGGCTATTTATGCAGTTTATTGTGACACTTTACAGAGTAATGAATTATTTCTATTCTTGTTGTCTACGTTAGGTGATGTAAGAACATTAACACGTTTATGGTGGATGCTGTACCATAATGGTAATGATAAGACGTATGTTCGAGGTCTTCATCGTTGGGGCAACATGTGGGTCCAGAGAGTGAGGGGCACCGGGCACCATGAAAGAGAGAGAGAGAGGTAGAGAGGTAGAGAGATAGAGGGGTAGAGAGAGGGCCAGAGAGAGAGAGAGAGAGAGAGAGAGAGAGAGAGAGAGAGAGATGGCGGGGGTTTCGGGCACTGTTTTTACCTGGTAGATGAATCACAAATGAAAGGGTTGTCGTATAAGCTTCTTCTTTTTTTTAATTACTTTTTCTCCAATCCTTTTCTTTTTCCTTTTTTCCTTTTTTCCTTTTCAGCAATTTTATAGGGTATAGGATATGATATCTAATCAGTGGTAGAGGCATGATGGGATTAGGGTTACACACTGAGAAATTAAGGTACAATTCTGCTGCAATAAGCAGCACCCTCTGCCCAATCCACGTATATAGATGGTGTGTAGGGTTGAGGATAGAGCTTTGGCTATTGTTAGAAACGTGCCTCTCCTACCGCTCGTCGATAATGCCTACCCCTTGATGGGGTTCGTGCCCCCATAGGTACACCGTTGTAAGCAATAAGATGAACCACAACCATCATGAATGAATATCTAAATGTAGTATTTATAAGTGTCATGATAACAACAACAGCAGAAAACAAACATACGAACAAAATGAATGAGGTAAAATTCCCTTGCAGATGAACATGCCTAGCCTTTACCAGTGCAACATGATGATCGTCATTATGGTCGTGAATGAGTACAGCTCTGCATGAATTATGTGAGCAAGATGTTCATAAGCCTTTAAACTACAAGTCCCAACACACTTATACCTTTAGCTTTGGATGAATTGCATTATAGCTAGTCCTTGCATTGGTGGGTGTATTGGCTAAAAGCACCAGTCGTTCATCATCTCTTCTATCCATATCTTGCAACTTGAAATTTGACGAGTTCACGGAAGCGACCTCTACGACAACGCCACCGTCATCACACCCGCTGGTTCTCACCTCTTCACCAACTTCATCATTGCTGGTGACGTCATCTTTGACGAACGTTTTGACGGCATCTTTCACTATGTTCTCATCCTTCTTTTGTTTTTCTTCCTTGATTTGTCTCTTCACTTCATCCCTCTTAGCGTTGAGTATAGTATCAAATCGCTCGGCAAGCAGACGGTTGTTTCGTACTAGGGTGTAAATGAGGTACCAACGGTTTCGCGCTCTTACGTTCACCGTCTTTGGAATCGGAAGATCAACTGCAAGAACAAAAAAGGGACTAAATTTCGTAATTAAGTAGATGAATAATGTATAAATTGTAATAATTTGAAGTATTGTAAGTGTTAACCCTTTTCCACCGGTTGTTAAAATCAAAAGAGGTGCGGGAACAAAATGGATTCCCCCTTCTATACCCGCACATCTCCTTATGTCTATCCCATGGGTCAACATTATTGAACATAATGATTTTGACCCAATGGTTTATACGACTGCCTTTTTTTATTGTTGGGCTGATGACATAGAATTCCTCAAAAGATATAATGATTCCTGCATCAATCAATTCAAGTCTCATAAATGAAAAGGAAAACTCGTCAAAGTGACGAGCTATCTCCACAATTGGTTTCTTCAGACCATACGCAAATGATTTATTTTAGCTTACAGACAACTTAAACCATTTCAATAAAGCCATCACAATAATACAATAAATTATCAGACTAGTGTTGCTTACAAATCCAGATAAAGATGCCAAATGATGAGAAGAACTCATATCTAATTGAAACACATTGCTGTTAGCGGAAGGTTGATCGAAATCTCATTCTCTCCAAGATTGCCTAACTTCATTGTTGAAACGCCACGATGTAATTTTATTTTGCTCCTTAAAATATCCGTTACTATGGTAACAACAAAAAATTCTTCTTACCTTCCTCATCTTCGCTGAATTCAAAGACTTTATCTTTCTTATCCCTCTGAGTTTTGAGAAGATAATGACAGAATGTAATCACTACAGGATGCGTATGAACCACTTCTAGTTGTAGGAAACCCAAATACGCCTTGTAACCTGATGGTAAATAATAGTAATAATAATAATAATAGTGGGTTTTTGTATAGCGCTCATGTCAGTCAGATTTGACCCTCCTGGCGCTCCCGATTATTACCCTGGCTTTAGCACGGCTGCTATACGGCGCTCTAGCATTTCAAGGAATAAATTCCTGCCAGGTACCCATTTACATCTCCTGGGTGGAGGTAACCATGAATGGAAATATCATCATAATCAGAGATAAGAATTTTGCTTCTTTGCCACTCTGAAACTAGTAGATTTAATCATAAAATATTCTATTACATCAAAATGGTAACTTGATGTTAACAATAGCAACGGCTGTATTGTCAAAGTACCTCAGGAAAGTGACCATGTTTTATACCATCGATATCTCGATGTGTTTTACCGAATGACAGAATGGTACAGTGAGAAAAAAGAACATGAAAATATGTTACAAAATCATATCAACGGAACAGTTTTATGTTCATGCAATCACTATGTTTTTTGTTACATATAGAATATTACAAAAATCTATTGGAAAAGCGACGACTTATTATATTAGCGTTCGTTTCTCTACTGCAGACAATTTCGGCTAATATTGCAAATGTTAAGATGGCATATAGGTTTATTTTATAAATTCTATTTTGAATTGTAGATTCAGTCAACAAAAGAAGTAAGTCAAACAAAAAGTTGGTAAGCAAATTACTCATTTATCAAAGCAAACAACAATTGAAGTGACCAACCTGAATCATATAACTCGAAACCCCTCATCAATAAACACCGGTCTATCCGACCAACCAGCAATAAACCGAAGAGTACCGATTTAAATATCCGAAGAAGGCAGGATGCCAATCCGAGGATGACGTTAACAAAGAAGAAGAAATACACTTGGACGTGGAAGAGTCGTCTGCAAAAAAAAAACAGTATTATTAGTTTATCATTATAATTGTTGATAAACTAGTATTCAGTAAACATGTATCATTTTAAAATTGTGTAATTGAAAAACAAGTAGGCTACAATATTAACCCCTTGTGCTAGGCAGACACTGTGATGAAATATGCATTTTGATTGAATTCACACTAGATTTTATAATAAATACAGGCGACTTAAGGTCATGTCTTCTTCTTCTTCTTCTTCTTCTTCTTCTTCTTCTTCTTCTTCTTCTTCTTCTTCTTCTTTTTCTTCTTCTTCTTCTTCTTCTCTTCTTCTTCTTCTTCTTCTTCTTCTTCTTCTTCTTCTTCTTCTTCTTCTTCTTCTTCTTCTTCTTCTTCTTCTTCTTCTTCTTCTTCTTCATCGTTGTTTTCTACTTCTTATATCATTATTGTAATCTTAAAAGAGCTTAGCACGAAATCTCATCCAAGCGTGTATCTGCGAACTACTTCCTCCTGTTAATGAAGTCCATTTTGTGAGAAAAAAAAAATTGTGATAAAAACAAATAATCGAAATTGACAGATTACCTGTTGTCTATACTGAGCTCTTTCCCTCGCTGCTGAAGAAATAGAAATTTCGCTGAGATCACCTGACTATAATACACAACCAAGTAGACAACTACGGATAACCTGAAATGGGAGCAGCGAATATGAGATGATTTAAAATTTCTTAGCAGTATAAAACTCAACAGCCATGTGCATACAGGTACTGGGTAGATGCTTCTTGCACGAATATCAACTTTTCAGTTTCCAAATTTGGCAAGCGAGCGAAGCGAGAGAGAGACTTTGATTTGATAAAGCAAGGCGATCTTTAAACAAAAATGTAATTCGGGCTCCTCGCTGCCCGAATAAGAGATGATAACTATAATAATTCGTAAGACTATGATAAGATCGATGAATAAAAAAGTCACAAGGTTACAGCTAGAACATAAAGTGTAGGCATAAATACTTTTTGACCAAATATAACCTAAACCAAATAAGTTTTTATTGAACTTTTAGTTAGTTTGAGATAATTCTTTGTAGAGCGCTATGAGCGTCAGTACCCGACGAATAACGGCCCTCAATGAATCTTATCATCATTAATTTATATCTTTATACCGTATGTTTAAATAAGGTCTATGTTTTCTTACCACTGATTCTTGATAAGTCTCCAAGCCCAATTTTCTTCTCTGTTGATGATGGGGAGAATGAGCAAGTAGATGACGAGGAACGTCAAAAGCCATAATGTCAACTGAAGTAAAATAAAACCTGGAAAATTAAAGGTGGATTGTTAATCAGGGCTCCCACTTAGCCGAGTTGTATTAGCGAGTTATGGTGAGTTGTGGTGAGTTGCCTCAAAGAGACACTCGCAATAACTCGCGAAAGCTCTTCTTGTAATTCGGGATAACTCGCGACAACTCGGTATGGCTCGGCGTAACTTTTTACAACATTCCACGACTCTCCTTGAAGTCGCGAGCCTAGTTCCAAGTAACTCGAGGTTAACTCACTTACACTCGTAATATACTCGCATTACTCGTAAGAAGCTCGCGTTGCACTCTTCATAAGGTGGCGAGTTGCTACGAGTTATGAAGAGTGCAGTGCGAGCTTGTTACGAGTAATACGAGTTTAGTAAGAGCTCACCGAGTTACAACGATTACTGCTCGAGACTTCGAGGAGAGTCGTGGAATGTTGTAAAAAGTTACGCTAAGCCATACCGAATTGTTGCAAGTTATCCCGAGTTGCAAGAAGAGCTGTTCGCGAGTTATTTCGAGTGCCTCTTTGAGGCAACTCACCACAACTCGCCATAACTCGCTAATACAACTCGGCTAAGTGGGAGCCCTGCTTAAGAGTCAATGATCCTCGACAGATTCTATGAAAAAATGTCATCACGCAAAGAGAAAGATGCATTTTTATTTTGGCACTAAACTTTTTTAAAAATCCACTGGTTTTAGTTCAGAAAACAACATTCACAATGAATATAATTATTAATCACCTGGACGCAACTTCTCGAATACTACATGATCAATTGCATTATTCTGAAATGTTCTGATGATTATGTCCAAAATCAATGATTATAATTATATGCTTACCCCAAAGAACAAATGCAATGTGAAATCCTGAATACTTGAGACTCGATACCTAATCAAGATATAGAATGGAAAGGAAAAAAAGTTAAATAGCATGCACTTTTTTGTATAGTCTGAAAAATTATACAATTTCACATTTGACAAAATATAAATTAAAAAATTCGGATGTTGACGCCTAAAACACTTTCGACGTACTCGATCTCAACCCCTCCCCTCCCCCCCCCCCCCCTCTCTCTCTCTCTCTTTCTCTCCGTGGCGATTCTGTTGTGTATTTTCCCATTATTTATTCATTAATTCAGCTTTGTAGATTGGCATATTAACTCATGATGGCAAGTTTTACTGAATAGACTTATTTTAATATACTCACCACTAAAGTTGTGTTCGAAAAATTTTCTTTCGGGCAAAACGATTTATCTCCTCGCCATAACCGGAGAGTATTTCTCCTGTAATGAAGATGAAAAAAATGAAGAATGTGACATTTAAAATGTTGATGAAGTATCCACATTCCTACGTAAATGTCAATCAATTTGAAAACTTTAGCTAATCGAAAAATGATATATAAAAAGTACGATAAACCGATGACAGATAAATACATTGGTTTGAATTTCTTTCTCACCTATACGCAACAAAGGTGACGAAATTGTAGCAAATCATTACTCCCATAGCAGCGAATGTTGTCGGTGAAAACGTGTCTGTTGACAAAGAACAAATAACAAAAATAGTACTGATAAAGCAACTTTTAATCGTCCTATTGTTTTTTTCTTCTTCAAAATACGAAAACTTACTGTGTAAAGTTAAAACAGTTAATGAAAATTTTGTTTATTGTACTCAGTCATTATTCTTTTAAGAAATGAAGGTGTGTGAAGGGAAGCTAGTCGTAGGGAGGGTGACCCTTCAAGACTCACCAGGTGGCGGGATGGATGAAATTAAAATTCCATTATTTATTTTCTATTTTGTTCCCCTCTCTTTTCCAGTTTACACTTTTTGTTTTCCACTATAGGAGGCCATCCACGCGATCCTCTCGCCTCATCTCAAACCCGCCTATATGCGTAACATATTGCAATTAAAATAATTACTATATAAGTAAACTTACAGGCAAATGAATCAACGACATCCTTGGCTGCGTCGAACGTATCAGTATCATTGCTTTCGGCAAGGTAGTTATAAAGTGATCCGTTTACAGCAAAGGTTTCAGCAGCCCACCTTTCCAGGTAGATTCCACTGGCTTCGTAAATAATTCCAATCTACATGCGTGATGACATGAGCACATAAACAAATAGATGTAAATATAAATATGACCTGTCACTTGAAATAACAAACGTAAACTCTAAAAAAGTTTGTACAAATATCACGAGGCTTATGTCACAAGAAACGTTACCAATCTTAATTTTGCATCATATTTAAATACACGTTGGGATTTTGCTTCTTCACACTCTTGAAATTAGCATGAATATACTTTAGAGACAAGTTGTAAATGATTCATTCAGCCATTGATAGAATGATGTTTTAAATGTGCAGGAATTAATGTTACATCTAATATGTACCATTATAGTGTCTTTTAGACGAATCGCACATACATGTAAACATAAAAGAAAACATATTGGAATGCAAAAATGATCACATTTTTCAATAATATCACTTTGCATTCTTTGATTATTACATTTTTCTACACAGTGATGTAGAATACGTGACGTCTTCTTTTAATATCTACAAAATCCTCAAGGATATACTTCAACACTGAAGTCAATGTTTAAATGTTTTGGTACTCCTCTAAATTACGATATATTATGCTACTTGTTGTGCAAAAAGAAGATATTAATCAGGTGTTTCCTTACACAAAATAAACACAGTCCACTCAGTCCTATGGTGCAGATGATGCGACGAGAAAATAGAAAACCTGTAGAAAATTAAGAATATATTTGAAAAGGTCTATGTTACTTGAACGGTAAGAAATGCACTTTTTATTCATCTTTCTCCTTCTTTTCATGATCTTGTTGTTACTATATCTTTATATTTCCTTTGTATATACTACTACTACTACTACTACTACTACTACTACTACTACTACTACTACTACTACTATTACTACTACTACCACCACCACCACTACCACTACTACTACTACTACTACTACTACTACTACTACTACTACTACTACTACTACTACTTCTACTTAGACTACTACTACTACTACTACTGCTACTACTGCTGTTTTTTTGTTTTTTTTTTTTTTTTACTTAAGTCACAATTCTATCAATTAGATAACTGAATAATATTTAGAGCAATCAAGATCTACCTACCTGGTTCATCTTTGTAAAATTTGTTCCAAAATTTTCTGCATTTTCCAGGTTCTTCCTGGTCTCTAAAAATTAAATCAAAAAATATTTAAATGACAGACAAATGAAATTACGTCAAAATGATGATTTAAGAAACTGTGTTGGCGAAATAATGGGTTGGATAAATATATAATAATAATAATAATAATAATAATAATAATAATAATAGTGTAAACTTATCGAACACACCATCCAGGGACGATCATAGCGCTAGCTCAGCAACAGTTCTCTTTGATACAAGTACAAGTAAAGTAAATGTTTATTTGATGATAGAATCATACCATCAAAAACTCAAAAACAATTTTGCAACATTTGAAAAGTGGGAATGGAATATTATTGTTAATTGTCAATAAGAATCATGTTTAATATAGTCATATTGAATGGACGAAACTACTTTCACATAATGATTGAAAGTATAACATTTATTTTTTCATTTTCGAAAGTTTGACTTTTGCATGCTTAATCGGTGTCAAGAAAACTGGCAATCGTTTAGTTTGTTAAATATTAATTTGGCATCTCTCTCTCTCTCTCTCTCTCTCCTCTCTCTAACTCCCACTCACTCACTCTCTCTCTGTCTCTCTCTCTCTCTGTCTCTCTCTCTCTTTCTCTCTCTCTCTCTCTTCCTCCATTATCTTACTTAATAGAAAGTACGAAAATATAAGTAACATATTGGTACTTTTCCCACTCCTCCTTGGGTGTCAATAGATATTTGACCCTTTGATAAAAGTGTGTCTTCTTGAAGTCTTCTTCATAGTCGTGAATCTCCACTTCAAGACCCTGTAAGAATAACAATGCAAAATCATTATCGTATTACTTCAAAGTAGTGTACATAACCAAGAGAATAATTTGGAAAACTATATCACCATTGCTTTCATTAAATAATCAATAACAAATTTGATCATCTACGTTACCACAAACCTCATAGTCATAAGTGTCATCACCATCAGCAGTAGCATCATCATTATTATCACAAACAAAAACAACAATACCATCATCATCATTATCATCATAATTATCAAAAATAATATCAATGATGATAATAATAATAATAATAGGTGCTTATAAAGCGCTTACCACCGAAGTCTCTAAGCGTTAATCACATCATTATCATCATCATATCGTCATCTGAATAATCATAATCTTCATCAACATAATGGTTATCATCACCTTCAATACAATGCTCACTATCAACACGATCACCATCAACATCATTTGATAGTGTCTTCATTATCACCACCACCACCATAATAATCATCATCATCATCGTCATCTTCATCACCATCATCATCATCATCACCCTCATTATTATCTTCACAGCAAAAACAACCACATCATTATCATCATCATATCATCATTTTCATCATCGACAACATCAACAAAATAACTATCATTACCATCAATACCATCTTCACTATCAAGATGATCAACGTCACATAATAGTGTCTTCATCATCACCACCTCTACCACTACCGTATTAACCATCATCATTACCATCATCCTCGTCAACATCATCGTCATAATCACCATGACATAATCATTATCATCATCATCACCAACTTCATCACCACCATCAGTATACTCACTATCACCATCATCGTCATCCTCATCGTCATCATCATCATCAACATCATCAGCAGCAGCATTATCATTAATAGCACCACCAACCTCATCATTATCCAGTACTTCTTCATTATCATTACCATCATCATCATTGTCAATACCAACTTCATTACCACCATCATCATAATCACTATCACCATCACCCTCATCATCATCGTCACCATCATCATCAATACCAGCAGCAGCAGTAGTATCATTAAAGGTAAAGACCAGTATTGGAAACGCCCCAATTTCAAAAAATGAAATGGAAGCCCCCATTACCAATCATGTGAAAGAATATGTTTTGACTAATACATGATGATAACAAATTTGCCGGGAAACCGCCTACTAATTCATATATTTGGTAAATTTGTTTCTCTCATGGTCTGTGAGAGATATAGGGTAGTCCCATATACATCTTTCTGTGTATAGTGCTTGTAACTTTACGAAGAATGGGCTAAATTTCTTATCATTTTGATGATTCCAGAACCTTGCAGATGCTAGATGCTAGATGATCAATCTTTTCTGATCGATTCCACAACGTTTCTTTCACAATGCAATCGCATGACCATAACTGGTCTTTACCTTTAATAGCATCCCAAACTCATCACCATCCACTACTCCTTCATCTTCAGTATAGCATCAACCTTTAGACCTACCTGTCTAAGCTTTTGCCGGAACATGTGATTATTGTACATGCGTCGAATGAAGATGCCCAAGAGAATGAGGTAACACAGGTAGATTGGTATCAGAATTAGACTGTTCACATCGCCCTCATCAGATTCCTAATCGAAAGAGTGCGGCACATAATATAGAAGGGTAAGCATAATGATAAAGTAAAATAGTGCTAAATGTATATCGTCAATAGAGCGCATTTCTTTGTGTTCTTTAAGTTCACTGAACAAAATTCTCGTTTCCTTTTTTTATTTTATCTTGCCCCGTTTACATCTCTCTTCTCCCACGCTCTTTCTTTTCTCTCTCTCTCTCTCTCTCTCTCTCTCTCTCTCTCTTTATCTTCCCAATCTCCCCCACCCTCTCTTATTAGAGAAAGAGAGAGAGAGAGAGAGAGAGAGAGAGAGAGAGAGAGAGAGAAAGATATAGAAGTAGAGAGAGAGAGAGAGAGAGAGAGATACAAAAAGAGAGAGAGAGAAAACGAAAGAAACAAAGAAAGGGAAAATAGAAAAGATAGAGAAAGAAAGAAAGAGAGATAGAAAGAGAAAGAAAAAGAGAGAGAGAGAGAGAGAGAGAGAGGAGGGAGGGGGAAAGCAGAGAAAAAAATGGCACGAGGGAACAAGAACATTATTTTGTTACGGTGAAACAAAGAATTCATGACTTAACGTTCACGCTAATAATCGTCACGGCTCATCTTGCCCCTCCCCCCCCCCCAACTTGGTGGGGGTATTGAATGAAGAATCACATAGAGTAAACATAGCTTTATTTACTTCAGTGCAAAGATAAATACGTGGTATGATAAAACAATTTTTTAATTATTCATGTCTATTAAAACTAGAGAGTCGTTAATACTTTATAAAGGGAAGATAAAAAGCAGCTAAAAAGATAAATACTCACTCCCCAAGGACACTCAGCCAGCGAGTAGTAATATAAAAATGCCCTGAAAAGAATAAGATTAAAAATCAAAGAAACATGCCCATTTTAAGGTCCAAATTGGTTGGCGTTTATTATGTAATCATATGCAGTATAATTATGATTAGTATGTCAATGCTCAGATTCTCTTTCAGCGAGAAAATGAATTTTAACCTTGCTATTGGTGTTGAAGACGATGGAAAAGATTGCCAGTAAGTATATGGCGATTAACCAATCCAAAAATAAAAGTAAGAAACAATGCATATATCCAGATGACCATATACATGTACATTCATTATTTGGGGCCATGACTTTAAGAGTTTTTCCCTTGAGTTTTCTAAATGCATTTAGGTCAGCCCACAATGCATTCGACATCCGATATTATATTATTAGGAATTAATATTCAAGTTTAGTTGAAAGACAACTGGTCACATTTATCATTCATTCATTTTATTTCTTTACCTAAATAATCCTCCAAATCTGAAATGGTAATATTTGTGGTAGATTTTCTTTGGTCAATAATTATTCATTAAACTTCAGGCCTGTCAAAAATCGAAGGAATCTAAAGAGCATTACATACTTTTAATCATTAATACTTCATACTTTATATTCAGTTCAATGCACAAATTGATAGTTTAGATAAATGGCTTTTATTACCATTCTAAGGTGTATAGTATTCCGATGACGTCACTAACGACCCATTCTTGTACAGTTAGGCAGATCATGATTGGATAATGAGCTAGTCCAATGGCAAACACGTTTACATACGCCATACAGCTACGAACAGCACCTGTCGAAGTAAAGGTAGACGTATGCAAACCAGATACAAGATACATCAGACTCTGACCAACTCCACAACACAAGCATCATAAAAGAGGTGATTAGTAAATAAAATCTAAGAATAGTTTCAAAGTAGTTCCTGTTGATATAATCATTCGTCTCGGTGCAACAAAGAAGCTTCCGTATGTGTATGTCGCATTTACCTTGAAAGAAAAACTGGTAATATCGATACTTTATAAACTTTGTAAATTACTTATTTTGTACATTTTTTAATATCTATAATAAATGCAAAAGAAGAGGAAAGCTAATTTTATGGTCAGGAATGTGGATTTTTTAATATTTAAATGACTATTCTTGATGAAGAAACCTTCTATTCATGTTTTTATTGTTAATTGATAATGATACAATTTTTGATTATTCTAATTTCAAATTAACATTAATATTCCATCCCCACTTTTCATCCAACCCATTCTTTCACCAAGTTCTTCTTCCTGACCGCCATGGTCGATGCTTACCTCTGACCATCTCGGGCAGGTCATCGTAGTCGGGTTCGACGTAGTAGTTACCGGTGAACAGATCGAGGATACCAATACAGGTGATTCCAAATGCACACACGAAGGCAAGGCGATCAGAGTACGAGTCTAGTAGGTTGACAGGACTGTAAAGAAAAGACAAAATGTACCACAAGTCTGAATGACCAGCAATTATGTTTCAGGTGTGACACTAAAATATTTGCTCCAGCAACAATTACTCCAGGGGAGTGTTTCACAAAGACTAAGATCGGCTTTAAGTTGGACTTTCATCGCCTTGCCTTCGTGCGCCTTGAGCACTCCACAGAGTGGATTTGGCGCGATATAAGTTACATTATTATTATTATTATTACTCTGACAGACCACACATGCCACTGGTTGTTCTCACCATTGGTCTCTCAATTATGATCTTTAGATAATATTTTTCCTTCAATAATGAACTATAAAAAAAAAGCTTAATTCTGTAGATGTGTAACCATGATTTGTACGTCCCTTTTAGAGACCATTGCCAGTCTCATGGTGAGAGCAAACAGTGGCATGACCATCTTAAAGTCGATCTTAGTCTTTGTGTAACACTCCCCAGGCTTTGTTTCGTCAACGGTATATGGATAAGGTTATGGTTGCTATTCGGTTTTAGGTTAGGTTTAGGGTTAGGTATAGTTTTTCTTAACCAGGGTTGAAATGATTAGGAATTCGGTTAGTGAAAGAAATTACCGTGGAGAATTGTCTCAGATGCCCGTATCGTATATAACCTGTTTAAATGTGTAGTTATCTTTCTACAAGTTGCGAGCTTTTTTTCATGTTTTTCAAGTTTTTCAAGTTTTTCAAGTTTTTATTTGTTCCACATTTTACAGAAAATATAGACATACATATATAATAAAAAATTATATAATATAATTGTAGTATAAATGAGCACAACTCAATGATTATCAATTCATATAATAGATTAAGTAGAATGTGAGGAACCTATTAAAAAGCAATGCTTGTATAATGTAGGTTCCTGAAACAAATAAGTAATGTAAATGAAGAACAGTATCAGTAGAGAAAGATGTAATTTAGAGGAGAGAATTTAAAACACAATGAAATAAGGACATTTGTATGCAAAATAAAGCAGTAGCACCAATACCCAGAGTCACCCGGTTAAATGCGTAGTCAAAATGCGTAGTCACCCGAGAAATTTAGTAAGCATAGCACAAAGTATTTTGTTTATAAACATTACAAAACTGGAACATGTATCATTAATTAACAATTATGATTAGCATTGAAAAAAAAAGGACTGTAGGGAGGGCAAACAAATTATATGAGTTGTAAGAATTTAAAAGAAAAATTCCAAGTTTGCGTTTAAAGCAATTTAACGATGGTGCTTCCTTAACCTCCGAATCCAAACCAATCCAAAAAAAGGGACCGGTAAACATAATTGTTTTGGGGGCAAAAACTGTCCTGATTGGGGGAGATGGAAATTTCTACTTCCTTATGAGAGTCAATCAAACTTGCAAGATGACAGTATAAATTGGTTTACGATTGTTTATAGGTCACACAATACTATTATGTGTTTTTGCAGGAGAGATTAATAATAGGTTTCTAGATAATCAGTTTAACGAATATCTATAATAGAACTACTTCATTTTGCATTAATAAAGTTATTTTTCAACAAAATCAAACATGAGTTAAAAAAGAAAGAACAAATTCGATGATGATAGTTACACTAGATGGGTGTTTGATAGCATACGTGACCGAATTAAAAAAAAATGTTTTAGAATGGTTGAGAGATCTTCTGAAATTCTCTACCGCAACTGTTTTCTTTTAGTAACAAAATATGATTAGCGGCCGTCATAGCAACCGTGTCTAACTTACTAAGCTACGCTAGGTCGTCCTCCACAGCAACCAGGCCATAGCCGTGTCCGAGGTTGAAAGAATCCAAAGAAAAGGATTATCAGAGCCTACAAAGGTGATAAATAATCAATAAATATTATAGATATATTGACTGCTATGAGAGCAAGTATAGAAACAGCTATGCTTCGAATATTAAAGCAGTTCGTATATATTTTATATACCGAATTCACAAACAAATCTACAAAGAATTCTTATCTTATCCTTAACATTACCGCAAATCTGAGACACTGAGGCATCTTAAAAAAGACTACTGACCGGTAGACGGGCATGGCAATCATGACTCCAATTTCGACAAATCAATTCGATAAATATTGACTAGATTTGTTCAACATACTAAAGAGAGGTATACAATTATAAATATGTATATATGAACGTGTATTATGACTCAATATCATTTTGACAAACAAGTCGCAGTATGAGAAAACAAAAAAATTACAAAATGTAAATATGGTATAAAAGCATGAATTACAACGATGATTTCATGCCTCTGAGTATAGTCACATTTTCTTTCCGTAAATTATACATACGTAAATTCATGTTTTTTTTTAGCATAGCATAATTGTATTCATCAAGATATTTCGATACAGGAGCTATACGAGATAAACGTTTGTTAATATTATGATTAAAATCATAATGATATCCATGGGTATTTAAGAATCCATGAACCCCCCGTCGTTCACTTTCCTTGCCCGATAAAATATTGAATAATCAGTGCCTGTCAACGTATAGTCTTCAATACTGACCGCGGAAGACAGGTGTAAAGTCCCAACCCACACGATCACCTTACCATCCCATAATACTAACTGCTAAAGGTAGGTTGACCATCGACCACTCCTGCACTGTAAATCTGGGGTTTCCGCACCCGTACGCCGTCTCATTGACCACCACCTCATCGGTCCAGTTCGTCAGGTCGGGGGTTCGATTCGCGTTGACCAGTACACTCATATTGACCACCTTGGGTTCGACGGGTGAGAGAGAAGCTGAGAAGTACACATAGCCAAAGATGCATGCACAGATGAAAATGAAGAGGATAAGTAAGCGAAAGGCAAAGACAGAGCATCGACTCGGACGTGATTCGGAAACCATGGTCTATCGATCTCTACGTGTACATTAAATTGATAACGAATGCGGAGAGGAATCCTATGTATCTTTTAAAAGTTTATGAAGGTTATTCGGTCCCGGATATACACATGCGACGAAAGAAAGTGAAGCTGACCAGCACAAACGACCAATTTCCCGGAGCAGAAACTGCTTACAAATATTGCCAAGAGAATATTTCGCTAATTAGTGAACGGTGCACAGATATTGATTAGTCTCACTGGAACAATACTTGGCAGAAATAGCTTCGCAAGATATTGAACTAGCATTCTGCGATGCGTTGAAGCTAGTACATTAAAGTATAGTAGCTACACAGGCTGAGAAATAGTACAGAACAAAGTGAAGAAGGAACTTTGCAAGTTCAAGTGAATAATGTAGTAGTTCAGTTGCAACTTGCATGGCTGGTGTATATTTTCTGCGTAATAAATCAAATATAAACTTTGCTCTCTCTCTCTCTCTCTCTCTCTCTCTCTCTTTCTTTCTCTCTGTCTTTCTCACTCTCAGTCTTCTCTCCAACGCAGGGGTACAAAGATCAGTTTCGTTTCAGGGTTGAGCTACGTCATCGCATCATCTACTGGACTTTGAAACCAATTATGAATCCTTGAGTTTGTGTGCTCACACCGCAGTCACACCGCCAAACCGTTCTTAAAACCGACTCAAAACCGGCTCTAATCCGACCGTTTCTTTGCCACTTAGGTTAATGTATTGGAGTTTGTTCGTTCGGTCTCATGTCGGTCTGATTTCGGTCTGATCGATTTCGGTCCGATGTCGGTTTCGTCGATGTGACCGGGTTATTAATAGTTATACACGTAACGGGAAGTGCGCGCGTGTGGTTGGTAAAGTAAACACAAAACCTATTACAGTTAATATGGCAACTGACGAGGAGTTAAAACATACACGTCTTCTATATTCGAAAATTGTTAAACTTACAGTGGTTTCAATACAAGTGCCGTTTGGCCTATTTAAAATACGGTCCTTGGGGTCCGAACATCGCTATTAACATTGCGATGTTACAGTGTAGAAAGACTAAAGAAAAAGTAGTTGCTAGCAGTTCTATAGTAGTTCTATCGGACACTGTGATGTCACACTACAAAAATCCGATGTTTGGACCGAAGTATTAAAAAGGCATATAACGCCATTGGAAAACAATCTGAGATTAAATTAAATTAGTTCACCTTTTGATAATTAAGATAATGGTTTGGACTACGGTGTTTTCCCCCAATGAATCAACCTCGTGTTCGTGACAATTGTGTTCGTTTTGATGTAAACACTATTTCTCACAGTGTACATGCATACATCGCATACGTTACTGGTAGGAATTACATCAAACAGTTATTACTCACATGTGGATTCCATGATGCCCTGATAATATTAAATTAATCTTATCATTTAGGCCAATACACAATTAAAGATCTTGGCCGACGTAAAAACATGCCCAACCTTCTGAACCCTACAAACTATGAGTAAAACTATGAGTAATGCTATGCATAAAGTGAGTAATGATATTTTCCTCCATTTTGTGTCACATTGTATAAGAAATTTTAACGAGAAGAGTAAATCGTTCGTTCCAAACTGCACACAATTCCTAGAAAATATATGCATGTAGATTCCGTAATGATAATATAAATGAAAATAATCTTTTAATACATGGATCTTGGTCTTGTGCCTTATGTTTAATTCATATCACCTTGTTAATTAAGTTTAATTTATATCATAGAACATTAATCTACAGATTTTCACAAATATGAAAGATCATAATTATGGCAGAACTTACTCTTCGTTAATAATGAAGAATACTCCACAGTTCCATTGTCGACAACTTGTTGCCCTTGCGTTGGTTCTATGAGGAGTTATGCTGTTATAATGCTCTCATTATTGAGCTACATTGCTTAATCTGCAGACCTAACAGTCTACTTTTCAAGGGGATGAACGTGATAATCCGTAAAGCAAGTTAATGAGTAACTGGAACAAAAACAAATAGTGGTCTCGTTTTGTTTTGTTTCACGGTTGTTTTTTTAATTAATGTGTTTGATACGATGGCCTCTAGACGATAGTTCCTTCTATCGGAGCAGAATCCCATGCATTTTGAACACGAGGCGTCTTTTTGCCTGACATAAGACTGCAAAGATAGGGGTGTACTAATGACGCCCACAAGTAAATCAAATGAAATATTGATCTATTCTCCCTGGACACCTACTCCCTCTTCACGGATCCAATGCCGTGTTTTAAACCCATGACGACACGAAGTGACTAATATCGAGACAATGATACGACATGATCAACACTGTTATCATTCCGGGGAGCTTTGGAAGGCAGGGTAGCGTTTCACGAGACAGTCACAAGTGCAAGTTCACCGACAGCCCATTGAAACGTGTGAATTCAATTTAACACATTTTTCAATTGGATGTCGAAGGATTTGCACTTACGACGGTTTCGTGAAACGATACCCATGTCTTTTTTAAAAATTTAATGCACTGGAGCACTAGATGGCGTTAGTAACCAAATATTCACCAATTACTTAATACTCGAGTGATGGAACAACCCACTAAATCATCTTTCAAAAGTTTCAGGGTTATTATTTTGTTTTAGTTGACTGTCTACTGACCTTATGAAAAATCATGTCGTTTATTGTGGTGGTTATTATACCAGACTGCTAATAAAGCATCGATGCTTGTTAGTTTGCTTACTAACAAGCATTTATGGGACCGACGGACCAACGGCTTTAGGTCCTATCCGAGGGATCTGGTAATGAGGATTAATGCCTTACCCCCCAAAAAAATGAAACGTGTTAGAACCATTATGCGTTTATTAACAGAGGTTGTTGATGGTGACGAATAAACTAATGTGCAGGTGTATTGGATGTTGATACATGTGGATTTCAGTCGTATAGAATGCTCCTATAAAATGAGCATCCTTTTTTTTAATTTTGTGAACTGAAACCGAATTGCACTAAGAATTGTATATAATATGCTTTCTTTTCAAGAGCGGTTCTAAAAGAGTGATTTGGGAGAGAGGGATTTTTTTTTTTTTTTTTTTTGGGGGGGGGGGGCCTCTGGGAGCATAGGTATTATTAAATTCATTTTCTTCAATGGGGGGGGGGCATTGAATTAGATTGGAAGTCTCTTGAATTGATCGCAAAAAACCCCAAAAGAATTCGATCATTATATTCAGAAGGGGATAGTCAGGCAGGGGCGGATCCAAGGGAGGGGGCCTCCCCTGGCCAAAAAAGAAAGATGTAAACGTTAATTTTACCAATAAAAAAGAAGAAGACGCCCCCTAGCCCCCACAAGTAATCTTTCGTTGTTGTTGTTGCTCAAAGGGGGTTGGGTGATGATTAAAAACAAAATAGAGCTCCTTACCCCCCCCCCCCCCCCCCCGTTGAGCAAAACAAAAAAATAATGCTCCAATAAGGAAATGGTGTTTACTTCGGATAGGACGTTAAATGGAGGCCCCGTGTAGAGAAGAGTCACTACCTTAACCCACTGCACTATTCGTATAAGAGTAGGGGGAAACCCCGGTGTAGTGGTCCACCTGCACACACCCCCAGTATAGTACGATAATACTCTGTAAAGAGGTCTGTACTCAAAAGGAATAAGAAAATCCTCCGAACCGGGAGAAGATACTTAGATAGATAGATAGATAGAAGCTAGATTCAATGTGAAGCTGCTTGTTAATGGGGCTTTCACATATACACTCCGGGGCCCGTACGGCGAGTAAAAACAGACATTTTGGGAATTTTCGGCCGGTGTCCGGCCGGCTGCCGACAGGTTCCTACGGGCGCCGGGACAGTTTTCTAAGCCGTACGGGCCCCGTGGTGCTGAGTTGGCTGCTCCCAATTCTCCCGGCGTTTTTAACTGACCGTTAGCCCGTAGAAAACCCGTAAAGGGCCCGTGAGGCACCTTACGGGTCCCGTGCGGGCTCCGGACAGTGCGCGGACGGGCCCCTTACGAATTTTTTCTTCAATTTTAATAAAAATATTTACGGGCGCCTTGCGGTGCTCAAGGGTTCCGTACGTGTACCCTACGGCGCCCTCACGGGCCCCTCAAGAGCCCCGGGTGATATGCACAACAACAGGCGTCTGCCGTCCGGGGGCCATTTAAAATGAATATTGCCCGTGCGGGTCCCTCACGGCGGCATCTCGAAATGTAAAACGCAGATTTAAATACAGGAGGTACGGATACCAGAGGACACATACAGAGTGAGTCAGAAAAAATGTCCCACTTTTTAAAAGTTGTATTGTTTGAAGTATGAATATTTAATGATGAGTTTTATGATATATGTCTTGATAGAGTTATCCTCCCAGTACATTTAGGTACCATTTTCATTTGAATTTCTGCATGCATGATTGAACATCAGACAATCTTTACAAGACTGACAGATCTCACTTGTGCCAAGTTGCTAGGTGAGGAACAAAATAATGTTTTGAACAAAGACAGCCATTTTGTTCAATTATCCAATCAGCCAGACAGACAAAAACACACAAATACACGCACCCCCCCCACACACATATATATATATATATATATATATATATATATATATACGAACATGCACAGGCACACGTCCACAAATGAGCATTCCATTCCCAACAAGGCCTACCAAAACTGTTACTTTTTGTCGGGAATTCTTCTTATCGTACGAAAAGTTGAGTGGCCGCTGTCCTCTTGGTGCGTATTGGCGGATGTTGTGGTAGATGATGATGATGATGATGATGATGATGATGAAGATTAAGATGATGACAATGATGACATGATCGTGGTAGTGAATGTGTTTAAAAGGGAAAGATTTTTACTTTAGGGTTATGCCACTTAAACATTCAGCGATCTTGATAAAAATCAATGCTCAATCAGAAAAGGGGCAATTATGAAATAATTGGCACCGTGTGTGTTGTGTGTGTTGTGTGTGTGCGTGTTGGTGTGTGCACGTGTCTGACTGTCTTTGTCCAATGCATTGTTTTATTCCTCACCAAGTAACTTGGCGCAAGTGAGATCTGGCAGTGTCTGATATTCAGTGATGCATGCAGGGATTCAAATGAAAATGGTACCTAAATGTACTGGGAGGATAACTCTATCAAGATATATCATGAAACCCATGATTAAATATTCATACTTCAGACAATACAACTTTTAAAAAGTGGGACATTTCTTCTGACTCACTCTGTAGTTCAGTGCACCGCACGGCACACGGCCTGGCGCCTTGAGGACCCCGGCCGGGCCCCGGCAGGGCACCTTCCGGGAGCCATCGGTACACCTGCTCATCGGACGGAGCCCGTAAGGTTACCGGTCGGCACCCTGCCGGCACCTTGCCGGCACCCTGCCGGCACCCTTACGGGCGCCTTGCATTTCACTCGACCAATTTTCTCCGGGCACCTCCCGGGCGCCGCATAATATGTGACCACACATGCCGTAGAAATGAAAATCGGACGGTTCCCGTACGGTCTCTAAATCTACGGCAAGCCGCCGGGTAGGGAAAATCGTACGGGGCCCGGTTTATATGTGACCTAGGCATTAGGTGACATTCTATCAATGGACTCGTATACAGTCCAGTGGTCATGTTCAATACAAGTGTCTAAGGTCATAATCTGATATTGAACAAACCATCTTCACTGATAGCTGGTTCCTGGTCTCACAGTTTTGTGTAAGTGAACAGTACCTCATATCTTCGGCTCTTTCTCATCTACGGAATTTATTTTCTAATATCTACCAGTAATGCCTGTTTTGATAACATGGGTTTGTATCAGTGATATGTTATCTTGGGTAAGAGTGCAGATTTCTCATATGTTTATACTGTATTAGTACATTTTATCCGATAGAAAGCCTCGTAAATGTGTGAGTGGTAAATTTTGTGTTCGGATGCCTAATTTCAAGGTTTATAAATGATTGTGTGTATTGCATAGTCATATTGATGGATGTTAACATTTTATACGATTGACATATGATATCATCATCGACAGAGCCTGGTTATAAGGGATATTTTCATGTTTATAATGTCGTAATTTCATTAGTTCTTAACAATTTCGGCGCCAGAAATGTGGCGCCGTTGTACGCATTCATGTGCTGTACAAAGATGGAACGCACAGGCAGTGTTCACTGTGCAGAGTACGATCACTGTATATCCAGTTCAATCATTTAGTCATCTTCATTTTGAATAGCTTGTATCCATATTCGCGATACATTGGAATTTATCTATAATAATAAAATATTAATAATATCTAAGATTTATATAGCACTGGTATACAGATACAGTTTCTTAGCGCTTTACAAAACAAATGAAATGACAATTACGGTTAAACTAAATTATGTCATAAGGATCAACAAGAAACGTGAAATGAACATTGCGCTTAATTTGTACGAATTACTTTACTATCCTTTTTTTAATAAATTCCATAGAGATTGCGTTTGATGGTTTCTTATATCTAAAAAAAGTTGAAGTTCCTTTTTGGGGTTTTACTTTAATTTTTGGACACAAGTTATTTTGGCATTTATATTTCCCTCTCCTTCATTGTAATCGAACAACGATGTAATTGATTCAAAGCAGGCCATAAAAAATTAAATGTAGATAATAATTCCCGGGTGGGAGAACGTGCTGGCTTGTGAATGATGAGATTATCGAGCCATGCCCTTTAAACTGTATGTGAACGGCACGCCCAGTCAAGTCTTTTTTTCGTCTTTTTTCTTATTCAATTAGCTTGAAGATTGTTTAAACTTTTGGACTGATGTATTTTTGTTTTAGGCTTTAATAAGAAGAATATTTTGTGCAATTCCCGGCTGGGAGATGATGGCCTGTAAATGATAAGCCTATCAGGCCCTGTCCCTTAAACTTTAGGTGAACGGCACGCCCAGTCAAGTTTTTTTATATTTCTTTATTATCATTATCATCTATATGGCTTTGTTCAATTAGTTGATTATTTTTGTTAATGTAAGGTGTAATACTTAGTAGAATTAGGTGTAGGTGAATTTTGTCTGGGAGATGTTGACCTGTGAATTATGCACCTACCGGTCCCTGCCCCTTAAACTGTAGGTGAACCGCACGCCCAGCCAGGCGTTTTACATATTTTTCGTTATGGCTTACAAAAGTTTCTAGATCCGAGGAACGACGAGATTATTTTATATTGTATTATTTTGTTCAGCTTTACAAAATTTATCAGTAATGTATCATGCCATGTTGGCGTTTTTCATAATTTAAAGATTTGAGTTCATGATTTTAGGTAATTTCTGATTAGGAGATGGTGACCTGTGACTGATGAGCCTACCGGGCCCTGTCCCTTAAACTGCAGGTAAGCGGCACGCCCTGTCAATTTGTTGTTGCTTTTTAATTAGCTGTAAGGCTTTCAATAAGGTGCTAACGGTCTTTAAAAGTAAGGCTTAGTAGAATTCTGTGTAGTTAATCCCTTGCTGGGAAATCATAGGGGGGTGCTTGCCCCCTCCCCCCCCAAACGAAACAGGGGGGGGGTGCATTTTCTCTCCCTCACCCCCAAAAACACCCCCATCGAAGAAAAAAATTGAAGTAAAACAAGTAAAAATAGTTTGTATTTTTTTAATAAAAAAGAAAATAAAATATAATAAAAACCTGAATGGAAATTTGATACCATTCAAAGAAAAGGAAAATTAAAAAAAAGGAACTAAATTTCCTAAACATTCCGCATGTCTCTTTACTTATCAATGAAGGGTTTTAGAACATATCGTTTGAATATTTTGATATTTTGTAAGGCTAAGTCCTCTCCAAAAGTAATTTGCTTTCAATAGATGCAGAAAAACAAGAGAAACAAAGCAAACAGTTTTGAGTAAAATTGTATAACTAATAAGGAAGTGACGATTTTTATAAGTATGAAAGACTATGAAAAAAGGAAATCACAACACAATTTGTCCAGGTTATTTGACTTGTATCATATTGCGTGCATGACAATTCAAGAAATCTTGTATGAAATTTGAGGTTTGATTTATTCATAATCATTGATTTTCATATAAATAGTTTTTCATTTCAACATTTAACTGACAAAAAATTACTCTTTTTATTAGTGCATGCACAGTTTTTCCACACAAAAACATAGGGGCAAATTGGAAATTTATGTTATCAATATAAATAAAAAAAATTAGTGGATAGTAAGGATATGACGTCACAGACTCTTGAGTGAATCGGCAATTTGTCTTGTGATTTTCAGAGTTTTTCATGTCATCAAAAATTCCAAACTTTCTTCTATCCGATTTTGCTCACACTTTTTTTGATCGATTTGTCTGATTTGTCTGCTTCTATTGAGAGTAAGATATTTTTGGAGTGGACTTGCCATTCACTCATTAATATCATTCAAGGGAACTTTTTAAAATAAGGCCACCATGGGCTTTTCCTTTGTTCTCCAATTGATTTCTATTTGAAGTTATCGTATAAACTGAAAATTCTCTGCTTTGTATATATATATATATAATACTTGTATGTTTATTTGCTTTTGCTGTGATAAAAAAAAAATGAAATGAATAAACGAACGAACAAAGGACGGGAAAGCGTTTTTTTTTTTAATTATTGGGCTGAGAAGCAAGGGCGGATCCAGCTGGCGGCAGGGGAGGGGTCAAATTGTTCGACCCTCGAAAATTTGAAAAATCGCACCCCCACCCCTTGAGCGCCAGGGGAGGGGGCCAATCTCCAAAAAAGGTAAAATTAACGTTTTTTTACACGTTTTTTTCCCCAAGGGAAGAGGCCCCCCCCCCCTGGATCCGCCACTGTGTGCATCATTGTACTCTATGTTTTTCGCAATAAAACCTTAATTGAATTGATTGAGTTGAAACCAAATTTTGCGTTTGCCTAATTGTTTTCATAACTCTACAGTCTATTAGGGAAAACGAGTATGGTAAAACGTGTCACTCAAAGATTTTTACTTTTTTGAGGCACTTCATGATCATTTTGAAGCGCAATTTTTGTAGGGGGTTCAATATTACACCATAGTACAGACACTGATAACACGTAGGGCCGTGCATCTCAGATTTAACATTGTTAAACGATGCCTTAAGGGCCCGAATGTAACGTTGGTGATTTAAGAGGATCACACTCTTGGTTTATGATCTATTTTCTTTCTACAGATATCATAATTGTGTTATACTAAAGTTACTAGATAGTTCAACCAATAGTACATCATTTTCGGGGTACCTGAGGGTGTCCCGGGAACTCCGAAGCTATTCATTGCAACCCGATGGGAAAAGCCCGAACAAAAATTTACTCACTTGAATAGTAAATGATTATGATTTGTTCAACCCATTGATGGTAGATGTGGATAACAACTTTCATTGTCTATAATTATATTGGTTTCCAAGTGGTACAAGAAATCAGTGTATTCAATATCTTTAGCGCAGTACCGGATAATGACAAAATTGTTAACGTATTGCTCAGTCATCCGGGAACTTCAACTATCGATATCTATAATTATGACACACACAAAATCCATATTTTCCGAGGTAAGTCAAATTTTGTTATTTCGCTAGTCAGCCTGAAATAGATAGTAATAATAATATTGTATGGCTTTGTTTTCGTGTGATACAAGAATATATTCCTCTCTCTGTGGCAATATTGGAATCGTCTCCGACTCGTTCAATATTGTCATAGCTCGAGCAATATATCCTTGTATCACACTCAAAGCCATTCAATATTATGTAAAGAACACCGCGGGCTCCTATAACTTCCATCACAATACTCAAGATCAATTTTATTGTTTAAATCGTGAATATGGGCCCTTCGAAGGGCACATTGTCGTGCTTGAATAATGTAGTGATCATTAACACAGTTGCTGGTTTATTGACCTCATAATAAAGAAGTATGTATGAACTACCTAATTTCGAAATTCCAGCTTTTCAGGAGTAGTTTTGAATGCTAAAATCACAGCTTTGAAACACATCTCTGATGCATGTGAAAGAATTTGCAGAACACTCCCACGTTTTGAAGTAGCTAAATAGTATGAAGTCAGCAATATGCGAGGTCGCAATGCGGAAAATTACATCTTATAACAAGGGAAAACCCAATCCTGATGAGGTTATAAGCACATTCTCAGTCATAACGGAAGACTGAAAAGACATTTGATAAGTAACGATAAGGCAATATAATAATATATAAAGGAGAAGGCTGAAGCTTACATTTTTCCTTTTATAATGGGTATTATTTTTGGTTGTTGTTTCGTAACTTTCGCCCATTGCCCCTTATTTTCTCCGTAAAACCCTTTCATATTTGGTAATTTTTCGCTTTTCCCTTATGTCACTGTAACCTACCGCAGTTCACAAATTTTGAACGCTAAAATCAAAACCTTTCTGGTGAATGAGAATGGCCTTGGCATATGAGGTTAATTTATAAAAATAGTCAACATTTATCACTTAATGTTGCCATAGATGTTTTCTCTGCAGTTAAGTAGTTTATACATAGTTCTTTGTAATGAGGTCAATTAAACAAGCAATAGTACTAATGATCACTATACATTATTCAAGCAAGACATTTTTCCCTTCGGTGGACCTATATTTACAAATAAATCAATAAAGCATGGATGTCAGGAATTGTGTGCATATGCGTGTTCATGTAGTCCTTCATGAAAGAGCCATTCAGACTGACTGTGTGTTGGGGTACAAGCTCCCTGTTGGGGCCGTCTACGTACTAACGTACTACGTACTATACTAACATGCCTTCGTGGCACAGGACAGATCTTTTTACGTGCTGACTACGTGTCAGTCAGGGGCGTAGACAACGGGGGGGGGGATGAGGGGGATGCATCCCCCCCACCTCACAAGGTGGGGGGGGGGGATGGCATGTACAATCACCCCCCCCCCCAGGTTTTGGGGAATGATATTTGCTTACTTAATAAGTCATAATGATGATGATAATAATAGTAATAATAATAATGATAACAATTATAATATTAATAATAATAATAATTATGATGATGATAATAATAATCCTCATCATTATTGTAATTGTGTTTATTGTTATTAGCCGCATTCACACGGTGAAAGCCAATTCAGACGGTAAAAAAAAGAAAATCTTACAAGTATTTTGTGGTTATCTTGTGGTTTGGAAACCACAAGATAACCACAAGATTAAACAGGCGCGGATCTACGGGGGGGGGGGGGGAGGTTTAGGGGGTTTAAACCCCCCCCCCCCTTGGTCGGCCCAAAAAAAAAAAAAAAAAAACAAAAAAACAAAACAAAACAAAAAAAAGAACGCACGCTGGAGAGAAACCATTTCAAGTGCAAATATTGTGAGAAGATATTCAACTCATCTGGTAACTTAACCAAACACATGATAACTCTGGATATAACTGTGTATTTAACTGTTACTTGATTTAAAAAGACGTTATCATGCACTGCTTTTTATGGTCTCCATTGTGTTAATAGATGCCAGGAAAACATCACTTACGGGGTTCAAATAAACACCCCCCAAAAAATCGGCTCGCCGCTTCGCGGCTCGTGGACGATGCTCCGCATCGTCATTATTTTGGTCAACCCCCCCCTTAGCAAAAAGCTAGATCCGCCCCTGAGTCATCCCCCCAGGTGTACGAACCTGTCTACGCCACTGGTGTCAGTGATTCATGTTCAAGGCCATTCAGAGTTCAGACGGTGTGTTCGGGTATGTTTTTATGATATTACGGTTAAGCAAGGAATTTTAAACGCTGGAATCCCAACTGGCAACAAATTATTCCAAGCAGCTGCCGTTGTCTAAGGTTGCACAATACAATCTACAGGTGTGCTGTTACCTTTGATGTCCGAGATTCGAAGCCCCGGATTCGAAGCCGCCAATATCATTGGAAAGCTTGAGTAAGAAATATCGTTAATATTTCACTTTTTTTATTTAAACTAACAAGGGGGAAATCGAACAGATGATAAAATATCAATTCAAAAGCCTAACTGTGTCAAGAACTTACATTGTATTATAGCAGTTTTAATTTGTGAAAAATAGTGAAATTTTACAATCTTAAAACCTAAAACCTGCAATTTGACACTTTTCCGATAGTTCCGGCTCACGAAAAATAAAGACTGAAGTTGTTCGTGTACAGTTCTTTATTATGTTATATGTTAGATTTGTGCCCACACATACCCAGTCGAGTAATTGCGATAAATATTTCTGGAAATTTGCTCCATTTTCTTTCGCTTGCCTCCTGTGAAGGTAAACACTGTGTACTGCTCGTATTATCAGACGAGTGGTAGCGAAAAGTAATTATCATTACAAAAGCATATTTCCCTTTAAAAGTTGCCGTTATATAGTTTGCAGCTAGGCAGGAATCTTTTGTCTACCTATTTGCAAGGAATATCCAGTTAAGCGCATGCCTGACATATTTTCTACTGGCGGCATCGAAGATGGTACAAAGGGAATGAGTTAGATATGACTCCAGCTCTTAAAACCCTTTTGGTTTAAGCCTATTTTGACACCATGTATGTCGTAATGTCATGATAACATGCTATAAATTCATTTTTATTCTACGATACTGCTGAGGGAGTACGTGAGTCAGGGATACGTGAAGTTAGTATCGCAGCTTAGTAACACAACCATTATGTGATTTCAATGACTGGTTAGTAGAACATGCATGGAGATCGAGCAGTGCTATATACGCCTGAGAAGGGAGCATAATGTAGTGTGTTTAGGTCTTCCCCTACTCTTTTTGTGTTACACCATTGACACGCCATGTCCCCTGTGGCATGTTTCCTCTCCTTTTTGCCATATACCTTTAGACGTAGATGCACTGAGCTTGGATCAGAGGTCCTTAAACTCCCTTATCAAACCAAACTAGTTCTCACTACGTTCTGTAAAATGTTGTCGAACTGTGTGCAGATGGAGTGAAAGTAAAAGCAACTGTTTACGATCTGTTTAAGATATTGTAGCATAACTAGTCCAGTGAGTTAGTAAGACATAGAGGGCGTTATCGATAATTGTGAAATATATATGTGCATGGACATCGGAAGATGCCCGTCAGTCAATGTTGAGCTGTCGTTACGAGAGCCCGGTGGGGTCATTCAATGTGACTTCCGGACCGCATGACCGTTACCAAAATCGCGGAAAAAGGGGTCAATTTCAAGCAATGTCCGCGGACAAAATATTCCTCGAAATAAAGAAAATAGGGGTGCACAGGTGTCCCCGAAATTGATAAATAGGGTCAGGAAAAGGAAAAGAGAAAACCGGGAAGGAAAAAGAGAAAACCGGGAAGGAAAATTCTCGGAGCCGAGTCTTTTTTTGTCCTTGAAATATGGTAAAATAGGGGTAAATTTGCGAAAGTGTCCTTACAATCTTATAAATAGGGGTATTCCAAAGTACGATTTTGTCCTTGTTTTGATGTAAAAAAAGGGGGCTAAATTTCACAAAATGTCCTTGAAATTGACCGCAAAAGGGGGTTTTATGCATTGGTGGTAACGGTCATACGTGTCACTCTTTGCAGGGGAGTGACCCCACCGGGTACGAGAGGTACAAGAAACTATATAAAGTTACCCAAACTGCCAACACTCTGTAAGTGTTGTTTCTTTAGTCCTGTCAGATATTCTGTGATTGCAGGAGTAAGTGAATGAGAGCTAATCCACGTTATTTCTTACACGATATACTTTTGTGAGAGCCCACTGAGAGATATAGTTGATAAATGATTGTCAAGAGCGTGGCCCGGGTTTTGACAGACTGCAAGGCAGAACGCTACCCCAGCAGAGCCCGGTTACGCCACAATATTCTTGAACGGGCTCGGACTGGCTTGGACGGGAAGGGTGTTCTAAAACTTTGAGCCTGTTCAAAATTGTCCCCGTCCTGCAATTAGACGGATTGACAACGTAATTAAAACGAGATGGGTGCACTACGAACGGAATTGCCATACTTAAATGATCATTGCATTTTGTTTCTTTCTTTTGATAGGGAGGTGAAACATGCAAGTATATATAACAATGGTGAAGAGGAATTGAATGCACTAAACTGAGCGGTTAGAATTATGTTCTGTTAAAGGCCAAGTTCACTCCGAAAATTATTTGCTTTGAATAGGTACAGAAAAACAAGAGAAACAGAGCCAAAACAAATTGAGTAAAATGGGATAACTAATATTAAAAAGGAAGTTATGAATTTTTGGAAAAGTATGAAAAAGTATGGAATAATGGAAAACACCACACAAATTGCTAATTTGGTTATCAGTTTGTGACGTCATTGCCTCACTATTTATCAATTGCTTTATATACATCTTTATCCCTCAATTTCCTTTTTTATCCCCGAACACTTGATTTCCCCATGCCTTTGCCCAGGTTATACGATTTGTATCATATTGCGTGTATGATATTTCACAAAATCTGTTATGAAGAAATCTGTTTGAAGAAATGATACTATTTTCTAAATATTGTATATTCATAATCATTGATTTTTATATATGGGTCTAAAAATATATTAACATAATGAAAACGAAGCACAAAACGACATAGTAAGTATTGTAAAATTAAATTTGACAGGTTTTAGGTATAATGATAGTAAGATGTATGCTGCAATTGACAACAATTTCGGGAAAGGCTATTTTCGGAACTTGGTAAAAGTGCTCATTTCAGGCATGTTATCTCTCTTCTAAGAATAGGACTGGAGTATATACACTTGCTGCGTACGCATTATGATTCAAGGGGTGTTTCACAAAGATCCTAAGTTGAACTTATCTCTAAGTTGGACTTACCAATTATGGAATGCCGTTAACACCCTCGAAAATATTTTGTAAAAGTTATTTAAAAAGGCATCAAATGTTGATTCAAATCATTCATAGTTTTTATTATCATGGGAGATGTCATGTTCTTGATGTGGAATTTATGAAAAGTCTAAAATACTTGATTTTTTGCTATTGAATATATTTTATCATAAGGCTACAAAATGGCTCTATATTAAATTCCAACTTAGAATTAAGTTTGACTTAGGAACGTTGTGAAACACCCCCCAAGGTGTAACAATCATTGTGATGGAATATAATTGGACCTTAGTTGAAATTCAATATCAGCTTTATCATGCTACGGGCATACTATAGGATTTCCCGGCCAAATTCGCGAGTTTGTCATTCAAATTAATTTGGCTTGCGTTCAAATTCGACGGTTTTAGTGCAGTCAGGTATATCTCGGGTTTATATTCCCTTTTCTAGTTTTCAAATCTATGGAATTTTCGTTAGAATCTACGTATGTTTCATTCAAATTAATGAACAATGTGCTTCTTTCGCTATTTGGTCATTCGATTTGGCGCAACACGATTTTCTGACAACCCAACGGTGTACTTCTAACAGGGCTCAAATTAATTTTTTGTCCACGGGGGCTCTTCCCCCGAAAAAAGAGCCCCCGTTAGCCTTCTCATGGAGGCTCTTTTATTACTGACGGGGGCTCTAAATACAAATATCCATTGAATTGGTACCTATGATACTCCTCAATTATTTGCTATTTCATCATTATCATTTCAATCAGCATTTTCCCTCTTACAAATTTACAAGCTACATAGCTGTTACTGGCCTCTGTATATAATATATACGCATACAACACTGATCTTTATGATATCTTTAACGTGACATATCTTCTTCTCCCCTTGCAAACGAAAAAGAAAACATGGTCATTAAAAGGGATTAAGCGACAAATAATGATTGTGATTCAAATTGATGCGAATATTTGTTTGAATAAGCACTGCTATTCACCCGAATCTTCTTTGTAAAAACAACTTTTACAAATCTCAGCCATGCTTACTGAGTTGAGACGTTCCATTCAATTTAAAGGTGAAATTCAAAGAAAATCACAAATGTGTCATCTAATGTATCACTATGAACTGGTAAGCTAACAGATGGCCATCGTACAAGTTTTAGGTCAACTACATATCGGGTGATTTATAAAAATACAAATACAACCACCTGCATAGCAGCTGGGATATACGAGAGATTCGCCGGAAAATAACGATGTTTTAATGACGTCACTATATGGACCAATACTGCCCAAGCAGACGACATCCCATAAAGAATGAACATAATTGCAAAGCTTTTATTTGTCAAATTATAATGAGTTTAGTGTATATAAATGTGATGGCATGTCAAATCATTCAAAAGGGGATATGACCCGATTCCGATAACAAAAATCTTTTGCTTGTAAATACACAGGATAGGGGTTAATTAACAATCAAAGAAACCAGACTTTTGAATTGAAAACCCCCCGAAATGATATTAAGGACGGCATTTGTTCCCTCTTGAAACGCCGAACATACCGCGGTGTGTGCAGCTGAATATTCAACGGCGTCTTATTTTGTTTACAAGCGAAAGATTCCTTTATTTTTGTATCGCTACATTTGTCATCAAAATAAAACCATGTGCGGGGTTTAGAGTGAGGCAATAGATTATACACTTGGCCTTACGGTAGTGAAGTAAGAGAAAGAACTCAAGAGAAGATGAAAACACAGGCACTAAAAATGTGTGAGATGTCATGGGACATCGTCTGCTTGTGCAAATCGTGTCCATACTGTGATCTCACACACCTAAGCAGCGTTCGGAGAGCTCTTCAGGTGCTATGCCGGGGCTGTATTTAAGCGTTTTATAATTTATAATAATCATTTCTTCGAATGTTTCCAAGCATTGAATTTTGATAACCTTGTCGAATCAAAGTTTCAACTTTGCAATAATGAAATTAAGTTAGTTTTTTAAATCAATGAATACCTACTTTAAAATACCCATTACATAATACACTTCTCCTAATCTCAAAGTGATCTTACAGCACAGTGGCAGAATTGCATGGCTGAGATTTGTAAAAGTCGTTTTTCCAAAGAAGATTCTGGTGAAAAGCATTGCTTATTCAAAAAAAATCCTTGCATCAATTTGAATCACAATGATTATTTGTCGCATGGTCCTTTTATTAAATAACCTAGCTATGTCACGTTAAGAAATCGTAAAGATCAGTTGTATTATGCGTATATACATAATGATACCAGAACAAATGTTGATTATCAGAATGTCATTTTTGGAATACCTCTATACAAATACCACATTATCTTTAGCCCGTATCAATATTAGTATGATCCAATATAAAGCTATTATTCTTTATTTTATTCAGTATAATGCTTTTCCTCAAAAAATAGTTTTGCTATTTTTTTAGGGTTGAGACGCTAAGAAATGGTTTCAAATGTACATTACATGAACCCTGAACCATTGCAAAATGATGGTGGTTCTCTCTCTCTCTCTCTCTCTCTCTCTCTTTATTTTAATCATGCATTATCAACTACATATAAAGCAGCAACCAAAAACTTAGGGTTATCTGAGATAGGTGAAAGTAAGAGTTAAAAAGAAAGTCATGCTAAAACGGCGCTTCACTTCCCCCCGCCCCCTGGAAAAAATGAAATAGATTAGTAGTCCTCCTCTCCAGAATCCCCTCCCCCCCCCCCCCCCCCGCTTTAATATCACATTTTCACTTGGCAGCCCAAGGGGGCCGGGGGGTGGGAGGAGGGGGTTAACCCCCCCCCTCCCCGCCGTATATCTGCCCATGTTACCATATCATTCCACGACATTTTGGTCTTCCTCTTCTCCTCAAAAGGGACTTTTAGATTTGCGTGGACGTGGACGTGGACGTGGACGTGTTACGTCCTTTTAAGGCACTGGCAATCACATGTGACGTCCTTTTAAGCACTGGCAGTGCCTTAAAAGGAGGTCTCACGTTGCAGTCCACGTTCTCATCGTGCAAATCTAAAAGTCCCTAATATTGATTTACTGGTCGAGGTTCATTATTTGCTGACAACGAAAACTTCTCCAGGCCATGACCATGTTTCTGCCCTTGCCCGATCGCCTCCAGCTCCAGCAGAAATGGCGCGGCAGCGTGCACACGACCGCTACTAACGGCGCAGTAGGCCTATAACCACTGCTGACGGCGGCACTGCACTGCGAGCTGAATCGATAATAATAGGCCTACTCATAAAACGAGAAATCTTGCACGCTAATCTTAGTTCCATTTCATTGGTTTAAGGTTTGAAAATTGAAACTCAATATTATGATAAAGTTATAACAGAAAAGATTATCTTTATTTTATAATTCCACCGGGGCGATTTTTAATTTTGCAATCGCCCCCGTGAGCAACCTGACGGGGGCGATTTTGTAGCTCACGGGGGCGAATCGCTCACCGCCCCCTGTATTTTGAGCGCTGACTTCTAGCATTCTAATTCATTTGTAGCATTCAAATTAGCACTTCGTGCACTTAAATTGATGGTCAATATACATTTCTCGTTTATTACACACTTTTTATAGCTCATTCTTTTTCTTTCAAGATTGTTTTTTCTTGTGTATTTCATCATATTTCATTTTCTTGCATTTATACACTCATACTTATTAGATTTATCTGATTGTTAAGAAGAAAAAAAAACGACTTGCATCTACGGACCTGATGGTCTCAGTATATTTGTAAATGTTCATGTAAGGAAGTTGGTTGTCTTATGTTTCATCATAAATTTATCATAATTTCATCATAATTTCATTATGGAAGAAGGGTACAATATTGTGACTGGGGTAGGGACTAACGTCAACAATTTGAACATGATTCATTATTTAGCCATGTCTTTAGCCATCGATCTGCTGGCGGGCAAGTAAACTATGAAACTTTTTAAGAAAAACAGAGGGATGTGCTGGGTTTAAGAGACGATGTGAATTACTTTTGTAAAATTCCGAGTCTGTAGTAAAAAGGGGCGATTGAGGGTACCCCCACCTTTCCCGGGTATATGAACATGTCCGTGCAGAAATGCCATATTCCTTGATTTCGCCCCTTCTTTACTTTATGTCTGACTAAACCCATCTGCATTGTCCTTAAAATAAATAAATGGAATAACAGCTTAGACCCCAATGGTAAATCATGCATTTTAACTGCATTATTTAAAAACTGTAAAAGTTTGTTGCAATTCTTCCCCCTAACATTCCTAACTTGAATAAAAATATTATGAATACGAATGACACTATTGAATGATTAAAATTACGCTTCGACAAGTGAATATTAATTTGAATGCTAGTTGAGCAGTTTATAAATTGAATGACAGATCTAGGAAACCCTTCGACCAAAATCCTAAATTAAATACAAAAACTGGAAAATTGAATGATAATTGGCATGGCAAAGCCGATCTGCGCTAACTTAAATGCAAAGTAAATGAATTCGAATGACAAACTAGCGTATTTGGCCGGGAATTCCTATATAATCAAATCATATGTACACAAAAGACCACCTTGTAATATTATTATAGGACTATCTCGTATAATATATATTTATATTCGATAGATGCACACCATGTGTGAATTGGTTCAAATTAAAGTCCAACTTCATTTAGTAACGGGTTTATGGACAGCTAATATTGAACATTTTAAATTTTACGAGCAATTTCAGCAAAGGATAGGGAGTACATACAATGTGAGCAATACATGGACTTACTACGTGCAATTACAGTGTACTATGATCATTTTCAATGTCAATGATGCATGGTGATGGTGATGATAAGAGTAATGATAATGATAATAGTATATAATAATAATAATAATCATCATCTTGGACTGATGATATAAAGAAAGTGTCCGGACAAGGAATGAAAGGTGCAACACAAATGGCAGGTGAAAGAGTTGCATGGCGTGCTCTTGTGAAGGCCACAGCAGCGCTTTACAGCGCCACCTGAAGTTGATGATGATGATAATAATAATAACAGTAATAGTAACAGTAATAATACTAATATATTATTTAGTTGCAACGACCGCAAAACCAACAAAGACCAGGCGCGGATCCAGGGGGGGGGGGCCGAGCGGGCCTTGGCCCCCCCCCCGCAAAAAAAAAAAAAAAAAAAAAAAAAAAAGAGAAGAAGGGAAAAGAAGGGAAAGGGAAAAAGGAGAAAAAGGGAAAGAAAGAAGAGGAAGAAGAAAAGAAAAGGGGTAAGAAGGAGATCGGGGGCCGAAAGGGCCTTGCCTCCCAGGCTGTTAACCCCCCCCCCCCCCCCCCCCCAATCAAAAAAAATAAGAGAGAAGGAAGGAAAGATAAAGAAAAAAAGGAAAAGAGGAGATACTGGCGTACTGAAAGAAGGGGGGGGGGCTTGGGGGAAATCAAATTCAAACGTGGTTTATTTCTAATTCCACAACGGTTGATAACAAATAATGCTGAAATGACACAATTTACGAAATTTTTCCTCACTTTTTAGTAAATTATACGTTTGTATGTGTTTGTTGGAAAATGACAAATTCCTAAATTTACACCCAAGCAAAAAATATGATTCTTGAGATTCCTACATGTCAGGGCCCGAGGTACGGCGGGGATCGAGAGCCTCGAACCCCCCCCCCCCCCCACTTTTCTTGAAAAAGTATATTAAAGAGAAATAAAATAGAATGAGAGCAAGAAAGTAAGAATAGTTAACTGCCAGTGTTAACAAAATAATGAGGCATCAAAATATGCTCATCTGACCGTGATTAAATGCCTAGAACCCCTAAGCTTCCGGGGGCTTTGCCCCCTGGATTCCATCTAGGGCCCTACGGCGGGTCCTTAGATGATCATCTGACGGTAATTTCTTATTCTCTTATCTGATAGTAATGTATTGCCTTAAACCCCTGAGCTTGCGGGGTCGGACAAGGTATCAAGATGTGTTTATCTGACCGCAGGCGCGTAGCCGGGGGGGGGGGCGGTCCCCCCCCCCCCCCAATCGGAAGAGGACGTACAGTGTAGGAAGAAAAAGGAGCAAAGAACATCTTTGAAATTCAGACATGGATTAAGAGTATAGAGAACGGTACAACGCATCGTTTTCTTTTTCTAATAATAAAACGTCAGAGCCTCGCGCATGAGGGGAGGGGTACTGAATTCAGACGAGGATTCAGAGTCGAGAACTCTACAACGAATGCTCTTCTTTCTCTAATAATTTAATAAATCGTAAAATTTTCCGAGCTTTGCGCAGGAGGGGGAGGAGGGGGAAGGGGGGGGGGGACAGAATTTAGACAAGGATTAAGAGTCGACAACGAGTCGTCTTCTTTTTCTAATGATTTAATGAAACGTAGAAGCTTCCGCGCTTCGCGCAGGAGAGGGAGGGGGGGGGGACTGATTTTAGACAAGGATTATTTTCGAGAACGGTGCAGCGAATCTTCTTCTTCTCTAATGATTAAACGAAGATTAAAAGCTTCCGTGCTTCGCGCAGGAGGGGGGGAGGGAACTGAATTCAGACGAGGATTAAGAGTCGAGAACGGTACAATGAATCGTCTTCTTTCTTTAATAGTTTAATAAAACGTCAAAGCTTCCGCGCTTCGCGCAGGAGGGGAGTGGGGAGACTGAATTTAGACAAGGATTAAGAGTCGAGAACTGTCAACGAATCATTTTCTTTCTCTAATGATTTAATGAAACGTAAAAGCTTCCGCGCTTCGTGCAGGAGGGGGAGGGGGAACTGAATTCAGACGGGGATTAAGAGTCGAGAACGGTACAACGAATCGTCTTCTTTCTTTAATAGTTTAATAAAACGTCAAAGCTTCCGCGCTTCGCGCAGGAGGGGAGGGGGGAGACTGAATTTAGACAAGGATTAAGAGTCGAGAACTGTCAACGAATCATTTTCTTTCTCTAATGATTTAATGAAACGTAAAAGGTTCCGCGCTTCGTGCGGGAGGGGGAGGGGGAGGGGGAACTGAATTCAGACGGGGATTATTTTCGAGAACTTTACAACAAATCGTCTTCTTTCTCTAATAGTATAATAAAACGTCAAAGCTTCCGCGCTTCGCGCCGGAGGGGGGGGGGGGGGAATGAATTTGGACAAGGATTAAGAGTCGAGAACTGTACAACGAATTGTCTTCTTTATCTAATAATTGAACAAATCGTAAAAGCTTCCGCGCTTCGCGCGAGAGGGGGGGGGGAACCTGAATTCAGACGAGGATTAAGAGTCGAGAACTGTACAACGAATCGTCTTCTTTCTCTAATGATTTAATGAAACGTAGAAGCTTCCGCGCTTCGCGCAGGAGAGGGAGGGGGGGGACTGATTTTAGACAAGGATTATTTTCGAGAACGGTGCAGCGAATCTTCTTCTTCTCTAATGATTAAATGAAGATTAAAAGCTTCCGCGCTTCGCGCGGGAGGGGGGAACCTGAATTCAGACGAGGATTAAGAGTCGAGAACTGTACAACGAATCGTCTTCTTTCTCTAATGATTTAATGAAACGTAGAAGCTTCCGCGCTTCGCGCAGGAGGGGGAGAGGGGGTGACTGATTTTAGACAATGATTAAGTGTCGTGTACTGTACAAATAATTGTCTTCTTTATCTAATAATTTAATGAATCGTAAAAGCTTCCGCGCTTCGCGCGGGAGGGGGGGAACCTGAATTCAGACGAGGATTAAGAGTAGAGCACTTTACAACGAATCGTCTTCTTTCTCTAATAATTTAATAAATCGTAAAATTTTCGGCGCTTCGCGCGGATGGGGTAAAAACTAAATTCAGACGAGAATTATTTTCGAGAACGGTACAACGAATCGTCTTCTTTCTCTAATAATATAATGAAACGTCAAAGCTTGGGAGGGGGAAATCGCCCCACCCCGCATTACGTCACTGTTGGTCACCATTACGTACCAATATTTGGCTCGCATAATTTCAAATTTGGGCCCCCCCCCCAAGAAATCCTGGATCCGCGCCTGACAAAGACCTTAATAATACTCGAGCAATACTATAAACAGTTATATTTTTTGTTTATTGCATTGTTCATTTTACCATAGATAAGCATCAAGCAAGCCGCAATATGAATGTGAATGACAACGAGAAGGATACCAAGGTAGAGAAAGAAACCCCACCAGACGTGTTGAAATGGGCGAGTGAACGACTACGGGCAATCCTCGGAGCAAGCAATACTGACGCACTCGAAGTTATGTACGATGATGTTGCTGAGCGATATGATGAGGTACGTGGCGTAGCCACTAGGGTCAAGGGGCACATTTGCCCCTGATCGAATAGATACCAAAAAATAGAGATTGAAGAAGAGGGGGAAATAAACGTGAAAAGAAGATAAAATGACCCCCAACACCCCCTAATTCCATGGCCTTTCTCTCTCATTTCCACCTCTAACATGACATGTGCACCCCCCCTCTCATGACAACAAGACGAATGCCCCCCCCCCCCATAAGCTTAACATATGGTATGCCACTGTGGAAAAGGGTGTATGTATTAACATCTAAAACGATACTCGTTTCTTCTTCCAATTACCTTCTCAACAAAAATCACTGTGAGTCTTAAAGAGGTTGACATAAATTGTGTGGAAACTGGAAAGATTGAAATATTTCAGACTATGAGAAAATTACGGTTTGAATGTTGACAATGATTTTGTTGACAACGTATCAATTGCTAACAATTAACATGAAATGGCGTATGGAAACAGAAAGGAAAAACACATGGGTTCGAGTGATGTAAAAGTTCTGCACTGTGTATATGTTTTAGGACTCCGAACCAAACTTCATGAGTGATGGCACAAAATACATAATTTGGCTATGATGGGTGAAATTACAATTGCAATGATTATAACACAATGAGCATGGTTTACGCGATCGATATTCTAAAAATCAATGATCGTGACAATGAGCCAGTTCGTAGATATAACTGCGCATTGGCAGATAAAGGTCATTTGTACCAAAGGTGTAAAAACCCATCGAGACGAATACTGGATCCGTGCTCGTGATTCACCGACGACACGCTCTATGATACACAGATGGAAGTATTTTTCTCGAGAAAGCAAATGAAAGGCATTTAACGTTTCATGAAGCGCCTCCATGACTTTGGCAGTGATTATTCTGAAATGCACAAGCGGACGTCTCAACAAGATGTGTGAATAGGGAGGGGGAGAGGTCATTTGTACCAAAGCTAACTACTCTATTCGGTTGACATAAACATACTTATTTTCTCTGAGCTTAACATTAGAATGAAATGATACTAAAGTTTTTAAACTCTCACTGGAAACTAATGTACCACTTAATTCTTGTCTTTGTATTCCCGTATCTAAATGACCAATAATGAAATTTAGTTGACTGCCGCAATGAAGTACAATGGAGATGTGTTGACTGTTGACGCCCTCACCCGGTTGGTACCGAATCGAGATGTGAGAATACTAGACGTAGGCTGCGGCACTGGGCTTGTTGGCCAACAGGTTAGTTTCCAACCCCCCCCCCCCCCCCACACCACTGGCGTAACTACAAGGGGGATTGAGTGCCTCGATCCATGCCTACAAATCGAGTGGTGAAGTTTAATTAAAAAGGAAGAAAAAGCGTGAAAATAGAGAAAGGGAAAGGGAAAGAGGGAAAAGGACTTGGACCCCTCCCGCAACCTTCCCCTTTTATCAGTGGCCTTGTTAACTCAAATTTACTCGTGTTTATTTATTAAGATCGGTGCCGACCCCCCCCCCCCCTTCTAATTCCAGTTCTCTCTTAATGGGTAGATTTCTACGCCACTTCACCACATTGTTTGGTTTGACTGCCATTCGATATTGGAATATTTAAAACATTTGAGAAGAAAATAAATATATTTGTATTTTAACATATGAATATTCAAGCATGTATAATGTGAATCGTAGTATTAATAAACTATAGTAAAATAACAATTTCGGAGTGTATTGCAAGTTTCCTTGTAGGAGGCAAAGCCAAATCTGTTCTGCATCATAATCATGGAAGTGACGTCAGAGCAGTCTTGTGATTATTTATGATTTGAAGCCGAGTTGGCCTTCACTCCGACCAAAATGTTTGCAATTTCACACTAATTCGATTTTTAGTACATACATTTTACAAAATATGAACATTTATTCAAGTAATATGGAATCATATAAGCCTGACCCATAGTAATGAATGACACGAAGGAATGTTATGTAAATCATTAAATACATAGAACTATACTAAAACTAATCTAGATCTGATAATAGCGGAATTATTTAATGAATCATTATAACATTTGAAATGACATGATGCAAAATTACTGCTGTACGTGGCATGTATACACAGGGTTACATTCTTTCATGTAGGTATGGTTAAGACAATTCTCTCTATCTTGTTATGGTTACGAATGCAAAATATTAATGTATATCAAATATTAGACAGAAAATGGGCTCTTAAAATAATTAAATTTGTTTGTCTCTCTCTCTCTCTGTCTCTCTCTCCCTCCCTCTTCTACCACCGTTGTAGCTCTACGACAAAGGATACCGTGATATACATGGAGTAGACATGTCAGCTGGATTATTAAAGGTTCTTGAAAAGAAACAGATTTACTCGAAGCTAGTGAAGGCTAGATTTGATCCTAGCACACCTCTCCAATATGCCGATGGTAAGCATTCGATGTAGTATTAATTTGTATTTTTGTTAGACTTCACATTGAATTTTTTTATTGGCACCCTAAATTGAGCTTCTAAATGGTTTGAATTGTTGTTTTCTTACTTCAAAGCACGCAATAGTTTTGATTTAAAGAAATACTTTTGAATGAATCAAAAGGCTTGTTTATTGATATTACTATACAATAATGTGAAAATGGACATTTCATTTATAGTTTCGATAATAATAATAATAACAGCTACATTTATATTGCGAAAATATCCATCCCAGGGGATGCTCTAGGCGTCTACAAAGTAGCATTATAACCCCTGGTTTTAGCCCAGCTGCCCTATTAGGAAGGCCCGATACCTTGTGCTTAGCATAGGTCATAATGTGTAAAGGAGAGTAGTTGTGAATTGTATTGAAGATGATTTTTAGCAAGTTGTGAGTTTGTTTTTATTTTACTGGTTCAAACAATCAATCAACTGCAGGATAAACACTCCAAAATGAATTATAGCGCCATGTTTTCTCGACATACGATTCCTATATACCAGAACTGAAGATTAGCTTTAAGGTGATTTCTTCTTATTTTTCTTCTTCTTCTTCTTCTTCTTCTTCTTCTTCTTCTTTTTCATCTTCTTCTTCTTGTTCTTCTTTTTCTTCTTCTTCTTCTTCTTTTTCTTCTTCTTTTTCATCTTCTTTTTCATCTTCTTCTTCTTCTTCTTCTTCTTCTTCTTCTACTTCTTCTTCTTCTACTTCTTCTTCTTCTTCTTCTTCTTCTTCTTCTTCTTCTTCTTCTTCTACTTCTTCTTCTACTTCTTCTTCTTCTTCTTCTTCTTCTTCTTCTTCTTCTTCTTCTTCTTCTCCTCCTCCTCCTCCTCCTTCTCCTCCTCCTCCTCCTCCTCCTCACCCCTATTCTAACTCGGTATGACATAGGCCTACCCTTTGTTATTTCCAGGTTATTTTGACGTGATAATAAGCTCTGGTGTTTTCATACCATCTCATCTCACCCACACCTGTCTTCCAGAGATTATTCGTCTTCTCAAACCTGGTAAAAGACATCTTCGAATCAACATCATTCGACAATCGACATTAAACCATTAAAAGTATATCTTACGTATATGTTAAGTGCTATAGTTCAAAATAATGCGTGCTTCACTTATATGGAATCATAATTAACATATATCTAATTTGCCTTTCCAAAAGAACATGTACAAATAGCAACTCAAGATTGACGATCTCAAGTTACAACAGTTACATGAAACCACCGTTAAGTCTCTTCCCAGACTGTATTTCATTAACATGATCAATGAGGCCATTAAAATTATACCAACATTGCATTACAATGCCTAATTGAAGTGACAGGTTGTTTTATGTTGATGTATATTTCTCCTCCCCCCCCCCCTTACTCATCAGACGAATAAAAGAGATTTAAAACATGAATCCCATGAACTGTAACAGTTTCAACCTTTAATGGTCTGACACCGATCCATAAATATGTTGATGCTATGTAAATGACTATTATCAGATGAGTATTAGTTTATTTCCATTGGCGTAATATGTAACGTATACGTATACAAAACATTGGCATATTTGCATAGCCTCTCTCAAACGAAGCAAAATTATTTTGTCGTTGATTTTTGCTACGCATCAGTTTATATAATATCCCAATAATGATACTCACTGTTGAATCACTCTTTTCTCAGGAGGACTTAGCCTCATCACCACGAGGAAAAACGTCTTTGATGAGGAGATGGCAGGCATAAAGCTGAAATCATCCTTTGCCAGCCTGACCAAAGATGGAGTACTCGAGAAGATATCACACGAGGAGATCGATTATTTGACTGATGAGAACGATGGAGTTACACCAGGCTTGATATTATCGTATAAGGTCCTACAGCAATGAGTGAATGCTCCCCAGGGAGTGGAGATTGTGCACACAGTGTGTGCGGGCAAGCACTGAATCCAATGACCGGGGTAATAGTATATAGCAACGTCGATCTGGCGCTGCTTAGTGGCTGCCGGGCTCACGATCAATTGGGCAAAAAGAATTTCCGTTCCGGTTTAATAAAATTTGGAGTTGACTATTAGGCTATTATTATTATTATTATTATTATTATTATTATTATTATCATTATTATTATTATTATTATTATTATTATTATTATATTTGTAAAGCGTTTAGAGACATTTGTAATAAGCGCTATATAAAAATTAAATATTATTATTATCATTATTTTTATGCATGGGCGTCTTTATATTATCTTGAAGGAGGGTGGGGGAGATTTTGGCCCAAATTCATCGATAAGTCAGCTGACAATTTCATTTTTTCCTCTTCAATAAGTGGTATTTTCAAATTTGCCGACAGTAATGTTGTGTCATAACGGTCGTCATTGATTTCAAATTTGCCGTCTGTATCCTAAGGTTTCCAACGGGCGTAAAAGGGTAATATACTCCGTTTCCGACAGAAAATTATTAACCGAGGACATAGGTCTTCCGCATCAACCTACGAGAAGGAAAGACAGCAAGTCACTCCCATCAAGACCCATCATAGTGAAATTCACCTCTTATCGCGCCCGCAATCTCATGATCAGGAATCGCAAACTGCTGAAAGGAAAAAGAAAGGGGGTTGAGGAGGACCTGACAGCAGCAAAAAGACTTCTGTTGAAGGAAGCGAAAAAGGAGGTTGAACAGAACAATAGGCTGAATGCCGCATGGTCATCAGATGGAAGGATAATTGTATTGACCAAAGCTACCAATGGGAAGACGACAAGAAAGATAATACATTCCGTGAGTGAACTGGCAAACTTGTGAAAACTGATATACATTAAACTGACTACATGCAAATATGATATTTTTCATATTCTTGCCTATGCCCTTTGATTAATTACAGATCTTTTTGTAATTATCTTCGTTATTTTTACTGTATTTATGTTTTATTAACTACTTATTGAAAGTTAATTTGTGAATTTAGGGACCCCACTGGAAATAAGCTCTCGAGCTTTCGTGGGTTATTCTGTTCAAGCTGACTTTTTTTTTTTTTTTTGATCTGATATTATTGTATATTGTTGTATGTTGGAAGCTTGTCGAATAAAAATCAATCAATCAATCAATCAATGAGTGTATGTGTTCATTGTGGTATCTCTTCTTCCTTCTTTCCAACTCAGTCATGGTTATGCACTCAATGTACTTCTAATATTTTTCCATTCAACCATATAGATGATGATAATGAATTTTATTGGACTATGTACGACTTTTTCCATTTAAATAGGAGAATTGATATTGACAAGTTATTACAATTGAAATTAAACCCATTTTGTATGAATAAATATGATGTGCATAGCCTTTTTGATTTAGATCTTGAACTTAAAAATTCATGTCAATACACATTTTGTGAAGAATTTAGTCTAAAATTTAGTAAATTGAATTCTATACTGTCACTTCTCCATTTGAATGCTAGAAGCCTAAAGAAACATTTTGATGAATTACAGATTGTTCTGTCATCTCTTCAATTTGAATTTGATGTCATTGCCATAACTGAAACTTGGTTCAATTCTTCTACAAATATTAATATGTATAACCTAGACGGATATTTTCTTGTTTCTAAGTGTAGACCCCCAAAATCTGGTGGCGGAGTTGCACTTTATTTGAAAAATAATCTCAATTACAAATTACTACCCGAATTTATTTATTCTGAATGCAATTATGAAACTATATTTGTTGAAATAAGTAAGAAACCTAAACCTATAGTTGTTGGTTGCTAATTATTAAAAAATTATCTATGTACAGTAAATTATTATACATCTAATGAAAGAGTGTTCTATCCCAAATCATTATCCCAAATCATTTGGTATCATTTTTGTGTGGTATGTGTTTACGCTTGGATGAACAGGAGGTATTGTTTGCGAGAGTGCAAAAGTCGACTTGCGCCAAAGTTGCTTATGTGATGTTTGGATAAAGAAATTGGCATTGGGTATTAATTCGGTCTTTGCAGATCCAAATAACATCCCTAACAAAATTAATCCTGCTACACATATCAAAAATCGAATATCAAATATCAACAAACATTTGTGTGAGTGTGTGTGTGTGTGTGTGTGACTTTGCTTCTGCAAAAAGCATAATGCAATGCATTTCATTTGATGCATTCAATTCATTCGTTCACTCCGCTAATCCCAACAAAATACATGCTGTAGGCATCACTTAATTGGCGCAAGTCGATTTTTGCACTCTCGCAAACAATGCCTCATGTTCATTCAATCGTGAACACATACCGCACAAAATGATACCAAATGATTCGGGATAAAACACTCTTTCATAAGATGTATAATAATTTACTGTTCATAGATGATTTTTAAAATAATTAGCAATTTTCTAGGTGTAAACTTTTTTTTGACTCACTCGGTATGTCTATGTTTTAACTTACAATGAATTAATTAAAATGACAAGTATTGAATGAATGCTTAACAACAATATTAAATAGCTTGCTCTGCTGAGAATATAACGTTTAATATATTAAATGAATTTCTTAAGCCGGAGCAACGTATTTATCTTGGCGGTACTCAAATGAGTGAAGTCCCCAAATGCGTGTGGGGTCAATAGGGACTTTTAGATTTGCACATCGACATAGTGGACTGCAACGTGTGACGTCCTTTTAAGGCACTGTGATGTCCTTTTAAGGCATTGCCAGTGCCTTAAAATGACGTCACACGTAGCAGTGTTCATCAGTGAAGGTTTTCAAAGAGTGGAACAAGTTTCACATTTATATGGAAATGTCTATGTACATACAATGTAGTGTCCCGCACGTTACCAAATTGTCCCACGCGTTACCACAGGTAATAAATACATTTTGTTTATTAGATAAATCTGGTCCAACCTGTTTGTTATGGAATTGGCATGTCCCAAGGTAACTCAGAACCATTTTAAGTTTCACTCAAATTCAATGTCGCATTTGTAAGTAATTCAAACATATTATCTTAAAAAATAACGCGTAGGACATGCACATTATTTTTGGAACATCCATTATTTGAATATTCAATTAGTTGACGAACTGAAATTCCTAATGTGAATGACCTACCCCCTATGCTATAGGTCCCTGCACTTTGTTGATAATATCTATTAAAAACTATTGAAATACATTATAATGGATGATGTATTTTGTAATGTCCCACGCGTTACCATTACTCATCGATTATGCAAATTTAGTCATTGCATTTACACATTTTCAAATTCACTGACTTTCCCTGACTTTCCAGAGCAGAACAATGTAGATTTCCATGACTCATTGGTGACGTGAGATGCTGATTTACAAAGTTATTAAATTAATCTGAGTGCCATGCACGCAGGGCAAGTCCAATCGCGAATTGACTAACCATAAAGAATTGTGTTGAATAAATGATTTTCCATGAATTTCCAGAAGAAATTGACAAATTCCCTGACTTTCAAGAAATTCCCTAACCCGTCTAAACCCTGTGATTACTTACAACATAGTAGAGATTTCAATTTTCTTTTATTGATTCTAGAAATTTCAATATTTTATCTTTCAAATGCTACCAAACTCAACTCTTATGCACAAAGTTTAAAACTAGTCATCCATTCATCCTGGAAACAAATAGCTTAAAATTGCCCACATATCTAACTCTCTGCCAACTGAGTTAATTTGTCAATTGTTCCTTTGATATTTTCTTTAAACTCTGCTTTTATTAGAGCATTATTGATGCTAGTCATTATTCTATAAATCTTATATATCAAGACGATATGTATAAGAAATATGTAAAGGAATTAACTCTTCAGAGAAATTTGGAAGAAGGCAGACTGGCAGAGTAATTAAACAGGGGATGCCAGTTAGAATTGATCGGAGGGCTTACTGAATTGAATTGAATTGAATTGAATTTTTTTGTCCCTTTCAGGAATTTTTTTTTTTCACTGGTTTTACAGTCATTGTACATTATACATAATACAAGAAGAAATACATAATACAATAATATCAAATGTACATCGTTACAAACATAGTTACATTCTGAAAATGATTGTTGCATTGGAAACGGAACAAAAATACATTGATTGCAGTATAAACATAAACATGGCATTCCAGGTGAAAATTCGAACATTAAGGTTACTGTTTATTTGAAAATGTAGGTAAGTTTAGTATTACGAGCCCTTAACAAATTAAATTCAGAACAAATGATAAGTTGAGACCAGTATTTACGTTTGAGTTCCAGACCTCCGGGCTTGTGCATTGACAATATGAATATGACGGACAATGAAAGCGGACAAAATATACAGTTCCTTAGGTAGACAAAGGAACATCCCTTCACTGCTATTATGTAAAAATGTGTAGAACAGGTGTCACATGCACATAGCAGTCAAGGGATGTTCCTTTGTCTACCTGAGGAACTGTATATTTTGTCCGCTTTCATTGTCTGTCATGTTCATAGTGTGAAGAGGTGAATGGCGTTGGGAACAAAAGATTGCCTGAAGACTGTCATTTGTACGCCATATCGAATAGCACCTCATTTTTGTTTATTGTAAAGAACTTATTGGCATGCACCCAGTAGATTTTTATCATGATTGTGTTTGATCTTGTTATTGAAAACAAGATCAAACATGTCACGTCATCATAATTTACAGGCTGCAACCAACGATTTCTTAACAACAATTGTTTTCTTCTTCAGAGAGCCCAGCAATAAAAGCTGTTTTTATTCAAAGAGCATTGTAGAGACGATGAACAAATAAGGAATAATAATACAACGTCGTTAAGCGTGAATCCGTTCACTTCTATCTCTCCTCGCCAAATAATCCGAACAAAAGAATCAATCGAGGGAATCAATTGTTTAACGAATTTATCACGAGCCCTGGAAAAAGTTATTAATACTGATAGTCGTAGTATTATTGAAGAGCAGCAAAGGCGAACGATTGTCGCTACAATTGAGAAATCATTACCAAAATTACCATGAGATATCAAGCTACATAGAACTACACTGTATGATCGACAAAAAAGATATTGTCTTGAAAACAGTCAGAAAACATTAAAACTAGAATGAATAAAACATAATGCAGATGAATATGACTAGAATGAATGAAAGACACAGGTTCATTTTACCATGTTAATCATCCAGTACCAAATACCCAAGCAAATTTCGAGCCAGATGCATACTGGAAAGCTGAAAGACAATGATTCATGACAAATTGTCAATTGTCATGATTGTATTATATCTAGACGGATTGCAAAAGATAATCAGGATAATAAGAATCAGAAGCCAGAATGATACCACTACTACTAGGCCTACTTCTTCATGTACTATACTACAATACTGCCACTGATGATTATGCTGATGATAATTATGATATACTAATAATTATGATAATACTACTAATATTAATCATCATCATAATCATCACGTTCGTATTCATCATAACACCACCAACAATTATAACAATAATTATTATCATAACACACCTCAGGAACAAACGGGATACCTTACCTATATTCAAAAGTTTTTAAGTATTTTGACTTAATTGAATTCATTATCATGATCATGAGTGAAATGGCACTATAACTGTATTCCGATCTTTAATTCACTTTGAAATAAATGACATGAAAAGGAGGCAACATGAATTGCTGCAATTAATTCAGCAGCAACGAAGACGGCTTCATAATTATTCAAATACTTTTGGTTTCTAAAATGTACGTAATAAAGCCAAACTGTTAATGTTTAAACATTGTTATACTTTCTTGATAGAAATATGCATATGCCGTGCATGAAAAGAAAGAACGTGCAGCAAGTTAAAAATCGATAAACCATGACTAATGCTGATAAAAAAAGACAATAAATGAACCGGTCACCAATGAAAATAAACGGCGTGAAACAGAATAACTAGAGAGAGAGTGTGTGTGTAGCAACATAACGTGGTATAACTGAAAGTAACTATAAAGGTGACATGTAATTGTGCCCCCCCCCTCCCCATGCTCAAGCTCGGATTGACGCCCATGATGGGTTCCAAAGCCTTTTTAGTTCCTTCTCCTACGTGCCTCGTTTATTAAGTACATTTCTTAGACATACAGCTACCGAAGTTGAACTAGTTTAACAAGTATCTTGTTTAAGATGAACTATTTTTTGGTACCAGGATGATGATGATGATTCACAACATTTAATTGGCGCCATCTTTCTGTTTTTGAAAAACATTGAAAGGTGCAGGCTTCTCCAATCAGTATTAGGGACTTTTAGATTTGCGTGGACAGATACGTGCGACGTCCATTCAAGGCAGTGCATTAAAAAGACGTCGAGCGTAGCAATCCACATTGTCTTCGTGCGAATCTAAAAGTCCCTCTTGTCACATTTGATGACTCAGGCCAGTTTGGAGGCATGATTTAAAGCATGATTTAAAGGCATCGTTTAACAATTGTTAAATCTGAGATGCACGGCCCTACGTGTTATCAGTGCCTGTGATATGGTGTAATATTGAAGCCCTTAAAAAATTGCGCTTCAAAATGATCATGAAGCGCCTCAAAAAGTAAAAAATCTTTGAGTGACTGGTTTTAACATATTCATCTTCCCAAATGGATGAGAATTAAGGCGCCATGAATGTCTTGCTCAACTTTATATCATCTGAAATCGCAACCATAGTCTGACAATGGTTTCCACTATAGCTAACGTCAACAATCCACAGTACTGTCTTTTAGGCATACAGTACTATAAAGTGCTATAAATAAGCGAGATTTTTGTACGTGTATGTTATCAAAATAATTAATGGTTTAAATTTCAAAATGGATATATAATTATGTCAGTCATTTTTTTAATCGATGTTATTTTTTTTTCTCACAACACACTGGCACCGATGTTATAGAAAATAGCACTTGAATAGATGGATGTTTGTTTCTACTTCTTGTACCCCCCCCCCCTCCATCCCCCATTTTATATAATCTTACCTTTCCTTATTCATCACAGTGTAGTCTTTATCATTATATTCTTCGTTTCAGCTTGTCATTTACACCTCTCTCTCTCTCTCTCCCTCGCGCTCTCTCTCTCTCTCTCTTCCTCTCTCTCTACCCTCTCTCTCTCTCTCTCTCTCTCTCTTTCTCTTTCTCTCTCTCGCTCTCTCTCTCACTCTCTCTCCCTCTCTCTCTCTCTCTCTCACTCATGGACATTGCCAACTGATTCTGATAATATTGTAGTCCAGTAGACGGTGCCATATCGCATATGCCATGTACATGACCTGGAAAAGTTGATAAGTACAAGGTTTTTTTGTTGATTTGTGTTCTAGATGGGTATTGAAGTAAATTCAGCGTGGTTGCCAGCTTGGCAACCTTGAGCAACTTTTTTAATAGCCGTATCAGCATAATCATCTAATTAGCATATGTGCAATTTGTAATAATGTTGCTAATCTCAATCCAGGAAGCCTGAAAACATGAATAATACGACTATTCAAGGGTTTTCTATGACGAGGAATTCATTTATGACACCAGTTTTTTATTCCAATTAATGCAATTGTCTTAAATAGCATAATTAGCATACTTATGTACAATGTATGGACTTCATTGTCACTGTTTATCTATAAAGCCTAACAATGGTGCAATGCAACATTGTAAATCACTTTTGAAAGACTAATCATTAATTCATGAGAAGATATTCCATGTATATTAGCCTAATTAGCATAATCATATAATGTGCAGTATGTAATAATGTTGTTAATCTTAATCCAGGAAGCCTGAAAACATGGATTATGTGACTTTTTAACGATTTTCCATGACGAGGAATTCATTTATGTCACTATTATTTATTTTTAACTAATGCAATTGTCTTGGACTTCATCGTCATTGTTTATCTATAAAGCCTAAAACTGGTGCAATGCAACATTTTAAATCACTTTTGAAAGACAACACAGTGATTCATGAGAAGATATTCCATGTAGATGTAGTATAATTAGCTTAATTAGCATCATGTATGTGCAATATGTAATAATGGTGCTAATCTTAATCCAGGAAGAATGAAAACATGGATAATATGACTTTTCCAGGGTTTTCCACGAGGGATTCATTATGTGACACCATTTTTAATGTTTAAGTAATGCAATTGGCTTAATGTGTAATTATTGTACTGATAAGCCTAATTAGCACATTTGTAGAATATCAATTATTTGTGACTCTATTCAGCTTCACAAATTGTATGTCAAATGTACAGTGGGGGTTATAAGGCAATGTTGTCGAACCTCATGAAATGTCTAGGAAATGACGGGGTCATCATACGCATTGATGGTTAGGCTTCAGTCATTGGATTTAGAGAGACTTTCGGGAGCACACTGAAGATGGTTTAATAAAGCAGATGATAATGATGGAATTGATGATGTGGTGAGACAGGTACGTACATAGGCCAGGGATGTTGAATACAACAGTGCAAACTATGATATGTCTATGTTTACTATAAAAGCCAGAACCATTGATAGTACAGGCCCGACGTTGCTCAAGCTTGTGGCAGAATTCCTGGAAAAGTCATGTTATCCATGTATTCAGGCTTCCTGGATTAATATTAGCAACATTATTACATATTGCACATCATATGCTAATTAGATTATTATGCTAATTAGGCTAATGATGCTACATATACTCTAATGAATTAATGATTAGTCTTTCAAAAGTGATTTACAGTGTTGCATTGCGCCATTGTTAGGCTTTATAGATAAACAATGACAATGAAGTCCATACATTGTACATATATGCTATTTATGCTATTAAAGACAATAAATTACTTGGAATAAAAACTGGTGTCATAAATGAATTCCTCGTCATAGAAAACCCTTGAAAATTCGTATTATCCATGTTTTTAGGCCTCCTGGATTGAGATTAGCAACATTATTACATATTACACATTATGCTAATTAGATGATTATGCTAATATGGCTATTAAAAAAGTTGCTCAAGGTTGCCAAGCTGGCAACCAAGCTGAATTTACTTTAATACCCATCTAGAACACAAATCAACAAAAAACCTTGTACCTATCAACTTGTCTGTTTGCGATCAGACAAAGTGCATACAATTCAAGAGGTCAATTGGAGTACAAAGGATAATAGCGGTGAATGAAATGATTCAGCACCACAAACACCTGGAAAAATTAGCATCCATAAATTGAATACATTTAATTGATAAACGACTCCCATAGTTCGTCATGCAATCAAGAAAATTGCGATGCCCATGTCTTGCTGAGAAACTGTACTTTATTCTTGCTTTATGCCTTTCTCATACACTTTAGTGGGGAGTCTTTAATCGTGTACAAATTGGGCATGACGGAACTAAATAAGAGGAATTAAAACATATTATGCTTAAACCTTTTTTTGCAATTTATGAATAGGGTCCAATTTCGTAATGCCAAAATCTGTCCATGTAATGTTGCCGCAATAAATAAAAGGTTGTCATAAAGAGTTGTATTACAGAAAGAGATGTTTTTCTGTGAGAGTATACTAAGTATTTGATATAATATGCCTATGTTCCTAGATATGGTATTACATTTACGTAAGCGCTGTTCATTATGACAGATTATCATCAAGACCGAATCCTATACAACGGAATCAACAAAATTCAATTCAATATCTTCATTTTTACAGAGAATTCTAGAGGATTGTGTGAAAAATGTGGGTTTCGAGAACATGAATTAGTCTATTAGCTTCTAAGCAATAGGATATTTTCCACAATTCGTAAAGTTTGTTTATTAAATGATAGAAATTTGAAGTCACCATGGGTCGATATAATGCAAATAAGTTTTTAAATATCTGTGTATAGTTTGCAGTGGAGGCTCCCAATTAACTTTCGTTGATGCCCATGGTCATCGGTATGCAACTCTAGCCCTTGACATTGTTTTAACACATGTGGTATGTCATTCATCATTCATATCTATGAGTTGATGACCTTTAAAAATAGGAACTATGAACCTCCGATTGGTTTGAGAGTCAAGCGTGTACAGCAATTAACCAAATGCTCCCACTGAGTGTATCACCAATTTGCCTTACACTTACCAACAGATGTGAAATAAAGAATTATATTGTGTGTGTCATGAAGATGAAGAAGATGATGGGTTGGTATAAATAAAAGAATTTCCATAACAGTCAAACGTAGAACTAGATTTTGAAAATAGAAGAAGAAAAAAAGAAGAATGCTTATTTCAGTTATATATTCCTATTAGTACAATTTTTTAACGATTATGCTCCACTTTTCCTGAAAAAGCAGGAATTTATCAATAAATGTTTAAAAATGTTGGAAGAAATTAACAATGGTTGGATGATATCAAAGATTACAAATGAAATCATATTCTTGTACAAAAACAATTGTTATTAGAAAATGAATCCCAAACACGTGAAAATGAAACACTACATTTTCTACATCATACAACTGGTGAGCCGCTATCAGTTTATTATAGCAGAGTTTTTTTTTTTAACCGGGTAAAAAAGTTTTAACGCATTTTGAAGCCTCAGTTGCATGGTTTAAAGGGCAAGTTTATCAACCTTATTCCAAAACTCTAGCACACGTGCTTTACGTTGCAGTACGGTGCCAAATAAGTAATAACATTTATTTAAACAAATATCTTGTTTAAATGTATAGTTGTTTCGCTCTTTAAGACAGCATAGACAACTTTAGGCAACATAAGTCTTGTACTTAAAACATATACATGATCCATTCGTCAAACAGTTAATTTTGAGGGGAACTCAATCCCACCAACGATTCCTCAATTGTAGCGACAATCGTTCGCCTTTGCTGCTCTTCAATAATACGATGACTATCAGTATTAATAACTGTTTTCCAGGGCTCATGATCAATTCGTTAAACTGTTGATTCCCTCGATTGATTCTTTTGCTTGTAATTATTTGGTGGAGAGGGATAGAAGTGAACGGATTCACGCTTAACGACGTTGTATTATTATTCTTATTTGTTCATCGTCTGTACATTGCTATTTGATTTTATTTTTAAACAGCTATATAATGTTTTTTTAGGGGTGAAGGAAATAAGATATGGAGTACAATTTCCACAACACGTATTCTCCATTCATGTCTAAAAGGTCATGTTATACTAGTGCCATGCGGGAAACCCATGCAGGACGCAGGTTCGGAACTGAGTCACGCCTTTCGGATGGTGGCGCTTAAGGTCGGTCCCCAGACGTAAATCGTCATATATGATTGATACACGTCTGTAAAACCCAATTACACACACACACACACACACACACACGAGCTGCCGTTTGATTTTGCTTTTTAAATCGAAAATCGTGTGTGTCATAAGTAAGTGCTGGAAAACGAGAAAGAAAGATTTGTAAAAATTCAGAAAATACATAAACAAAGAACACTTCTCACAAAGACTTTTTTCATTGACAAATGACAAAAATAAGTGACAGATCTGCTGACAACTAATCAGAAGCAAGGATTTCAGTAGCTTATAACATAAACTGTCATTTGTCACTGATGACAAGTTTTGTGAAACGGGCCCTGGTCCAACTACTATGCACCGTATGTGTGCCGTGTGCACGCCTCGGGGACATTCGCAACATATCTAATCGATATCAGATTTCGTTCATCACGCGCATGGGCTTGATTTTTCAACGTAACTATACTGGCACACATTCGGACAGTGCGGAGTGACAGGGAATATATTTCGTCCAACGAGACTGCTCCTAAAACGTGCCAACTGCTGTGATCTTCTCTTGGAATCATTTCGAAATGGCAGCTCCAATTAAAGCCAGAGATTTGAAAAGCATCGAAGATGAGGAGAAGGGAGATGAAGACAGTGATGTGGATACTATACAAAAGCGAGGGGAATGGACCAAGAAGATCGATTTCTTCTTGGCACTTTGCGGATCATCCATCGGGCTAGGAAATGTTTGGAGGTTCCCGTATCTCTGTTATAAGCATGGTGGAGGTAAGGCCAGGATTATCTGAGTTTTCTGTTAATAATGATAATAATAATATTGGATATTTATATAGCGCACATAATATTATCCACCATGCGTGGTGCTCAAGGCGCTCCAACTTTTTCCCGGCTCTGCTAGGCAGCCGATTTCGGCGCTCACATCATTCAAGTAATTCCTTCCTACCGGTACACATTTAACACTATGATTACTGATTACTGATTCAAATTAAGACTAAAGAATCAAAATTATGTCCTGTGATTTTCTTAAAAAGAGATATGAAATATAATTTCTTCCTTGACTGCCTGCATTCCTTCTATATTTATATTTATCTTTTATAATATGTTATACGATTTACGTTCTGATATTTAGTTGTCTTATTTTGTGTATTGTGTTTATATACTTTTGATTTTCAATGACTCTCAAATTATTTGTAAATACTGTGATTCTGTTTTTATTCAATTAAACATACCCCATATGGAAACGTTGTATCATCCGCTCAATCTGACCTGCGTACATAGAAAAAAAAGGCATTTTTCCATGAAAAAGTGAAGTTTTCTAAAATGTGCGTTTCTTTCCAGCATTGGGGTGCCCGGGAGTCACTCGGGTAACATTCCATAAAGTATAATATAAAAAGACCATATGCAAATGTTCTGTACTTTTGTCGGAAAAAATAGATTTATCCAGCACAATGTCGTCTCTTTTTGCGTTGGAGAAGAGCAAAAAGCGAGTTTCAATCATATTTGGCCGCTGTCGCAAGCTCTCACTCGTTTCACTGTGCTCAAAAGACTTTGGGGCAAGCGGTTAATGAAAATACTAATCGTTAGCTTTCTTCTGGTATTAAACTTGTTTTGATTGATTGTATAATTGTGTCGGAATAAAGGAAACAAAAAGGCTTGACCAATAACCTAAACAGGTTCTAATGACGTCACCTTCGCTCAATCGGTGTCTTGTATCGTAAAATGCTTCACTTTTACAATGTTTATACACCTTTTTTAATTATTAGTAAGATATAACATGTTTTGTCTGATATCACTGAAGTTTTGGGTTTTATTTAATGAGTAATTTTAAAATAAGAGCCATTTTACTGTTTTAATTTACTGGATCGTACCATTACAGTCGCAGGGTAGAAAGATGCATTTTCCAACCGCGCTAAATTTAATTTACGTTCCGACATTCTGTTAAATGGGTTCGTGTTGTTAAGAATCCACTGCTTTCTGCTCCACCAAACGTCCACATACGGAATCGTTTATCAACTAAATTATTCAAATTTATGGATGCTTCCTTCCCAGGTGATTGTGTTGTTGAAGCATTTCATTCACCTGCTATCATTCTTTGTACTCCAATTGCCAGAACGCAAATTACATTTTGGTTTTTATAGTTTCATGCGGAGTCGTTTATCAACTATATGTATTCAAATTTATGAATGCTTCCTTCCCAGGGATGGTGTTTATGCATTTCATTCACCTATTATTATTATTTGTACTCCAATTGTTAGAATACAAAATGCATTTTGTTTTTATAGTTTCATTCAATAAGTAAGTCAATAAAAGAGTATGTTCTGCACAATAAAAACAATGTGTGTCCCTATTGTACAATGTAATGTGCCCCCTCATTTTGTAATAGTTAATTTACCCATTCACATCATGGAACTACCTGCCCGGTGAAGCCAGTGGCCCGTGACCCCTGAGCACTCAACACCGTGTGGGAGTCAGTTTGTGGTCAACTTCTTTTATGAGACAAATCAAAGCAAACGTTCCCATATGCCCCCCCCCCCCCCCACAAAAAAAAAAAAAAAAAAAATGCCTCCTCTCTCTCTCTCTCTCTCTCTCTAATTTTGCCTATTTTTTTTCTTCTTCGTATTACGTGTCTCTATTATTCATTTGGCCTAATAGTAATACGCGATAATTATTATCGATATAAGGCTTCCAAGTGGTACAATAGATCAGTGTATTCAACATCTTTAGCGCAGTACCCGGATGACTGACCAATATTGTTTTCGTATTGCTCAGTCATCCGGGTACTTCAACTTTCGATATCGATATCTTGGCGATATATCACACGAAAATAAAGCCATATTCACTTCAAGTCAGATTATTAAGTCAGATTTTGTTATTTCGCAAGTCAGACTAATATAGATAATAAATTGCACAATATTATGGCGTTTGCGGCAAATTGCTTTGTTGCATACGTTCTTTCCTCTCAGATCGCCAACAGTGTGTCTTGTTTGAAGGGGTAAAATCGGATTGGAATCAAGTTCCTTCCGGTGTGCCACAGCCCACAGGGTTCCGTTATTGGATCGATCTTGTTTAATTATTTCACAGCCGACTTACCTGACACTGTTTCATCCCCCTTCCACAATATGCTGATGACACAGTTTTGTACCGTGAAGTTTATACCAACAACGACTCTCATTATTTGTTGCAAACTGACTTGAATAATATACTTCTGTGGTGTATTGATAATGGCATCGTCCAGAACTCATCTAAGTGCAAAGTAATGCACATAACTAGATCCCGTAAATTAATTACTACTGTTTACTCCACTGACGGAAATCCTTTAGATGTAGTTCAGTCGTATAAATATCTAGGACTTACTTTTTTGCGAGATCTGAGTTGGAAAAACCATATTCAATGTGTTATTAACAAATGTTCTATGCTCTGTGGGTTTATCCGACTGTAAAATCTAGAAACTCAGCTATTCTCACAAAACTCTTTTGTTCATTATGTCGACCTGTGATTGAGTACGGCATACCAACATTACATCAGATGAAAGAAGAGGATCTCAGCTTTCCAAATATGTGTCATTTATCAATTATAATTGTGCTTAAGTTATGATCAAACGTCGATAATTCTCGGTTTCGTTTTTCTGGGACGCACTGTATAGTACCATATAGAAGCGGAATTAAACTTTCTATAACCCGCTCTCACCCCAATCGCCATCGGTAAGAGTAATGGAACATTCCATCTCGAGTTGTGAAGGGATCTCCTGTCGTGATGGTCATCATTTATGACGTATGTGAAGTTCATGGTTACTTTACAAGTTCAAATATTAAGTTCATAATTACCGCGAGCTGAACTTCAATTGACTCCTTCAAAGCGTTAAACTATGGAGCCTTTTGCTTTCCATGGTCATTTCTACGTATTTTTTTATAGTCTTCCGTTCCCAAAATATGAGATGGATTGACGAGTGTTTTGGGGAGTATCGTTACCTGGACTCTTTAATAATCATTACAATAATATTGATAATGATAATGATGATAATAATGATGATAATAATAATATGAATAACTTTGATAAAGATAATACATGTAATTATAATAATGATAGTGATGATAACAATAACGATAATGATAATACTATTACTTCTATTACTTCTACTACTAATAATATAATAATGTTAATAATGATAATGATAATAATAATAATAATGATGATGATGACGATGATAGCTCATAATTATAATGATAATAAGAATGATGATGATGATAATGATGATGATAGCGCATATTCTGCGGAAGGTCACGGTTTAGTGTGGAGAAGAGGATGGTGAAATTTAGACGACTGACGATTTAGAAGATGGACCAGTTCATACATGTATCAATAGGTTTCATAAAACTATAAATTAAAAGTCCACAAGTAGAATAGATAATAATAATCTAATATCTAAGATTTATATAGCGCTAGTATACAGATACAGTTTCTTAGCGCTTTACAAAACAAATGAAATGAAAATTACGGTTAAACTAAATATGTCATAAGTCATAATTATTGTGTTTAACAATTATTTTTTTAGGAAGGTCACATTAAATTTAAACCATATTGTTTTGTTTTATTATCCTTATATTACGTTAATCTTTTGTAAAGCGTTTGTGATTCCAAGAGTTCATTAATATTCAGTCTGTTAAAATAAAATCCCTTTTCTTTTCATTTGAAAAAAAATAACAGGTGCATTCTTGGTGCCTTACTTTCTGAGCCTGCTGTTAGGGGGTATTCCCCTCCTGATCATTGAGATTGGTTTAGGTCAGTTTACAGGACAAGGGCCAGTTACAGCATGGGGTATGATCTCACCCCTCTTCAAAGGTGAGCCCCCCCCCCCCCACCACCACCATGCACCCCACACACACACATACACACCCTTTCACTCTCTTTCTTATCACTCCCTCTCTTTATCTTCTCATCCTCCCTCTCTCTTGTTTCCCTCTCATCTACATTTCTCACTATACTGCTAATTTATTTGAAATATATGCTTTCATAAATCGTAACTACATGTATTATTTTGTTTTACTGTGGCTCATTCACTTTTTTCCGTATTTCACATGACTTCCTGTCCCATTCACCGTTTCTTATCCAGGGCCGCGTTGCATAAAACTTACCATTGATGGTAACTTTTCCAACAATGGCAACTACCATGGTAACAGGGCTCAACAGCCAATCAAAATCAAGGCTTCCATGGTAGTTACCATTGATGGCAAAGTTACCATCAATGGTAAGTTTTGTCCAACGGGGCCCTGGTCTTTTAAATTCATTTTTTGTTTGTTTAATGCATTAATGCTGGACACGTGCACGTTTCCGTAAAATACAGGAATCGGTGTTGCTGGCCTGGTCATCCAAGCTCTACTGGACATGTACTACGCGGTGGTCATGGCATGGGGCATCTTCTATCTATTCTGGTCATTCAGACGCGTCCTTCCGTACTCGACCTGCGACAACCATTGGAACACTCCTTGCTGCTTCGCTACGAACGCCGTGACGAACATCAACACGACGTCGGGTGATGATAGCACGACATACGAGATGACCACGAATACGATGCTGAATACGAGTGATGAGTGCGGGAACGAGACCACATCGTCGACTGTTGAATTTTGGAAGTAAGTTGACATGGAGCCTTGATTAGGCCTATACCTGCCTGTGATGAATATAATACACCTACCCTCAAGTACATAGAGACTGCACAAGACCTCCACATGTTTTTATAAAGATACATAGGAAATAGAAACGGCACTAGTCTTTTTACACCTTTTAAGATCTACACAAGATTGATGGAGCGAGAATTCCAATAAAAACTTTGATAATAATTATGTCTTGTAGTATATTTATAAAGCGCTTTAATAGAGACATTGTATTAAGTGATATATAAAAGCTCAATATTATTAGTAAAGGGGCGTCGCCAGAGCATTGTTAAATGAAAGGGGGTAGAAGCGTATGTAGCTGAATCAGCCTCATCTCTTCTCCCCTCTTCTTATACCAAAATATATAGATGGCTGGGGTAAAGGTTAGGGCTAGTTGTAGAGTTGGTTTAAAGTTAGAGTTAGGAATTAGGTCAGTTTAAATTATTGACCGCGTAGCAATAATAATTGTTGCACGAATTGTTGCAGCATTGTTACATTGCCAAACCTAATATTTTTTTAATATTTATTCCTGTTGATGATAGCCGTAAGGTTCTTCAGATTCACCTGTCAGACGGAATCGATGATGTAGGACCAGTCAACTGGCAGCTTCTTCTATGTCTCATCTTAACTTGGATTCTCATCTATTTCTGCGTGTGTAAAGGGGTCAAAACGTCAGGAAAGGTTTGTACCACAAAAAAAAATGGCAGATTATTAAATCCAAAACTAATAATGGTTGTGTTTTGTATAATGTCGTCATCAACTGCTTACATTATGAGGACAGAAGAAATATTTCAATCTCTTCTAATTCTAAAAAGATCGGGAGCATGATGTCACATTTAGTAATATTGTTTTTACCCAATTTGATATAGTGTGTGATGTATTCTTCATTGTTTTAAAACAGTTTATACGGGTCTTACCTAGGTAAAGAAAAAGTCGCGAAATTATAACAAGATATAATGATAAAATAATCTTCAGATACAATAGAGTCAGGAAAAGTGTAAAAATAATAATAATAATAATACATAACATTTATTAGGCGCTTAATACTGATGTTTCTAAGCGCACAGTGTTCTGATTAAGAGAAGACTATAACCCGTAGAATTAAATTAGAAGAAAAAGCAAAAAATACACAAATAACAATTGATAAAACTTGTCATCAATTTAAAGTAGAGCAGTTTGGATTTGCTGCATGTGCTATCAAATTGTAAAAGTGATTAACAACTTCTTTCTCGTTATTTTAAAGAAACCTAGTTTTCGTTTACTGTTTTGATGTCTAACTTTGAAAAATGACGCAACAAAACCTGACTAATGTCTTGCAGGTAGTATACTTCACAGTTCCCTTACCCTACGTCTTACTGACCATCCTACTTATACGAGCTGTGACCTTACCCAATGCAGCCGAGGGGGTCATCTTTTATCTCAAACCAAACGTCACAAAGCTACGGGAAAGCCAGGTAAGTCTTGCACAAGTTAATAATAATAATAATAATAATAATAATGTAACTTATATCGCGCCAAATCCACTATTGTATTGTATCTGATATATATAATTACTTATATCGCGCCAAATCCACTATTGTATTGTATCTGATATATATAATTCATCGTTTTTCTTTCTAGCTACTAGTACCATGTTTGTCTTGTATTTGACACTTCATGTAAAGGCCGAGAGTGATGCTTATAATTATTACGCAACTCTACTCAAAACGACAGCAACTACGTATCTGCTGCGCCTGCACATTTTGTTAGCAAATGATAAAACGGTGCTCCTTTATTTTGTCGACACTTGACACAGACACTTGACAAAATAACTTTTGATACTCGCAGCGAAATTCCATTCGAGGGAAGTTTATGGTAATAGAATGTTGTGAATATTGTTAGATATTTTCGAGATTTCTATGATTTTTCTTTGTGATAGACATTTTGGCTGTAATCTGCTGATGACTAAAGAATTTGATAATTTTATGAATATGAATTATATCTTCAGCTTTAATAATACCTATACTCTAATTATCAAAGCATGTTCTGAAATGTGCTTAAATCTAACTCGATGACGTTTGGCGTATAGAGACTCCAAAAAGACCGTTGCTGATGATTCGATACCAAATTTTGCAACGGACATCTTTAATTTCTTAAGAATACAATGATTGTTTCTCAATACCCCAATTAATTGCGATTCCTCGCACACGTGAATATAGTGAAAGGGGAAGGGGAAGGGGAGTCAGATTTGAATCACCCCTTCATGACTATTGATGTTTAGCTAAAGGCACATAGAAAATAGATATGAAACAATCGGAATTACCTGTCCTTATGATAAAAGACCTGCATAGTAGATAGTAAAAAATTCTTTTGTACTAATCTCGTTTACAATTTTAAGTTTTGTCTCTATGTCCAATTTTTTGTCTTACTGTTTATGTATATTCAGGATATTATGTTTATCATGTAAGTTTTCTTCATTTAGTTCGTGAAAGTTGAATATGTAAAGCGCCTAGAAGCAATATGTAAATTTAAATCAACTGTATTATTATTATCAATACTATTATCGTCATTATTGTTATTATCAATATTGCTTTATTATAATTTTCACTGCGTTCTCAAATTATTTGAATATATGTTGTTTTCCTGTTTTAGGTCTGGCTCGACGCAGGTACTCAAATCTTTTATTCCAACTCCCTCGGTCATGGGGTTTTAGTTGCTCTTGGGAGCTTCAATGCGAGAAACCACAACTTTGTCAGGTAAGAATCATAAGTCAATAATGATGATAATAATCATTCTGATAACCCGGGGAAGCCTCATCAGCTACAACGTTGTTTTCATGATTTCGTTTTTCCACATAACATGCGTTTTGAAAAATGTGAACAATTATCATGTGAACTATCTTTCTGTGATCCTTCCATGGAGATGATTCAATGATCTTTTTACGTTTCAATATGTTAATTGACAAATCTTCTTCCTTTTTTATTTCCCCAGGGACACACTGTTATATGCTGCCATAGGTTGCGCGACCAGTCTGTTTTCTGGCTTCGTTACATTCGCTGTCTTGGGTTTTATGGCTGGAAAACAAGGAAAATCGGTCGCAGATGTTGCAACTTCAGGTAAAAACACAAATTAATTTTCAAGATATTTGCTAAGTGATAATTTGCTTATACTGCTACTTAAACGGTTTCTCCGGACTGGCGAAGATGTCAAGTACGTTGGATAGACATGCGGCGGGTTTTTTTTGGGGGGGAGGCGGCTAGTGGCTGTATGGTCGCAGCTAGTGAATGCTTTCAGTGTTACCTTTAGCACTAGCTGTCTTTTATTTGGTCCTTCTCATGAAGTTTCGTCTTGAGGCGAATTTTTTTTTGGTTTAAATCTCTTACAATTATCTCTGCAGGTCCTGGACTTGGTTTCATCGCTTACCCCGAGGCCATCGCTCAGATGCCCCTCTCGACCCTTTGGGCTATCCTCTTCTTTCTTACCCTTCTCCTTATTGGAATTGATAGTCAGGTTAGTGACGTCATTTGAATGGAATCGAGTAGGAAAGATTAGAAAAGATATGCATGGCAATGTATGTGGACAAAGCTTCAATACGACTACCACGCAAAAATGTCGGTATGATTCCTGATTCTTATTAAAGACAATAAGGAATTATAATGTTTGATCAGTCTATTGTATAACTGATATCATCATCGTCATCATCATCATTATCATCATCATCATTACCGTCATCATTGTTATCATCACCATCTTCATCATCATCATTGTCACTGAATATTATTAACACTTTGATAACGATAATGTTACATAATGACTGAAAAGCAGAAAAACGAAATCCTAATTCAACTTTGTTTTTATAGCGTATCATAATATGATGTACTTTGTTTTGTTTTGTTTTTTTGCTACTGTTAATTATGACCAAATATCTGACAAATTTGCTGAATGAAATCAATGAATTTTCAATTCATTATTCTCTCTAACAGTTTGTATGCGTCGAGGGATTCATCACCACTGTGGTCGATCTTTTTCCTAACACCCTCCTACGAGGTCGACGACGAGAGATCTTCTGCGCTGTCATTTGCCTTGTTTTCTGTATTCTGGGCATCCCAATGGTAACCAATGTAAGTATTGACAAACAAAACAAATTATTGTGTTTTCATATATTGACATTTGTATTTGAATTTATCGACCCTTACAGCATTATAGAGGTATCGTGGTCGAGTGGATATGTCACCGGACTGTGGATCACAAGGTCCGCAGTTCAAGTCCCGCCGCGGCACTAATGTCCTTTGGCAAGACATTGATCTATATTTGCCACTCTCCACCCAGGTGTTAAATGGGTATCCGGTAGGATGCGAAAGTTAATGTGGTTTGATTAGCAAGTGGCGCTTGTAAAATGGCGACTGGCTGGAATGCTCCCCAGGAAGTGGAGAATGTGCATACATTGTGCGCGAGTAAGCATGAATCCGAAGACCGGGGTAATAATCTATAAATCGCAATGAGAGGGCCTGCGGTCATGAAATGCGCTATATAAGGAAGAACTATTATTATTATTATTATTTTTGTGTTATCTTTATTTTTGCAAAAATGTGATTTTTCTTCCAGTGTTTTATCCTCCAGTTGTCAAACAAATAAAGAAAGTTCACTTTATCCTCTCCGCTCAGGGTGGGATGTACATCTTTCAACTCTTTGACTACTATGCGGCTAGTGGCTTCGTTCTCCTCTGGGTCGCTATACTGGAGTATGGTGTCATCGGCTGGGTTTATGGTATGCAAACGCATTTCTTTCTATGTTCGAAATTCTCATTTAGTTAATTTGTTAGTCTGTTAGTTAGACTGCCGTTGTTTCATTTTCATTTCTGTCACATGGTATCTGTGTAAACACAACCATTGGATAAAATGGGGTAATAATTTTACCTGTTTAGCTAAATATTGAATATGAAAACACTGGCAATAATTATTCATACCTTCTTTCCTTTCTTGATGTTCTTTGATTTTATCACCATTATCTAAATAATCTAATTATCCGTGTTTGTCTATCCCTATTTAAGGTGGTAGGCGTTTTATGAGTGACATAACAGAGATGACTGGTGTAAGTTGGATCAAACCATACATGCTATTCTCTTGGATGTTCGCCTCTCCTCTCTTCGCTGCTGTGAGTTGAATTATTTACTTGAATATTTGCATTCAATCATTTATTATTTATATAAGGTAAGCAGGGCTGCAGGGGTATGTATCCTCATTGTATCAGCTGCGATACGCCCCTCGTGAGATGCAAAAGTAATATGCGACGGATGGCGCATTTTCAAAATTATTTCAATATTACCGTCTTCTCGTCCTCTCTTTCTTCCATTCATCAACAACCTCCCTCCGTATAACCCCCCCCCCCCCCCTTCTCTCTCTCTCTCTCTCTCTCTCCCTCTCTCTATTTCTCTCCTTTTCTCTCTCTCTCTTTCTCTCTCTCTCTCTCTCCCTCTTTCTTTCCCTCCCGCATATCTTTCTCTCTCTCTCTCTCTCCCTTAGTTTCCGCTAACAGTGTCCAATTTTAGCTTTTTGTTCATTCTTATATGATGTACTCTGATGAGTGCATGATAAAAAGCTTTAGTTTGTTTGAATTCGTTGCTATTCTCAATTTTCTTTTGTGGGGCTTCCATCCCTTCTGAAGAAAAAAATCTTATCGCTATAGGTATTGTTACGAATCTTATTTATTGTTAATCTCATCCATATTCATGATTATAAAAATATATGCGCAAGCGCATTCGTTCAGTTTTCGTGAGCTGGAGATTTAATAAACCACTATAGTCATGGGTAAATCTTAATTGTTTTTTCGATACTACTTTTGCTGTTTGAGTATCCATGAGTTGTGAGGTACAGGCGGGTGAATATTGCATAATGAAGAACCCTCTCGTCGTATTGGTGTATACATGTATGTATCTTTATTTCACCATCCAGATCATTTCTATCTTCGGTCTGGTTGCCTACGAGCCTTTGAAGTATGAGGATGTATACGTATACCCCTGGTGGGGCTACATGCTAGGGATGATCATGATCGTATCATCCCTGATCAACGTGCCCCTCTTCATCTTCTATCAACTCATCTTTCAAAGTGAAGGATCTCTTAGAGAGGTAATTTTCATTATAGCTACAAACATTCTTGGACATTTTTATAAATGTAATGCTTCCTGGGTGAAATTTCAATTATTTTAACATATTTGTGGCTTACACCCAGTAAATAAGATCGATTGATCGATCTGTATTGAAAAACAAGTCATAAAAAATCTTGGAACCAGCGGGACTTGAACCTGCATCTTCTGCTTTCCAAGATTTTTTCTGACTTGTTTTTCAATACAGATCGATCAATCAATCTTATTTACGAGGTGTAAGCCACAAATATGTTTAAATAATTGTTGGATATGTCCTGAAAATCCCTCGTTTCAGTTTAGGGGAATGAATTACTTGTCTTGTTTAGCCCTTTTTATTGTGACAATAATGAGTAGAGCATCCTAAAGACACTCGTTTTTTTTTTTTTTTTTTTTTTTTTTTGGGGGGGGTGGTAATCCGAATGCATTATTGTTGATGGTTTCTTTTCTTTTTTTATTGTATTGCATTTATTGTTTTCATATGTTTTCTTGTATCCCTTGTTATTCTTATACTCCTTTATGTTCCTGAAAATGAAATAAAAATAAGAATAAACCTAAACTTAAACAATCACCTATAGCTTTTATTTAAAACGATTTTTAATTCTCTAAAAAGGGTCACCCGTTGAAATGTTCTCTATTAACCTACATAATCTTTGATCTAGGGCGATTGTACTTCGAAAGATAATTCTTATCGGGCATTTTATATTTTATTAGAGGTGTAAGCACTGTGTTACGAAAACCCACCTTTCCTTTAATCTCTTATGTATTTGTATCAGGAATGTGGTCCTCATTTTTAAGCTGTTACATGTCATAACTAGAATTTGAAGGCATTTGAAAAGCCATGCTTTTCAGGGAACATTTTTTCTCTGATATTCTTCTACACTTGCATAATAACAATGAACACGCTCACAAATTATTTTTCACCTCTCCCCATATTTCAACCTTCTCTGTAAATTGACTTGCGTAGTAACATAAGTATAAACATAAACATCTGTAACATTTTTCTTTGATTTCTTCACACAGCGATGGACGGTGTTGACCACATCGAGAGTACCCGCCTACGTCCCCCCAGGCCCAGCGGCAGAGAAAGACACGGATTATATCAAACTCGCCAAACTCGAAAGCCCGTAAATCAATCTTCAGTCAATTCAAAATCAACCGAAGCTGACATGAGAAAAATGCTCGTTACCTGCCTTTGTCACACATAATACCTGAATACTGAACTATCGGATTTCCCCTGTTTCATAAAACTTGCTATCAATAACAAGTGCCACAATAATAATAAATTTGCTGACAGCCAATCAAATACAACAATTTTAGTAGCTTAAAACAATCATTATAACTTGTTGTTGCTATACAGTTTTATGAAACTTGGCCCGACTCTTAAGCCTATTTTCGGTAAGATCCTAAAAAGATGATTTTACAGTCATCGCGATGTTACCGTGAAAGAATAGCAATGCCTGCTAATTAAGCAACTTTCAACGTAACCGTGGTATCATCGCCATTCATCTAAACCCGGCTGGAATTGAGAAGATCAAACAAAGTAATTCCAGCAAGTTTTACCTCTTTGTGTACATATCTTATTCTCCCGTTGTTGTCTATAAAATGTAGCCTAATCCACGGTATGCATATTGACTTTCATGATTTCATTAATAAGGATGCGGTGAAGTGGATTGGATTAGATTGTCATCTGTGTTTCATGACTTTCGTCATATGGGTGGATTCAAGTCGCGCGGTGACTTGTAGACAAAAATGCAAAAATTCAGTGATTGTCGCCACGTTGCAAATGGTAGGTGGTTATTGTTTGGCATGTTATAGGTTGCATAGCTATTCTGTTTTTAGTTTTAATTTCTTTTGTAATGTGAGACTACATTATCACAACTAAATATATAATAAGTTACAATACAAATAAGTTAATTCAATTTATAATTCTAGCTTCTAGCTTTTAGCAAAAAGAGATCTAACGATTGACTTTCATTTGGTGTCAATCAGTCAAAGATCCATGTAGTGTCGTAGTCGAGTGGTTTAAGCACTTGACTTGAAATTCAAAGTTCGTGGTTCGACCCCCGACACGACACTAATGTCATTTGGCAAGGCATCAATCTTCATTTGCCACACTCGACCCAGGTGAGGTGAATGGGTACCTGGCAAAAATTTATTCCTTGAAATTGAAATGCTGGAGCGCTGTATAAACGGCAGCTAGGCTAAAACCTTGTTAATAATAAATGCGCCTCGGAATAGAATTTCTAGATAGACGGCGCTATAGAAATGCCTATTATTATTATTATTATTTGTCGATACTCTAAAATTTTCAAGCATTTGAATACTTTGAATTTGAAACTGCAGCCTTATCTTCAAGTTTCCAAATTATCGGTGAATACTTGGCGACAGGTATAAAACGATTTAACATTCTCAGAGTGTAGCCAGTTAATTTGTGGTAGTAGCTATTTGAGGCATTTTTGTAGCATCGTGTCAATAGTGTTCGTGGTCTGTTCATCTCTTGATTGAAATAAGAAACGAAAAACGATGATGGTGTTGAATTGATGTTAGCATTGTGTACTTCATTAGGAAAGCATTTTCATTTCTAAAAGTAAAATGATATATATAAATATTTACTGATTGTTCGACTACAGCAATACCAACAAATGAATGATAATTACCTATAAAGATGATTTCTTCTTGGATATTCGACAAAGGAATCTTTCCCCGTTCTTAAGTACAAGAATAATCTGCAATTATTAGCTTTCTACGGGTCTTTGGAAAAGTTAAGACAAAATAGGTCCAATTGTAGACGAGATGAGATATGTCTACAGTATGAATTTAAGGAATAAATTATCACTAACCTATAGCACTTTCGTACATTCGAGACTTGCGTATGTTTGTCTTTATTTATGCAATTTTCAATTACAATGAATGGTTTCTTTTGAGGTCGTAAGCTCAATGTTATCAATAGGCTGGAATACACTGCCATCGGGGAATCTATTTTTAGATAGATAGATAGATAGATAAATGGTTTATTCAAATCAAATCAAACATGTAAACAATAAATGTTCATTAATTCCATGCTTCGTAGCTAAAAACTAAATTGCAGAATTAATTATTACAAGGTAAAATTGCACTTACTAATAATAAACTACTATAGATAATAATGCAACTCTTGGCACCGGCGTTGAACTGCTGCGCCACCCCAGTCACCAGTGGGGCACGAAACAGTAAGATCATATACCCCCCTGATGAATAGCACGACGCAACGGATCAACACCCATGCATACAATATACAGCACAATTCACAGTGAAATAATGAATACAAAAGGACAGGTATGGCGGAGGAGAGAAAGAAAGGGGGAGGGAGTATAAGAAAATGATAACTTTTACATGATTAAAACATTACATACTTAACAAGAAATACATGCGTAATACTGTACATGGCAATTAACTGGTTTAGAACATTTCAACTCTGAAAATAGTAGTGTTGCGTGTGGAAAATTACAAAAATATAAATCTATGTTTAGCATTAATCGTTCAATTTTCTATGAAATCACATTTTTTGTGAATGAATAAATACTATAGGTCATGCTTTAAATATGGTACATGTATTATAATGCTCGAGTGATTTATCCAGTTAATTAGTAAAGAGTAAAAAAAAACATGATCCAGTTTAGCTAAGGTGAATTAAATCTATTTAAAAAGGCTGGGATGTAATAAACAAGATCCTAAAACATAACCATGTTGGCAGGCGCAGGCACGGTAGGTTATCTATTAAAGTGAGGGGATGAACAAAGAAAACAACAACAGACATCCTCCTCACTAACAATAGACCACTCCTCCGCGTCTACGCCCGAAGGTTTCATGCATTGGAAATAGGCAATAGTAATAATCCCAAACTATATGTTTTAAAAAACATTATTTTAATTTCAAAGTGAGTAATTAAAAACATGCAAATATCATTTAAAATCAGTCATACTAAAGTCTATTTGCCCCTTCTATTAGAGTTTATACAAAGTTCAATTAGAGTTCAATAATTTTGTCATGAATGGAATAGGGCTGTTTTGGTATCGATTTGTACGACACCTACACAGTTAAAAATTTAGTGAACATGTTGTTTAAAAGTTTAAACAACTGTTGATTAACGGGTGACCTGATCTAAGAGTTGTTTAAAATGTTAAGCAACTCGAGTTGTTTAAAGTTTAAACACTTAGTTGATCAACATTTTGAACAACTTGTTTAAAATCACAATTTAAACAACTGGTGTTGTTTAAAGACGGTTGTTTAAAACGGAGCTGTTGTTCAGTGGGGGTTGTTTACACCAACTGGGTTGTTTAAAGAAAGTTGTTTAAAAAGGAGCTGTTGTTCAGTGGGGGTTGTTTACACCAACTGGGTTGTTTAAAGAAAGTTGTTTAAAAAGGAGCTGTTGTTAAATAATAATAATAATATTGGATTCTTATATAGCGCACGTATCGACCTTGCAAGGTCCTCAAGGCGCTCCAACATTACCCGGCTATGCTAGGCTGCCATAGGACATTAGTTCCGCGGCGGGACTCGAACCGTGGACCTTGTGATCGACAGTCCAGCGACGTTTCCACTCATCCACGACACGTCTACAGCTTGGTTGGCCATGATTTGAAACAAATCTTTTAGCCAACGCGCACTTTACTGGCACGTGACACATGACGTCATATGTAAACAACACTGTCTAAAAGCTCTCGTATAGTAAATAAAGCAGTCATTAAATTTTAAACAGCGAATGTTTAACAAAATTACTTTCGTTTCGAGCAACATTGTTTACAATTTGTTCAACTGTTGTTTAAGATAGTGTACAACTGTAAGTGAACATCACTTTTTTAAGCAGCGTTTTTACTGTGTAGGCTCACGATAACGTTTATTTTTTCTCAGATTTCTTGTTGGATTGTTTTCGGTGAACCAGTCACTACCAACTTCATCTTATCCGGATGTATTACTCCGTTTAAATGTAGAAATTCATTCTAAAACTAAATCGGATGGTTTGTATCTATTTTGACGTGTGCCTTATTCATTTAAGTTCGATATTTTTAGTGAAATAGAATTGATGCAACATAACGTCCGTGCCTAACGCAACACGCTAAAGACAACACGTTGATCATTTGTAAATGATAGTGGTTCGCCAATTATGTATTAACTTTTTTTTCTAGTTATAAGAGTAATGAAGTTTTTGTAGTGCTAATGTAGTTATTATGCCTTTCAGATGGTGAAGTTAAAGGTCGGTCCCCAGACGTAAATAATCATATCTGATTGATACACGTCTGTAAAAACCCAATTACACACACAGTAGTTATCTAGTTAATTAGTTTGTAAGACTATCAGATTGTGATTCAGCATGAATTCGGCTATTGTCCTAGTAATTGTTCCTCACATGCAGTGCATTTGCCGATTATTCTGGTAAGCGTTAATTATCTTGCCATACGTTTTTTTAATCAATAAATGCTATCCAATTTACTCTCAAAAATTGTCTTCTTGGTGTATTCTTTGGTTTATCCTTTGGCAACACATTAGTCTACATTTGCACCACATAATTATTTGAAAAACTAGAGCGCCATGATAAAATCCGTGCTTAAAATCCGACAGCATTGTCAATGTGACAGACGTGAGCGCTATACAAGAACCCGAGTTTATTATTATTGTTACTATTATTATTATTATTATTATTATTATCATTGTATTTACTGCTAATATCAATATCATTATTATGAGTATTGTTATTATTATTATTATTAGTTGTAGTAGTAGTATAGAAGTAGTAGTATTGTTGTTGTTATTGTTATCATTATTATTACTGTGATATCATTACCATTATAAACATTATTATTATTCACGTGAGAATGTACATGAATGTTAATTAAACTCTTAAATTATCATTCTTTATTATACGAGAGCTGATAATAACTTTAGAGATGCTTTATACCCCACTCACTTAGCAGCAGCCAATAATATTGTAGCGAAATCCCGGTTAATAGAAATCCCACCGCTGCCACCATTGTAGCGAATTCGTGAAACCGTGAAGGGGTGTTTAATAGAAATCCCCCCGCTGTCACCATTGTAGCGAATTCGTGAAACCGTGAAGGGGGTTGGTAATAGAAATCCCACCGCTGCCACCATTGTAGCGAATTCGTGAATCGGGGAATGGGGTGGTTAATAGAAATCCTACCGCTGTCACCATTGTAGCGAATTCGTTAATCGGGGAATGGGGTGGTTAATAGAAATCCCACCGCTGCCACCATTATAGTGAATTCGTGAAATCGGGGAAACAAGGGGTGGTTAAAAGAAATCCCACCATTGTAGCAAAATCATCCCCACCGCTTTATATAACTTTCTTCTGCCACATTGTAGCGAAATCTACCAATATAGGGAATACAAGCAAAACAGGTCTGGAAAGAAGACTACATTAATAACCACTTTTATGCCAGTCTCCTATGCCATGAGATACTTCATAATTATGACGGTTGCTGCCACCACCTAGTCAATAACTACACATAACTTCCATCCTTCAAGGTGAGTATTATTCTCACTGCCGATAATTAAATATCAATAAGTAGGAACTAATCATGTTTATGTCTCTCTAGTAAGTCTCACGCAATTTAGACCATAATCATGTCGCATTCGTTCGTTTCTGTGTATCAAGTCTTTCACTCAGTCACTCAGTAAATAACTTATTCCCTTTTACACTTCGAGCGATTTATAAGGCACGATGACCTGAGTCCGTTTGTCTGAAATATACAGACGAAGTCTTCGTGTTCTTGTTTAGAAATAGTAATATCCTCTTAAATTCTACAGTAGTTCCAAATCTACTCTACATTTCGTACACTATTATCAACAATGCATACTTAATTTACTAGGCAAACCAGACTAACAAGATTTATAACTTGCAATCAATTTAAAATTAAGTAAAGAATTTATTATTCAATAAGCCATTTCTAGGCAACTTTTCAACAATATATAGGAACCGTAAAAATCTCAACAAGGATAGAAATACTTTCATGAACTTTTCTTATGAGTGCTGCTAAATTTGTACACTAATTGATCATTGTAATAAGTGTTTACTGATTGTATAATTTATACAATATTTCATAGCTTTATAGTTACAAGATGTCAACACTTAATTTAAGTGTAGACTGCATGCATACTGTATTAAAGTCAATGTATAGACTTACTGAGCTTAAGTTAGAGGCTTTAGTATCGAACTTTACTAACTAATGGCTGTTAGACCAAAGTTAACTATTCTTTCCAACTCTTATATCAAGTAATCATATTCTGAAATGACTAAAGTCCTTCTTCAGTTTACTCCTACCCCTTGACACCCAATTATCTACCAACGCCTGACACCTTTTTGGCCATTGTGTCCCTCTATCGCCACCATTCAATAAGAATGAAACATTAATCTAATTCACCCTTCCAACTAGACTTTTCAACAGTCTTTCCACTCCTCTATGTAAACTAGCTAAGCTGTGTCGGTTAAGCATTGTACATCTTTAATCCATCATCTCTGTTATAATCTAGCCTCGAGTTATTAGCTCTTAATTACAATTCACTACACCAGAATATGACTTTCTAAATTCAAAGATAACCGGCATTCCATTGAATCCGTCCCTTACTGTCTTAAGTTCGCACCTCTAAGTTATGTAGCAAAGTAATAATTGCCTGATATTAAGTAGGCTCATAATATGTAACTATTTCATTAATTAATTCCAAATTTACATATGCAACTGTCCACTATTCAATGTAATTCTATTAATATACATGTCATGCTATATACAAGTACTGAGTGCAATACAATGGAATAAGGGGGAGAAGAGACACAAGTCCATTGTGTCGATGTCCAATTCTAAGGACACCATGTTCTTATCGAGACAAGCCCATTGTCTATACATATAATGTTCTATGTGTCCATTCCAGTTCCAAGGACACGATGTCCCGCACAAGACAGGACGAGTAAAAAAAACGGGGGGGGTAAGAGCACATTTTTTAATTTTGCTCCCGAATATTTGAAAATTGCGCCGGCCGCAAATTCGCTCAGTGGGGGGGGGGGGGGGGGGGGCACTCATTTTTTTATTTTTTTGCCGGGGGGGGGGGGGTTGGAGGGGGGGCACGTCCCTGTTTGTCAGTACATTTTTGGCGAATTTGGGGCTGATTTCAACATTTTTTTTGGCCGGGGGGCCACGTGGCCCTCTATACCCCCCGGATCCGCCTCTGGTTCTATGGAGAAATCGAGGCAACAAAATTTATCGCAATAAAATATTTCTTATCACTCATAGTTCAATTTTAAACTGGCGACAGAAATGAATTAGAAATGGCTAGATATGAGATATGACCGCATTTGGGATAGATGATCAGTGTGCCCAACGACCTGAGTCACACTCCATTTAATGTGTCCAAATTGATCAATATTAGGACACCAAAGAGCAATATCCTCTCTCTCAAAAAGTGGTTGACCATTTCTAGATTCATTCCTTAACAATGGCAAAATTATTTTTACAAAGAAGAAGATAATCACACAAAACATCACTCTCAAAGATACACTCACAAAAACAACCGTGCAGATAAACTAAAGAAAAGCCAAGGTGGTGTCATGATTCCAACTGATGGTCCACGATATCCTGTTGTTTTTCAGTATATAAAAGTTAAAATGACTGCTTTAATATTCGAGGCATAGTTGTTTTTATACGCTCTCGGGTAGGTTACATCGTGCTACCTTCGGCACGCCTCGGGGCAATAGCACGATGTAACCTCCCCTTGAGCGTATAAAAACAACAATTTGTCTCTCATAGCAGTCATTATTACTATAGTATGAACACCTTCAGATTATGAAAGTCAGGCCTGTCCGGCTACCAAATATGGTGGTAGTGACTTATGGTAAATATTGTACATTTGTTGCGGTCTATATAGAAAACAAGGGAAACGCTCTTAGCGGTCTCGCCTGCATTACGCAATTCGATATGATGACAAATTGAGGTTGGGACATTTTATAGGCAGGGTGGCCCATTAGCAGGCCCCCAAAAATGAAATCCTCTGAATACAATCAGCATTTCGAAGTAAATATTAACTAAGAATCAACACAAGAATTATTTACTATTATTTGTACCAAGATTGATAACTTTCATGAAATATGAACAAATAACAAAAACTGACTTATTAATTCTCATATTAAGTTGTGAAAACATAATCCAAGTCTATTGACCTAAAATGACCTTTCACCTTGACTTTGTGACATGGAATTTGAACAAATACTTTTGAAATTATGCTAAAAATTCAAAATCTTGATGTTGATGCCACAACAAAGTCTAAGTTTGCTGACCTGAAATGACTTTTGATCTTGACTTTGTGACCTGAAATTCTACTCATATGATTGGGGGATACTTGATAACCCTTTAGTCCAAGTTTCATTGAATAAGACCTTATACCTTCAAAATTATATCAAAAATTCAAAAACTTAACCTTAGTTTAAGTTTTTGATGTTGACGTCGCCGCCGGACAAGCTGCGCCTATGTTGTCGCTTTTGCTATGCAGGTGAGACAATACAAAAAATGAGAGGAACAGGTCAGGGAAAGTTTGAGCACATTACGATTAAAAATAAGAAAGTTATGATTTTGTTTAAGATGCGATCAATTAAACATATAGGCCCGAATTCACAAAGGAGGTTTGTCGACAAACCTCGGTTTGTCGACAAACCTCCTTTTGTTTCGACAAACCTCCTTTTGTTATTTACAAACCAGGTTTGTAAAAAACGCGTCAAAACGCGTCATATGACGTACATAAACCTCGGTTTGTCGACAAACCTCCTTTGTGAATTCGGGCCCGTATGTATCTTTCGAGGTGCTTTCGAATTTGCTCTGTACATGAGATTTCATAAACTTGTATTTTCTCGTTATTGATGACGGAATATATGTTTTTCATACAGGGGTTATATAGAAACATGATATATTTGAAATGACTCTATTTAGGTTGCATGTATGATTAAACATTTTCTTGAGGGAAAATGAAAATGTCTGTTTTTACAGTATAGAGAAATGGGAGGGACCTCGCAAGATACGTCACAGAGTTGCCAATTTGAGTTTGATTGATCGCAACTACAAAAATTCATATCTTTCTTATTTTGAATAGGAATTGCTCAAACTTTCACTGACCTGCGGGGTGTTTCATAAAGCTGTGCGTAAAGTTACGCCTGACTTTAAAAATGACTTCAATATGGAGATCCAAATGGGATGCCCACATTTTTTCCTGACATTTTAACAAAGTTTGACTGTATTTCCCATAATCTCAATTACATAGTAGCCCAAAATACACTTTGCATTAAAATGTTTTGTTAACAATGATAAGGTTAATCTACATCTGCATATTTTAACTTAAGCTTATGCAATTCAAAGGATTTGAGTATCCCATTTAGCTCTTCATAGTCAAGTCATTCGTAAAGTCACGCGTAACTTTACGCATAGCTTTATGAAACACCCCCTGTCCCTGTAATTTTGTCTACTGCTATTAAAACCAACTTAATATCAGGGCGGACTTCCCCTTTATTTAATGCAGTCAAAATGCAAGAAAATACACACATAATAACTACAATGTTTCACATACTTAAGTATTAACACCTTGTCCCATCTTAATTACTATGGAGTATTCATGGAGGATTGGGCACACCCTGAAATTCGGTTAGTTAGAGCAGGCGCGTACGCAACCCCCCCCCCCCCCCACTCAAATTTTTTTTTTGGGGTGTATTTTGGAGGAAAAACCGCCTTCAAATTATGCTAATGGGTGACCTAAAAACGGTGACCTTACCCCCCCCCCCTCCCCAACGGAACGAAATGTCGATCGGTGGATTTTTCAAATTTCGGATAAAAAATAAATTTAAAAAAAATGTGCCCCCCCCCCCCCCCCCCCCCCCCCCCCCCGCGAAATTTTTGGGACCAAAAACATATGTCGTTGCAAAATTTTTGGCGCGATTTTAAAGTTTTAAACCCCCCCCCCCCCTTCGAAAAAATCCTGCGTACGCGCCTGAGTTATGTCTAGGTCACATTTGACGCGGCGGCCGTGCGGTCTAAATTGTCTACAGGCAATAGCAATTATAGGGCCGCCGCAGATTCCCACGGTCACATACGTACCGGTCACATAATGTTAGGGTAGCCGCACGGCGTATTTTGAATTTGTGGAGACAGAAAATCTGCGACTGCCGTACGGCCTTTGAAGTGATGACGTACGGTCGCCTTAGGGCGTCCCTGCGGCGGCCGTATGTTTTTGACAAATACTAAGGCAGACGCAAGGTAGCCGCAAGGTTCCCGTAAGGCGGTCGAAGGGGGACCATACGGCGACCGTGCGGCCAGACTGATGCTACCGCTTCACTCCTGGGGTATATAAAACGCGACGCCACCGTACGCCCGACGTACGGTCGCCGTGGAACCGCTCTACGGCATGGCTACGGCGTGTCTAATCGCTACGGCGAACCTAGAAATGAAAACAGTTCAAACTCCGCGTTATCATCCGACGGCGACCTGTACGGCCTGTAAAGATAGGGACAGGGCCTACGCCCTGAGACCACAGCAGATTGTCTACGGCCGCCGAAAGTATCTCTCGATAGCCGTAGAGCGAATGTGACCTAGGCATAACTCTGCTACTCGGGGATTCTTAATTTTGAATCAATGGCGGGAGCCGAAAGCTACCAACGCGTATATGACACATACCAGCATACAAGCACTTAGAATAATACCAAAGACTCTCTCAATCGCAAGAGCAAGATGTTTCCACATAAAACTGTAATCCAGTTCTTCCTCGCTATCCGCTATCTCGTTTGTCTTCCCGTTGATACTGCCTTCTTTCAGTGAGGTCGATTCGGTAACCGCCTCGCACGATGATGGCGACTTGGAGGTAGACAGTTCGACGTCACGTGTACCTTTCAGTCTAGAATTCTCGTCGTAGAAAGCACTAAATTTGAAGAAGAACAAAAATAATCATTTAAAAATCATTGAAACAATCCCATGCATAGATGAGTGGTGTAAGCACTGGACTTGAAATGCAAATGCCGTGGGTTCGACCCCCGACACGGCACTAATGTCAGATAGCAAAGCAGTAATCTACATTTTGGTACTCCATGCCCAGGAATAAAATGAGGATCTTGTAAGATGACGAAAGCTTTTGTGTAAGTAATCTATTAAACAAGTAGGAGTGCTGGCCTGACGGCGGGACGGCTTTTGGTCGCCTCCCACCACGCCTCACTTTCCCTTTACAGACATCAATCAGTTTACTCAACATACGTTAAAAAAATATCTCAACAAAGATAGAAAGAACACTCTACCGACAAAATAAAGCACAATATAACATATTAAGTGGTGAGTTTATTAGGCAACTTTTCAAGCTCATCTGGCGCTGTTTATTGATGATCGTGTAATGGTTCAATGTTCTAATCATCGAAGGAATCGAAACCAGAATGAGGGAAGCGGGTAAACTTTGGGAAGAGCCGAAGAGGGAGCTTCATAAGCTCAACTTACCTCATCGTCTTTTCTACTTTTCGATTGATGAAGATGCGCAGAAGCATGAAGGCCCATGATGGCGGTAACGAATCGACGTTCGTGTGGTAGACACGGAGGACGATGACGGTTAAGATCACAGAGCAAGCACTCAGGGCAATCAGGATGAAGAAACACGTCACTATGGAATAATAAGAGCCAAACAAAAAGGTCCATCATTCATTTCAATTCCGCGTGCATTAACGGAGGTAAGATCGAGATAGCGAATCTGCCAATAAACCGTAACTGCCATTACTCACCAACTATAGACCTTGGCTCGCCAGTCGGTGGCATGAACTGAGCTACAAGCTGCTGGAAGAGAATTAGAGCCAGGAGATTGGTGACAGTCAAACTAATCTTCTCACCCGAGTCAGGATGGAGCCAGAAACTGATCAACATCAGAATGCTCAAGAACACGGAAGGCATTACGATCTGCGTGGTGAAGAATGCTGCCTCCCGGGCTAAGTCCAGCGTATAGACCACATGATCAAATGGATGTGGGCAACACTTGTAGGGGATACTCTCGTTTGCGGCTTGAAAATTTGTCAGGTCCCATACACCATTGCGGATGTACATCTGTTGATGGGCATCATCGTCGTCCTCTGCAAGAAGCCGCATCTTGGGACATACAACAATTAAAATACAAATATAAAATAGATCATTATGTATCAACACTAGGATTCATTAATAATTCTTTGAATATCTAACTAGAGCATGTGGTTGTTGCATATGCGTCATTTCGCCTTGCGTTTTTACCTGCGTCAGTCAAGCCGATGAAGAAAATCAGTACTTGCTCCAATTATTCAACACAATATTATTGTCCGTAGTTGACTACTCATTTTGTACGAATAATACGATTTAATTCTCGTATGGTGCGTCAAAGAGCCCGCTAGTGGCTGACGCAGTCTTACGACAAAAAAAATGACGCCTTGTGTGCAATGTACGGGCACAATGATATATGACATAGGCCTATATCGCCTCTAAACATGCACTTTTATATATAGGTTCACTGCCTTGGCTCTAAATGATGTTCTTTTAGCAAGTTGCATTTCAACAAACGGGATAATACTATGTACTTACTTTAGGTACTTACTTTAGGTACTAGGTATTTACTACAATAACGATCGGGCGAGGCAACTTACGATAAAATGCCTTGTCAAATTCACCAGGCCGAACTCGGAATGTGATTATAATTTTGGGGTCACTTTTCAACAAACTCTTGACCCCATTGGTCTATGAATGTCATGTTGACCGTGAAAATCCCCACGGTGGCCTCGTTGTTTGGCACTTCTTCTCATTTAAAAGCCGGTGCCCCCCCCCCTTCATTATCAATGCTCCTTCAATTACCTGACCCGCGCTACACCAGTGACAAGTCTGAATGACCTGAAATAATGTTTCAGGTGTGATCCGACAATTGCCTTGGGTTTTTTTTTCTTCAAAGGTACATGGTTAGGGTTATGGTTAGTTATAGAATTGGGTCCAGGGTTTAAATTTAGGGATTTATTAGTGTCGGACATTACCATAGTGATTTCTGACCTAGCCCGGATTAAATTACCGACTTTCTGAATCATTCATTCCACCTACCTGTGAATTGTCCAATGTCCACGGGTAGAAGGTCACATTGCATTGTTGAACGTCGTATGGAAAGTATACGATGTTGATTTTACAAGCAGTGGTCGTGATGACGGGAAATATCCACCTCACTGTGCCAGTATAATCAGCGATCACATAGGTGTCGGCGACGATAAAATGGACCCTCTCCACACTTCATGGTAAAATGAGAAAATAACCATTCATAAATCCTAAAAGTTCCGAATTCTAATCAAGTATGAAATATTAATACAGGAACAACAACAAAAACTGGATGGAAAGGCCTGTACTAAGGCATACTTAAAACAAGGTGACAAATCAAACGATAGAATCAGTAATGGCAGGTAATCATTATCTTGATTATAGAGGTATTAGATGCCGCTCTAAATATCGGCTTGCATGGTGATGTAGATATACAGTAGACTTGCGGGTGTACCATGTGTGAGAGAGAGAGGGGAGGATTGGAGTCATGAAAAGGACTCTCGGTAATCTTTCTTGAGGGTTTGTAGTCCTGAAAAGGACTGTTGGTATAGTCTTGAAAAAGAATGTTGGTTATCTTTCTTAGCATATAGTTCTAAGCAGGGGCGTAAATCCCGGGGTGGGGGGCTGCATCCCCCCTGGATTGAAGTAGGGGGGATGGCCTGTACAATCATCCCCCCTGATATTACAAAAAAAAGAGAGGAAAAAAAAGGAAGAAGAAGAAGAAGAAAAAAATGTGATTGTTTCAATTGCAGCATAATGCATGAGAAATTAGTTATTTTGTTTATGTATAGCCTACACGTATACAGTATGTCACGATAAGGGAACGTCAAGGCTTCCGCGCTTCGCGCGAGAGGGGGAAACTGAATTCAGATAAATAGGGCTTATTAAGAGTCGAAAACGGTGCAAGGAATCGTCTTCTTTCTATAATAATTAAATCAAACGTCTAAGCTTTTCGCGCTTCGCGCGGGAAGGGGAAACTGAATTCAGACGAGAATTAAGAGTCGAAAACAGTACACTCAATCGTCTGCTTTTTCTAATAGTTTAAGGAAACGTCAAGGCTTCCGCGCTTTGCGCGAGAGGGGGAAACTGAATGCAGATAAATAGGGCTTATTAAGAGTCGAAAACGGTGCAAAGAATCGTCTGCTTTCTCTAATAATTTAAGGAAACGTCAAGGCTTCCGCGCTTCGCGCGAGAGGGGGAAACTGAATTCAGATAAATAGGGATTATTAAGAGTCGAAAACAGTACACTCAATCGTCTGCTTTCTCTAATAGTTTAAGAAAACGTCAAAACTTCCGCGCTTTGCGCGAGAGGGGGAAACTGAATTCAGATAAATAGGGCTTATTAAGAGTCGAAAACGGTGCAACGAATCGTCTTCTTCCTATAATAATTAAATCAAACGTCTAAGCTTTTCGCGCTTCGCGCGGGAAGGGAAACTGAAGAGGGGGAAACTGAATTTAGATAAATAGGGCTTATTAAGAGTCGAAAACGGTGCAACGAATAGTCTTCTTCCTATAATAATTAAATCAAACGTCTAAGCTTTTCGCGTTTCGCGCGGGAAAGGGAAACTGAATTCAGACGGGAATTAAGAGTCGAGAACAGTACACCCAATCGTCTGCTTTCTCTAATAATTTAAGGAAACGTCAAGGCTTCCGCGCTTCGCGCGAGAGGGGGAAACTGAATTCAGATAAATAGGGCTTATCAAGAGTCGAAAACGGTGCAACGAATCGTCTTCTTTCTATAATAATTAAATCAAACGTCTAAGCTTTTCGCGCTTCGCGCGGGAGGGGAAACTGAATTCAGACGAGAATTAAGAGTCGAGAACAGCACACCCAATCGTCTGCTTTCTCTAATAATTTAAGGAAACGTCAAGGCTTCCGCGTTTCGCGCGAGAGGGGGAAACTGAATTCAGATAAATAGGGCTTATTAAGAGTCGTAAACGGTACAACGAATCGTCTGCTTTCTCTAATAATTTAATGAAACGTCAAAACTTCCGCGCTTTGCGCGGGAGGGGTAAACCGAATTCAGACTAAGATTAAGAGTCGAGCACGGTTTAACAAATCGTCTACTTTCTCTTATAATTTAATGAAACGCCAAAACTTCCGCGCGGGAGGGGGGGAGGGGGAACTGAATTCAGACAAGGATTTACAGTCGAGAACGGTACAGCAAATCGTCTCCTTTTTATAATAATTTAATGAAACGCCAAAGCTTTCGCGCTTCGCGCGGGAGGGGGGGGGGGATTCATTCAGACAAGGGTTAACAGTAGAGAACGGTACAATAAATCTTCTTCTTTTACTAATAATTTAAGGAAACGTCTAAGCTTCCGCGCTTCGCGCGGTAGGCCTATCACCCACACACCACTAATGAGCGAGCGCGCGTGTGTTTGTGTGTGTGTGTGTGTGTGTGTGTTGTGTGTTTGTGCGTGCGCGATCGCGCGCGCTTGCGTAAATTAGTGTGGGCGTGTGCTCCTCCTAGTATGTGATGGCTATCGCAGATCATCCCCCCCACTCCTCGGTACGGATTTACGCCCCTGGTTCTAAGGAGAATGTCGAAACGTCAAGCCACTCCCGCCACTCATCCTCTCCAAGCGCTATAGTTCTTCTTTTCAGGACTCCTCAATCCTCCCTCTCTCTCTCACATGGTGCACCCGAAAGTCTTCTGTATATAGAGGTATTGTTGTCCAGTGGACCTCAAGTTACGTGGTTCGAGTCCCTATAGCAGCACTAATGTTCTTTGCCAAGACATTAGTCTACATTTGCCACACTCAACCCAGGTAAGGTAACTGAAATCCCCATGTTTGTCCACCAAAACGTAAATCAACTAATTTCATTTTCTGAAGAAACGTTTCTTTCGATGTTACTTCGTCCTCTCTTGTAATAATACCCCTAAATTTTAGATTATTAAAATTCTAGTCAAGAAAACAAAAGAAAAAGAAAATCTGGAGAGAAATAAAAGAGAGAGAAAAGGTGAACCTGATAAAAAGAATATGAGTGACCCTTCTCGCACACTGGTGCTTGAGTATACCTCTGATCCCCATATTCCACCCGGTCCCGGATAAATATGACAAATTTAATTCATTTCCTCCTTCTAATACTCACTTCTGCTCCAAATCGAAGTCTGGTTTCCATATATCACTGGGACGAAGGGTTACTGAAGTGATGCCATCCCATTCACTTGGATCCCACTGTAGATACTCATCCCTCCAGGTCTTAAACAAAAATTATACATTTTTCGCCCATAATTTTTTATTTTTTAAAACACGTCATGTCGTTAGACTATATAAACCGGTTTTTTTAAATAGATTTCATCGCATTAGCGTAATACTGTCTGACAAGCAACAACTGCACTCATTCGAAGGCAATGGAAAAATGGCCTTAAATTTAACTTAAAAGATTCATCCAAAATAATGACGTTCTGGCATGCCTTATGATGACGCCGAAAAGCTTCAGATATAAAATATTAAAGAAGTGAAGATGTTTTTGACAAATTTAGTGGCTTGGGTTTTTTGCCTGCCAAAGCAAAAATAATGCAAATTCCAAGAAAGGACGAAATCAGTTATTTGTTCATGTATATTTATTTGAACATATTTCATCAGGATAACAAGATCAGAGAGGACTGGTTGCACATCCTAGTCCTGAATATCCAAAGCTTACTAATGAAGTCATGATAAAAATATTTAGCGACCACAATCTTGAGTAGAAACCAAGTAGAAATTACATATTTCCTTAAATATATAGAAACACAATAATGACACCAAATAATTAACTAAGCTATTTAAAATCGAATTCTATCACATTACAAATTAACCTTACATCATGAAATACTAAAATTAACTTAAATCAGAAAGAGCAGAAACAACGATCCTAATATTCATAATTAACAGAAATGGGTTTTCTTATACATGTTTTTAAAACAGTTGATGGATTGTGTATTATGTAGATTAAAGGGTAAGTTATTTCATAATTTGCCGTTTACGGATCTTAATCAAAATGTACTTACCATTTTCATGTTAGATCGTAGAGTTATATGTTGACTGTGCTCATTCTGTATTGAGATAAATGTTTACATAAAGAATGCTGATGGTTTAGGAGGGCCATACTATAGGGAAGAATCTTAATTTCGTTTCATTTGTTTATTACGAATAGATGTAGTAAACATTACGATGCAAGATGAACGCATTACATTTCTTTCTAAAGGTAGGTGTGGAGAGGCTTGAGAGCATGCCTAATGAATGTTGTGTATTATTATTATTATTATTAAATAATAATATATTGCTTGGCAAAATGTAATTGAAATTTCTCTTTGTAAAGTTTAATCTTAATCATTTCGCGACCATCATTACACGTTTTGTAGTTTCACTCAATAACTTGTGATTCAAAGACTTCAAAATATATGCCAGGTACAATGCTGGAAAAGGAAAAATATCTCAATCCATTTTTTGTTGCATGACTACATTGTGTTTAATGCTAGGAATTAAAAAAGAAAGAAAATAATCTTTAAAATCCTTAAATTGGCAATGCGTTAAATATTCAAAAATATTGTTTTGAATAACAATATGTGATCAGTTTAGCCCTAAAATAAATCCTCTCCAGTAAGAGCACATTTTGTTTGGGGGTCCAGTTCTTGAGGAAAAATTTCGCAACGACTCAGCCAGCCGCTTAATAAGCGGGGAGGGGGGGGGGGGGGGGGGGGGGGGTGGGAGAGCACATATTTCTTTTTTGCCCCCGGAAATTGGAAAATTACGTCGTCAGATATTTCGTTCAGTGCCTTGTGGTGGGGGAGGATTTTTTATTTTTTTTGGCCTCCTTGAGCATAAGAAAATTATTATTATTTTTTTTTAAGTCAACGTTTACTCACAAATGCAACGAGTTCGTATATAAGCATTCGTAGATAGACATACGTTGTCTGCCGGTAGTTGTAAACCGGTCGAACAGAGGTCTCGCCATATCCATCCGTCAATTTCTTTACTAGTGCCTTGGTAGTGCTGTTATTCGTCAAGCCTGATGGATTACGTGAACAAAGCAAACATAGAGAATATATATATTTATTTATTCATTTATTTATTCATGATTTCTTTCAACAGGGTAGTTTCATGAGCTCCACTGGAAGCCAGTGGAGCTGCTTTTCAGTAATAACAGTATAAAGTATAATAATGCAATAATAAAAAAATTGTACATACAATGTGAAATATCTTTATAAAATAACACTATTTGAATCAAACAATATATTTTTTATCAATTATTTTTTATAAAAAGATACTGAATTATTATACTATCAAAACCACGCCTAAAAAAATTAGAAATACTAGAATAATAAGTAATAGAGTGCTGGAGGCCTATTGCACTTTTGAAAGTTTACATAAATGTAAAAGAGTCACATGCATACAAAGACGGCATTGCTTTTTCACTGTAATGATTGATGTGCATGACTGAACAGAAAGTGGGAGTTTGTTACAGCAGCGGACCATAGTAGACAAAGCTACGTTTCCTATATTCAGTGAGTGCCTGGCGGACAAACCAGGGAGGTGAAGAAAGGAGGCGAAACTCTTGTAATTTATTCAAATGCATTCGTGAGTTCTAAAGCGTAACAGTGGGATTTGTAACATTCCACTTGGCTTTGAAGTTCCATGCTCCGAACCGCGCTTCTACTGCGGGGACTTTCGGAAGCCTTCTCTATCACGTCCCTGGACAAACAAAGAACTTTTAACCGCGTACCGCATAATCTAGGCAGTTTTCGCAACCGGCGACGGGGCCTTCTACAACGTTAATCTTAGCGGGGATCGCAATCAGAGCGAAAATTTCCGCGTAGCATTCAAAGCTACGACTATTCAGCGCAGGCGCCCCTTAAAAAAAAAAATTAAAAATTTTTGAAAAAAATGGTTGTAATAGGTGACCCCAAAAAGCTGATCTTGCCCTCCCCTCCACATTTTTTTCCTTTTTTTTTTGGTCTCGAAATTTGAAAATTTGACATTTTTTTGCTCCGGGGGGGGGGGGGGGGGGGGGGGTAAGGTCACCTTTTTTAGGTCAGCCATTGGTATAATTTTTTTTTTTTTTTTAAATTACCAAAGGGGGGGGGGGGTTCCTACAAAATACACACATAAAAAAATACCAAAGGGGTGGGTTTAACCCCCCCCCCCCCCCTGCGTACGCGCCTGTACACTTATGCTACGTTTCGAAACATGCATACGCTAATCTCTTTATAATTATACAGGCTAGACAATTTGATCGATTTGATCGATTTTTGTCTGGGATATACGGGTAGTGTGCATGATCCGTTCGCGAACTATTTGTCAGAGGTTTGTTACATAATTTCATGTAGACCGCAGGGCATTGTTTTACGACAAGTTCATTGCACATCCCATTCACGCGTTTCATATTGGTTGTCGTCGAAGTTGTCCTTGTGGCGGTTTCTTGAAAGCTGCGCTGATAGACGTACACGATTCAGTATATATACCCTTTTATGTAAATATTACCAGTTTGATGAAGCCTTATAATTATCATTGTCGGCACAAAATATTAGGAATGTTTTTATTTCAATTAAGACTTCATGTTCCCTCCCTTTTCAGCACCCCACCCCCATAAGCCCGGTGTGTAAAGTCAATACGGGCAGATCTTTTTCTTTGTTACGAGCCGGAGATTTTGGAACATGAATGCGGTCCCTCCGCTCCCGGAGTGGGTGGGGGGGGGGGGAAATATTATCTAACGATGAATGGCCTGCCTTTGTTTACTCCAATACAAAGTTGACCTTAGTCTTTGTGAAACACCCCTCAGATGTACAACAGGATTACATAATAAAGATATGTCACTATGGTCTATTGCACATGTGACAGTCCTTGAGACAGACTTATTGATTCCCCCTTATGTACATCTTCACACAGGTTTTGGCGGCATATTTTTAGCACGGGAGGGGCTGACGCCGTTTCCCAAATAGCAACTTTCCAGCTGGTTTCTAACTTTTGCGAGCGAGCGAAAATATGTTATTATGGTATTTTTTTTTACTTCGTCATCAAAATGAATTAGATTACATATTCGAACACCTCGTTTCCTGAATTTTGCGAGCGAGCCTATAGTGATCGATTAAAAAAAAAACATTGTAATGGTAAAAAACAAACAAATTACTGTTCATATTCAAAATACACTAGATTAAAATTGAGTTGGGGACTTTTTTCCTAAATATGAGATGAGGGTTCCCTGAATGTTCGTGGGCTGCGGCTCCCAGCCCCATCTTTCCGTACTCCTGTGATCTCCACCAATGTTAAGTTCAAATGGGGTTGAAAATTAACAACCAGTTGGCCCTACTGAAAATAAATATCATTATTGAAACCTCTAAATTTCTGTCAAAGTTTATAAATGTTTAAACCAATGCAAAGAGTGGTACACTTTATAGATGAGTGTATTTTGTACTCATTATAAAACTGTTTACTTCAATCCTCATTGTGTTACTTGCGCATCGCATCCTTCTAATTAACACGAACTATCATTATCATAGAGTAGTCAGGATTTTAAAATGTATCAATTTCAAGCAAGATTATAGTGATTTCATTTGACTTATCAATTGATTATCCTCTTCCCCAAAATCAACATTTTTTTAAACTTTCTAAGAGAAGGTGGAAATCTCAAAATACATTCAAATGATACATTATAAAAAGTCTGACACGTAAGTGAAAGAGAATTAACGGTATTTACCTGTATTTGACTGTCTGGACACACGTGTTGACACACTTGTTGACACACATGTTGACAAACAGATTAGACAAACAATCACGTATACGGTGTTTGAAGTTTCCATCATCGCTATCGACAACCTGAGGTACCTCCTGGAAGAAGAGAGATTATGAAATGCCTTTGATAATCAGCGAATCAGTGAATTCTACAAGGACTGTAAAAAATCAATATTTCATACAGTAGGCTTGCGGTAGCACCGTGTGAGAGAGAGAGGGAGGATTGGAGGAAGGAGGGAGGAATTCTCTATCTCCGATCCAGGCGCTTCCCGGGGGGGGGGGGGTTGGGAGGTTAAACCCATCTTTGGTATTTTTATGTGTGTAAACCCCCCCCCCCCCATCACCCCCCTAAAACCCCTCCCCCTTTGGATTTTTGTTTTTTTTTATAATTATTAAAAAAAAAAAATTATTCCCATGGCTGACCTAAAAGGTGACCTTACCCCCCCCCCCTTCCAACGGAGCCAAATGTCAAATTTTCAAATTTCGAGACAAAAAAAAAAAAAAAAAAAATGTGCCCTTACCCCCCCCCCCCTTCCCCGCTTATTCAGCGGTCGGCTGAGTCGTTGCGATTTTTTTGGGACCCCAAAAAAAAAGTGTCCTCTTACCCCTCCCCCCCCCCCCCCCCCCCCCCCCCCCCCCCCCCCCCCCCCCCCCCCCCCCCCCCCCCCCCCCCCAAACACAAACACATGAAAATATAATACAATGGGTTCTGCAACGCAAGGAGAATCACACTAAACAATATCATACAATTCATTCAAATTGCATGAGGATCTTGTGATATCTCTATAATTTACTAGAATAGAACATGAATATACTTTTAGGAAGGTGAGTGTTCGCTTACCTGTTAAGAAACAAAATCAAGGCAGGTCTTAAAAAGCTGCGACATAGTAACTTCTGGGGAAATTACATCACACGTTACATCACACGTCTATCTGCCTTGAAGTCTAAACTTGCTCTCAACGAAAAAAGCAGGCAAACAACCCCACCATTCCCTATCCCCAAGACAAAGGGGTACCAGCAAATGTATCCACTGGTCATTCATGAATTATGTTCTCTACGAATAAAGGAAGTGGTCTGGGTTTAAGACATAAACAAGGCATATAGAATAGGGGTCTCTTTGTTCCCATCTCTTTGTTTCACCAGTGGCATATACCAGAGAGGTGATCTTAATAGAAACATAGTTTAAAGGTACAATTTAAATAGGGGTTCAACAATTTAAAGTAATATAAGCTTACTCAAAAATAGAATATAGGTTTACTAAAAAATAGAATATACCTTGTTAATAAACAGGTTCTGACACTCTCCCCTCCTAGAATCATGGCGTCCCGGCATCTTTAATTACAAGTCAATACAATAATACATTTCCGCAGACTTTTAGAGGACAGAGAGAGATTGACCAATCTCCTACTTTCTTACCTAGATGGCAAGATGTAATTCTCTGTAGATGACCTCAACATTGGGTGCACCTCTTCAGTCAAACACCGCATCCAGCCGAATGATTCCTCCTGCCACTATGCTTCTTTCTTGGGTAGAATGAGCTTCACCCGAAAGGTGGTGGCAGTTAAGGATTTCATTGGTTTGGTGCTAGTACTTGTGAAAAAACTTGTAAAATAAAAATAACCAGTGCCAGCGTTGTCGTCTCTGACTGAACGCAAACCTAATTGTCAGTGTGGAAGTGCAGATGGGCCTCGATGTACCCAATGTATGGAACTTCTGATTCCACCTGCACCAAACACGAACAGGTCGTCATGGATTCCAAGTGACGATGCGCTAACTTCTTGTGATAACAATACGCAGATATGCATGTCACTTGGGACCGACCCAATAAGGCACTCACAGGGCACACACTCCGTCAACCTCAGCCCAGACAGTGGATTGGGTACCCACTAGTGCGGCGGGAGATCTATCAGATCGATGTGGCCTGATAAGATGGCTTCATCTGCAAACTCATAATTGCAGGTCGCCTTATGGGACTCTTGTCAGGTTTATCTTTGGCCACCTGTTCAGCCAGAAACTTCACTAGCTCTGCCTTAAGCTTAGGGTTAGAGTCAGACATCTTTGAAAAGATTATAAAGCTAAACTATACAAAATGGGGTAAACAAAACAGTTTAAGATATTGAGGTGACTAAACGTACCTTTATAAAACCAATCAAGATTCTAGAAAGTGCTAATTATTAAATAGAAGACAAAAATAATTACATGATGAGAATATCGAAATAGCAAAATAGAAACCACAGTAACAACTGAGCTTGACAAGCTACCCGGCTTGTTTACTGTTACGCCTGTTACGTGAATAAATACACGACGTGTCTACAGGAAGAAGAAAAAAAAACTTTTACAATAATATTGTTAAGCTCCTTTGAAGAGTTCCTTTACAATACAACCTTGGTTACTATAGTTGCGTATAAGCATCGATCTACAAACATTTCTATTCTTCGCCTCGGGATAGATAAAGATTATCTTTAATCAGTTTTAAGGGTCAGTTACAGTTCGAGTGCTCTATTTAGCCATCGGTCCGTACGAATTATCATCATAGCTTATACCCCAGTCTTTTTTGCTTCAATTAAAAGTGTTTTTATTATTTGCAAACAAATTTGCAAATAAAATTCACATTGCATATTAAATTGTCCAAAATACTGACGTTTCCGCTTTCTCACAGGCTCTAAAAAAAACTTTTGCTCAATTCCTCAATGACTGGCGTGTTTGTTCTGTGAGCAGTCTATCTGATTCTCAGAGCACCAGAGTTTGATGTTTGGGGGGCACATACATGTAATCGATCGAATTAAAAAAAGGGGTCTAAAAAATTTCAACCGATCTTGGAAATTTTAGGGGGGGCATGTGCCCAATAATCTCCTTTGAAAGAAAATCAAAGTACAAGCTACTCCATTATAATTATAGTGCGATGTTTCGCCCGCTTCATTTACATGTTTTCTGCATTTGTATTCTTTTTCTCCTCTTTAAATTTTATTTCTTTCTCTCGTTTTTGTTTCTTCCTTCTTTCCTTTCCTCTTTCTTTCTATATTTCTTTGTTTCGTTCTTTTGTTTTACATTCTTTCCCTCTTTTACCCATTTGATTTGTCTCATATACACCGTATGTCGATTTTTGTTGTTGCTCATTTTGCTCTCATTCGACTTAATCTCTCTCTCTCGAAGTATCGATCTAGCTCCTCCTTTTTTTCTCCAGTACCAATGTACTATTACGTCAATTCCATGGTACATGTAGGCCACGTATATAACACAGCATGTCATTCAAAATTGAGAGGAGACATATTTATTACATTATTTAATTTCCTGTTTATTTCAAAAAATATGTGCACTCTCACGTTTGTGCTTAATTTGTTCCTTCTTAGCTCATCGAAATCTATAATGTGTACACAGGGCCTCTCAGACGTGTCAGAAATACAGTATGTTACTGAGAGAAGTACGAGAGAAATATACATGATGAATACCGGTAGATTATAATTTGAATTTTGAATTCATTTATTTCATATGCTCGAATGTATACAGAAGAAAAACAAGGCTAGACTTGTATTCAGAGGAATTTTGTAGATTTAACACATTTAATATTTACCCCGTTCATGTTTATGTCACCAGAAAGAGTTTGTATTGAATTACTTAAAAACATAAATTGTCTTTCTTACGTTTGGAGATAATTTGTTATACAGCTATGAACATAAATGAGTTCTGAGTTCATTTTGTTTAGTAGAGTTATCGGATCACGATGGGAGAAAACGATATTAGAGTCATCACCAAACAAAATTAATGATGGCATGTTAGAAGATCTTTTAAAATCGTTTATATACTAAATGAATAGTAGGGGAACAAGTAGTGATCCTTGTGTTACGCCACATTGTGATCTCTTCCGTGCAAGATTCGCAGCTATTAAAGGTAATACAAAGTTTTGGTATGGGGTCATGAATTTGGTTCAAATGAACATATTGGAAGCATATGCGATCCTACAATATTCAGGTGAAGTGAATGGGTACCTGGTAGGAATTTATTCCTTGAAACGCAGCGCGCGTAACAGCTGCACTGCTAAAGCCAGGGTAATTATGCTGCATTATTGTAGAGCGCTTAGAGACTTCTGATAAAGTAAGTGTTAGGCGCTATATAAGCAAATATAATTATTTTTATTATTCAGTGATCGTTGTCGCGGTTGAAATCGAGTCTAAAGTTATAAAATTGTAAATAATACACTCTTTATGTTGTATAGCTCCCTCTCAAGGTCAAGATATCAATTAAGCTATAAAACAATGTTTCTTGACTAAAATCGACCAATTAGCTATTCCCGTTTGGAAACTATATAATTATATAGCACAACATATTCTGAGATTTTCATGGTCGCAGCTACCATTGTACGGCCGTAGGCGCTATTTGAAATTCATTGAAATTTACCGGGAGCACCGGTAAATTTTTATATTCAATTTTACTCAAAAGCAGAAGTGTTTCAGGAGCTAAAGTTTCTAGTGTTTATAATACATCCACATGGGCATCCAAATATATCAAAATTGTAAAGAATCACTATCCACTCAATTTTCAAAATTTCCCAAAACTTTGTATTACCTTTAACAAACGCATATTGTGTCCCTTCTGACATAGTCCCTTTACCACTCCTAGGCTCTTACTCTATACCATAATGAGACAATTGGTATAAAAGGATAATCATGATTTATCGTGTCAGAAGATGAACTATTATACAGGAATACTAAGATACAAAACAAAAATAATATATCAAATTCAGTTAGTGGGTCTTCAACTCTATAAATCACTCGGATATGAACTAAACGATAACGGTGGTGTCTCTAATCCTTCCCTGACAATCAAATCGTGGTACAATCTCAAAGATTTGTCCACCAATTTCCTGTCTTTCTTTGAGAATGGATCCAAGGTTTGATTTCTTTTTGGTCTATGATAGGTACCCTCTGCATTAGCTACTGCACATGCAAGCCTTTCTTCATCTATGGTTATATGCAAGTATTCCAGGATTCGTCGCAGTTCGTCCTTGAGATGCAGTTGGAGTTGCTCGTAATACACGATCAACGTCGACTTGCAGGTGTTGCCCGGATGATGACATTCGGAGATGAAAGCTCTATATAGCTTGATCCAATTACGAGCCTCCTCTTCGACATATGGATGCCACTCTATAGGAAAGTAGAAGTGAAGTGAAGAGTCATAATTATGATTGTTTATTGTAAAGGGAATTATCAATAAATCGTAAATATATTATTTTTAATAGCAAATAGTAGTAGTAGTAGAAGTGGTAGTAGTAATTGTTGTTGCGGTTGCTGTTGTATAGTAGTGTAGTAGTAGTAATAGTAGTAGAAGTAGTATATTAGTAGTAATAGTGTAGTAGTAGTAATCAGTGGCGTACGCAGGATTTTTTCAAGGGGGGGGGGGGGGGTTTTAAAATCGGGTCCAAAATTTCGCAACGACTCAGGAAAATTTGAAAATCGCGCCGGCAAAGTCGCTCAGTGGGGGGGGGGGGGGGGGGGGGGGGGGGGGGGGTAAACGGACACTTTTTTTGGGGGGGGGGGGGGAGTCCAAAAAAATCGCAACGACTCAGCCAGCCGAAAAGTCGCTCAGTGGGGGAGGGGGGGGGGGGGGAGGTAAGAGGACACTTTTTTTTTTTTTGGTCTCGAAATTTGAAAATTTGACATTTTGCTCCGTTGGGGGGGGGGGGTAAGGTCACCTTTCTTACGTCAGCCATGGGGGTAATTTTTTTTTTTTTTTAATAATTAAAAAAAAAAAAAAAAATCCAAAGGGGGGGGGGGGTTTTAGGGATTTTTTAGGGGGGTTTACACACATAAAAATACCAAAGGGGGGTTGAACCCCCCAAACACCCCCCCCCCCTTGCGTACGCGCCTGGTAGTAATAGTAGTAGAAGAAGTATATTAGTAGTAATGGGAGTAGCTGTAGTATTAGTAGCAGTAGTATAGCATCAGTTGTATTAGTAGCAGTAGTAGTCGTCGTAATCAGAGCTAATAGTAGAATATGGTTGTTATTTTGTTGTAAAGTAGTAATAGTAGTAGTTGCAGTAGTAAGTAGTAGTCTTACAGTAGTAGTAATATAGTAGTGGTAGTAGCAGTAGTAGGAAGAAGAGGAGGAGGAGGAGGGGGAGGAGGAGGAGGAGGAGGAGGGGGAGGAGGAGGAGGAGGAGGAGTAGTAGTAGTAGTAGTAGGAGTAGGAGTAGTAGTAGTAGTAGTAGTAGTAGTAGAAGTAGTAGTAGTAGTAGTAGTAGTAGTAGAAGTAGTAGTAGTGGTGGTGGTGGTGGTAGTAGTAGTAGTAGTAGTAGTAGTAGTAGTAGTAGTGGTGGTGGTGGTGGTAGTAGTAGTAGTAGTAGTAGTAGTAGTAGAAGTAGTAGTAGTGGTGGTGGTAGTAGTGGTGGTAGTAGTAGTAGTAGTAGTAGTAGTAGTAGTAGTAGTAGTAGTAGTAGTAGTAGTAGAAGTAGTAGCGGTAGTAGTACACGAATTACTTTCTGTTTTGAATTCTTTTTCAGGGGCATGTCCCGTCTGGCCAGCTTCCCGCCTGTTAAACTCAGCTACCATTGCTCGATAAGGATTGCGTAAAAGTAGAATAGCACCGACCATATTCTTCTGAAAGACGTGTGTCTTGATTGTCAGAGCCCTGCCTTCCAAATTTCCTTCTCCTCCTCCGGGAAAACCTGTCGTGAATTGGTTATAAAATGTGCGAAATTATTGGAAAGCATTTATTTTAAAAACATTAATGTATGCATTCTTTAAAGCAAATTTTGAGTAGTCTAGTAACGGAATCGCACTTCAAGAGAACTAGGCTTTTAAAACATTTCTCCGGTAGAAGGCTTGTTTGTTTGATGTTCTCCTTTCTAATTGTCATGCATTCGTTCAAAAAGAAAGTAACTCCTAATAAGCACAATTCAGGGGCGGCCGAGCGACTTCCAAAGTGGGGGGGGGGCACCAACAAAAAAGGGCACTTTCTGGAAAAAAGGGCACCTACAGTGGGAAATCTCAAAGCGAAAATATACAATTTTTTAGACATTGGTATATACCCCTACATTGTGATTACATTATCAGGGATGATTTCAATATTTGTTTCTCTTCATACATCATACAAGATATCGCTTAAGCATCATACTTTACAGTTGGGTGTGATGTCTGAATATGCATTTACGAGCGAGCGAAGCGAGCGAGAAAAATTTCAAAGATCTGTGAGGTCGCAGTGTGAAAAATTACATCTTATAGAGAGGAAAAAAGCCAATCGTGATGGGGTTATAAGCACATTCTCATAACGGAAGACTGAAAAGGCCTTTGATAAGTAACATAATTATATCATCTTTAAATGCGAGCGAGCGCAGCGAGCGAACTTTGGGGAAATTGCTCTTAGTCGCTTTAAATAAGGGGCACGTTTAATGATTACATGAAAAGGGGACAATTATCGAAAGGGATAAGACACTTATTAGAAAAGAAAAGGAGCACGTGTCATAGTACAAAGGATAATTATAAGGGTGAAAATGAGGCATTTTTTCACCTGAAAAGAGGCACTCACCAGTGATGAAAAAGAGGCGTTTACGAAAATGGGAAATAGGCATTTGTTGACGGAAAAGGGACACCCATCAGATTTTGATAGGGGCATTTATAAGAGGTGAAAAGGGGATAGGTCCCTTATTAGAAAGGAAAAGGGGCACGTATCATTATTAAAAGGGGAATTATCAGAGTTGAAAGGGGCACTGACCAGATATGAAAAGCGGCACTTATGAAAATGTAAAAGGGGCACTTATAATAAAGGAAAATGTGCATTTGGTGAATGAAAAGGGGGGGCACTGTTCAGATTTTTAAAAGGGGCAGTTATGAGAAGGGGAAGGAGCGCTTTCTTTTTAATGGGGGCAATTATCATAAGGAAAAGGGACACTTATTAGAAAGGGAAAGGGGTAGTTGTGAGAAGGGGAAGGAGCTCTCTCTTTTTAATGGGGGCACTTATCATAAGGAAAAGGGGCACTTATTCGAAAATAAGAGGGGCACATGTTAAAATGAAAGGTGTGCTCATCCGAGTTTAAAAAAGGGGTAGTTATTAAAAGGAGAAGGGGCACTTCTTACAAATGAAAAAAGGGGAAGTTGTCAAAGTAAAAGGAGCACCTCTCAGTTTTGAATAAGGCAATAATCAGAGGTGAAGGGGGCACTTATTAAAAGTGAAAAGGGGCACTTCTCGTACCTGAAAAGAGGCACTTACTTGAGATTAAAAAGGCCCTTATTCAAGATAATTTCAAGATTGATGAGAATGGAAAATGGACACTTATTGCAAAGGAAAATGGAAACATGTCGAAGGAAAAAGGGCACGTGTCAAAAATAAAAAGGGCACTCGTCAGAGGTGAAAATGGGAAGGGGCATTTTTACTAAGTAATAGGGGCACTTGTCAAAGTAAAAGGGGCACCTTTCCTATGTAAAAGGGGCACTTCTTACAAAATAAAAGGGGCACTTTTCCTATCTAAAAAGGGGCACTTTTGGGGTATCTGAAAAAGTGGGGAAGCACTGTGCCCCCCCCCCCCCTGCCTCCCCCGGGAGGGCCGCCTCTGGCACAATTCATCTCAATGAGGACAAAGGCGCGATTTGACACGTTCTTTAGACAATATTATTGCTCAGTCATTCATGATCGCATTTGGTTGAGAAACCTCATAAATTAAAGAAGATTGTTTTGTAAGATATCAGGTCTTGAATATGGGTCTCCTTGACTCACATTGGATTGTGTTTTCAAATAGTTAATTTCTTACAATTTGGGGGATCATCACACCACTGTTCTTAGGCCGACGGTCTCGTGTTACTCTCTGAAAAATAAAGAGGCCTACGAGACTGAATCATCTCATGGGCTGTTTGACGGGAGAGGGAAAAGCAGGTGTTATTCGTACCTCGCCTACGAAGTATTTCGCTTGCATACACACTTCCTGTGGCATAACCAGTTGAAGTCTTTATGAGATGTCTAACCCACGAATTACCCGACCGGGAAAGCTAGCCAGGGCTATAGGTGGGAATGTCCCTTCTGGCATCAGTCGTGTGTCATTGCAGAAAACCAAACCTGCCCCTGTGAAAAGATATGTCGCATATAAAGACAATAATGTTCATATATATTTATTTATTCATGTATTTTGTTATCTTTCATAAGCAGGGTATAGTTCCATGCAGTGCCACAGAAGGCCTGCTTCACAAAATATAATACAAAATAAAATATTAAATATAAAAACTACATGGTAAATAATGAAAAACCTAAGATATGTGATTAATACAAGGCAAAAGGAAAAGAAAAAAACTAAATAAATTAGAATAAAAAACGACTGAGAAGAAAGAGAAGAAGAAGACTCACATTTATTAAAATCAAGAGGTATATTGGAAATATCTTAGGTGGGTTTTAAAACTTTCTAGGAAAGGGGCTGTTTGAATAAACATTGATAGCGAGTTGTACAGTTTTTTTTTACAAAGTATGAGAAAGAATCTTTGTCATTTTCTTTCGATAACTATGATATTGTGACAATGTAACTTGTCATTTGATATTACAAAACGATATTCATATACGTAGATTTAAAATTAGAATGTACAGGGACTATTATATTACATTCAGTGCTTGGAGCATTTTTAACATTTCAACTTGTGTCATTTTCTCTCTACGAATCTCAATCTTTGCATGATTATAATTTCTGTCTAGATTCGTTTGTCTGGTCCTGCAATTCTATCGAATTGATTAATATTACTAACAAATTGATTTTGTTATATATTCGAATATCTAATTGAATTACCTGTCTCTGTTGCCTTTTTTGTTGTGTTTCGTGTTATAATCAGGTCGGTTTCAATCCTACGCCTCGGCCTATCTCTCAGGTGTTGGACTCTACGGAGAGCATCTCCTCCAATGTAGATAATGCAAAAGGTTGTTATTCCACACAATAACATGCGAAATAAAGGGGCCCTCCGGTACCAGACGCATCCCATGGTTATCTTCAGGATAATCTAAAGACAGATGCGGAAGAGACATAACAGTTGGTTAGACGAGAAATTAAAACTGCAGCAGGGGTTGAAAGGTTGAAATGTTGAAATGTTGAAAGGCTGAAAGGTTGAAAGGTTGAAAGGTTGAAAGGGTGAAAGGTTGAAAGGTTGAAAGGTTGAAAGGGTGAAAGGTTGAAAGGTTGAAAGGGTGAAAGGTTGAAAGGTTGAAAGGGTGAAAGGTTGAAAGGTTGAAAGGGTGATAGGTTGAAAGGTTGAAAGGGTGAAAGGTTTGTTTTATTTTCTTACAAGGCCCCACACGGGGCATGGAAGAAATACAAATATAATGGTACAAAGATATTTTACAACAAAGACATTGAAACAAAATTATAAAAAACACTAACGAATGGGTAGTATAGTAATGGTGATTTTAGCCTGGTTCATTTGATTTTCAGTGATTTGATTTATTCATTTTTCCACTCAAATATCCAAAAGTAAAATAACATATACAAATCATACAGTTTAACAATATATAATAGAACAAATTAGTTATACAAGTAACAAATAGTGATGAGTATCTACGAAACAAAATAAGTTTGAGAATAAGACAAAGTAATTTGTATTGCTTGATAGACCCGGCTATCCGGTAAAAATACAACTTGATATAAATGAAAAAACTAAATCAATGTAGAATACAAATATTCAAGTAGTTACCTTTTCATTATTTCACAAAAGCAAATTAAAACCTCATTTTAAAACCTCGAATTACTGGTCAACAGGGTAATGGGTGTATCAACTTGTCAAGCCACATATAGGCTTTACTGGTACACCTTATTTCATTTTCCAACAATTCATGTTTAAATGTTATTACTTTCTTTCACATATTTGAGTTGGTTTTTATATGTATATTTTAAATGATTATAACCTGTTTTTTGTGTTTTGTTACTGAATTTGAAATAAAATGGATCAATCAATCAATCAATCTTCTTATGAACATCTCTTTTTCGACGGCGCCTCCTTGACAACAGGGTCGCCCCTGATTGTGCAAAAGATCGAGGCCTGTTCTTCCTCTAGCAGAGCAAATTATACTTGGAGCATCCATCTTTATTTTGGAGAGCGCCAAAATTATGCATTTCCCGCCCCTTGATCGCATATGACTCATAGAAAACTCTTATCACTCGTAAGAAGATCTTGATAACTCGTTGGTAGATCGGTACAAGTCGTACACACGTCATCGCAACTCATACCGAGCTCGCGTGGCTCGTATCGTGCTCTGTTCACTCGTACATTCATCGTACGAAACTTAATGTTGCGTTGTAGAGACATGCAAATATCATAAATAGTAAATTTCTAGCGAGTTTACGCCACAACTGGAGGCTCCAACTCGGCTAAGTGAGAACTTTGCATTAGAGAATTTGAGTTGCACAAATCTGGTACGAATATAATTAAAGGATTAAATCATGCTACTGATAGAGAATAATTCAGATCTTATGATGATGATTTAACTCACCTCAACGAAGAAATACTAGCTAAGCTATTTGAGTGATGAACAGTGTTGAGATGAGCCAGGCTGCTCGTGGCATGGATTGAATCGAGCACGAATATCGAATGTTTACCATTCAGGCTGACCAATTACGAATAGGCCATGTTCGTAATGTAACCAAATTTAATGCATAAGTCTTTGTGAAGTGCCTCAATACAAATTATTTCATCCACCTGATAAGAATAATAGTATTTCAATAGACAATAGACAGAATCCGAACTGTATGCATTAGTTGTTGCCAGGTATGACCAACATTATGGCTTGACCTACCTAGCAACACTTAATATATACAGTTTGCATTCTGACTATTGAAGTACTATTATTCTTACCAGGTGAATGAAATCATTTGTATTGAGGCATTACACAAAGACTTATTCATTAAATTTGGTAACATATTACGAAAATGGCCTATTACGAATTACATTGAGTGCATGCGTTGCGTTGAATTAAAGAGATGCGAATGAGCCAATGAGATCGTTATGATTTGTGCATAAATAAGTCATTTAATTAGTGTTCATTGGGTGATCCAGCAGATGTGCCAGTATAGGCTCTTTTCAAAATCCGGTTGTAAAGAGATGATAATCTAGCGCTCTGAAAGGCTAGATGGTGGCAGCTTACCACCTCTACTAATAAACAGCTGAAGACGATAATTTCAGGCAATTCCTGTACAAATCAGACGATAGAAAGTACGAGATTTGCTGGATTTCCAACATTATATTAGCATATGTATAGCACGGTAAGCTCAATAGCATGAAAGTTATCGCCACTATTTGTGGCACCCGTTGCAATTAAAATGCCTATGCTCAGTGGGTGAACGTGATTCGTTCGTCTGCTCAAACCACGTGATGTGCAAGGTCGGCGATTTCTTGTTATGACCGGGCAGCGTCATTTTTTTTCTGCGGCACAGATTGGGGCTTGTTTTTTAAAAAGAGGTCTTGATTTAACCCTAACCCTAAACTTTCCCTTAGGCTCAACACGCACCTAACCCCAATCTGTGCCACAGAAAAAAATAACGCGACCGGGGCCGGACGAAATGCGAGAGAAAATCTGTATTCCGTACGTAATGAGCAAAAACGTTTTTGGGGGGAGAACAAAAAAATCAGCATCCCCACCACTCTTACGTGTTACATGCAGGCCCCGCTGGACTTTTTCCAAAGTGAGTGGGGGGGGGGGGGGGGGAGGGGACTTTTTGTCAACACTTCTTGTACTTTACATACAATAGATCAAATTTGAAATTCTTCTTTTATTTTCTTTCAAAGAAAGGACTTATGATGGCTGCATGTGCATTAAAACCCATTTGGAAGTGTATCGGTTGATGTTTTTTGCTTCTCTATTGAAATAAATTTTTACATTGTGAATTTTACATCAGAAGCGCGATTTGATTAATTTTAGATTGTTAACAACTCGGGTAATCCCTGTCGCACTACTTTTTTATCAACATGTTTTAACTAATTGAATCGTGATGTGCATAATTTTAATACTAGAATTAATGCCCTGAATTATCACCTCCCCAAAATTAGAACGACATGTAGGAAAATTTCATCCAAGGACCATTAATATGGAATAGTATATGTGTGTTTTAGGGGGTAAACTTTCATAATAAGGAATCTCTTCTTTTAGTCCGCCTATCCGAATGCTCTCATAAATTGCCATTGTTATTTGTTATCACTGTCTTGTTTTTTATCATTCCATTCTGTATTTGTATGTTTTAAATGTTTTTATGAATAGTGTTGAGTAAATTTTTGAAGTGTAATTTGAATATACAACATTAAATATGTCAGGGCCCAATTTTCTGGGTTCCCGCTTCTCAACCTTTTCTTTAAAAGCTTCCCCCCTGATGATGTTGTTGCTTTTTAAGTTTGATTCGATGCTGCACGCACGGTGACGTCACACACGCATCTCCATTCATTGCGCTATCAGTATTAAATTTCGTGGACTTCCTACGCTGACTGAGCTGAGGCCATCACTCAAACTTCATATGAGGAGTCATGCCCTTTTTTTAAAGGTGGGTTTGAAACTGTAGAGATTGAATGCAGCCTTTCTTTTAAATAAATACAGAAATCAGTAGATCTCAAGTTACAGTCTACGTCTGTAACTGAGTGCTAAACTCCTTGGATGGCGCGCCGCGCTGCCTGGATGCGATGGGAGGCTCCACGACCGGGATGTTTGGGCGATGTGCTCTGTCGAGTTCCCATGGCATGGCTTAAACTGGGCCGGGGGCTTGAACAGCTAACTTTAGAATAGACCTAGATCTACCCCACCTATACTAAAAATAGGACCGGGCCTAGATCTAGGGTTAATGTACATGAACGTCAAAGGCCTAGGGTTAGGGTTAGAGTTAGGATTAGGTTCAGTTTTACTTAAAAAGCTTAAAGGGATCCGGTAACTTTTTCTCAGATTCTGAAACAAAATTCTGGATTTAGCTCATGATGGAATGGTAATTAGAGTCTATAAACCTTTAGGTCAGTCAGGAACCCCATGACTTTTACAAGCCGATCGCCAGTCTGATTATCAAGATATTTATGATTGGAATTACAAATTTTGAAAACCGTTCGCCTGACGGTTTTCATAACACTAGACTCTACAGTCAATTGGGGAAAACGAGTATGGTAAAACCGGTCACTAAAAGATTTTTACTTTTTTGAGGCACTTCTTGATCATTTTGAAGCGCAATTTTTTTAGGGCTTCGATATTACACCATATCACAGACACTGATAACACGTAGGGCCGTGTATCTCAGATTTAACATTGTTAAACGATCCCTTTAAGTCTCGAGATTAAGCTTCATTGGTGAAGTTTTTGAATTTGGTACCCTACAAACGTTTGGTCAATTTTAGTGGTGGGTACTAGATCTAACTACTATTTGTTCCAGTAATACCTCGGCCATTTCGCAATTTCTGGTATTCAGCACAGACCTTTTTGTTTTATATGGCACTGAGGTTTTAATTACTGCAAGAAGAAACTGTGTGATACTTTGCCAGTCTTAAATTATTAAAATATTTATCATGCAAAGAACGCATTTAGACTTAGAGGTCTAGATCTAGTTGAAAATGAAAGTTAGATCAGATCTATAGACTAAGTTAGAAATTAGATTAGTAAGCAACTGTTTTAAGTAGTAAATGATATTGATACTGATAGTGTAGACCGAAAGCTTCAGTCTCTATAATCGTCGGTTGTTCCACTGAGACTACGTCTGGCTCCACTAGACCTCCGGTTATAGAGACTGAACGACTGCCTATGCCAGCCTGTGTTGAACTTATTCCGCTAGATTTTAGCCGCTAGGCCCCTCCCACAAACTTGCCACGGCCGTATTGTTATGCCCCCCAAATCCCCCAAAATGTCATTTTACCTCGTTCATTTCCAATTTTAAATTAGGCCTAGGCTATAATACATCGGTTCCACTTACTAACTTGATTGATATAATCCGTTTAATGGTCCCTTTTAAGGAAATTATCGGTCAAAATCGACATCCATGTTGAAAATCTTGCAAGCCGTGTTAAACTCTCGCTGCCGTCAATCTCATCCCTTCTAGTCTACGCCGAAGGCAAAATGATTATGAAGGAAAAACTGTGCGCCATCTACACGTTCGTAATGGCGTTATCACAGTTTTTCCTTCATAATCATTTTGCCTTCGGCGTAGACTAGAAGGGATGAGATTGACGGCAGCGAGAGTTTAACACGGCTTGCAAGATTTTCAACATGGATGTCGATTTTGACCGATAATTTCCTTAAAAGGGACCATTAAACGGATTATATCAATCAAGTTAGTAAATGGAACCGATGTATTATAGCCTAGGCCTAATTTAAAATTGGAAATGAACGAGGTAAAATGACATTTTGGGGGATTTGGGGGGCATAACAATACGGCCGTGGCAAGTTTGTGGGAGGGGCCTAGCGGCTAAAATCTAGCGGAATAAGTTCAACACAGGCTGGCATAGGCAGTCGTTCAGTCTCTATAACCGGAGGTCTAGTGGAGCCAGACGTAGTCTCAGTGGAACAACCGACGATTATAGAGACTGAAGCTTTCGGTCTACTGATAGTGATACTATAGTCTAGATCTCTATATAACTAAATTATTATTACTCGTATAATATTAGTGATATTACTTTACTACAAATACAATGTCTGCAGTCTGCCAAGTTGGGGAAATATGTGAATGGGTCATTTTACTATTTTTGGGAAAGTCTCTGGCTATGGGATGGAGCCTTGCCTAGCTTAGATATTGTACATGTATGCCTCTGGGCTTGGTTGTTAACTTGATGGGCCCACCTACGTATGCGACAACCAGATGCTGGTGATTGTACATCACGGACAGATACAGATACCTAACTGCCCTAACACTAGACCGAATTTTCCGTCTCTTTCGTTCGTTAGCCTCTTATTGGGGTAGGGTCGGCTCTCTCTTTAGAGACGGAAACCGTCTGTACACATTCCCTTGATAACGCCACGGCCATTTCAGGTCGTAGCGTTTTGCCCCCAAAATCCCCCAAAATGTCATTTTACCTCATGCATTGATTATTTAAAATTAGGAGAAGGTTATACTACATCGGTTCCACTTACCAACTTGACTGAAATAATCCGTTTAATGGTCCCTTTTAAGGAAATTATGGGTCAAAATCGACATCCATGTTGAAATCTTGCAAGCCGTGTTAAACTCTCGCTGCGCACGGAGTCATCTAAACCAATCTCATCCCTTCTAGTCTACGCCGAAGGCAAAACGATTATGAAGGAAAAACTGTGCGCCATCTACACGTTCGTAATGGCGTTATCAAGGGAATGTGTATAGACGGTTTCCGTCTCTAAAGAGAGAGCCGACCCTACCCCAATAAGAGGCTAACGAACGAAAGAGATGGAAAATTCGGTCTACCCTAACACTAACATTAACCTGAAACAATATTTTTGATTAGCTAAAAATTTTGATAAAATAGTCCTTTCGTTTTTATGTAGATCTAGGCCTATACTTCTAGATATTTCAGGCAAATTATGTAAAGCTTACTCTTATATTTTATTCATTGCAGAACCATGAATTTCGTACCAAGAGCCTTGGCAAAAAAGACAGCTAATACTAAGACTAAGAGCTGTGTGTCGGTGAAGAAAAAGGTCATAAACACAAATCAGGAAGGGAGCTCATGTGTGCTTTTACAAAATGTCTCTACCTCGGGCTCATCCAATGCCCAGAACCCCTCTCCATTTCCTATAAGTGCAGAGACGAGAGAACCTCCTGGAAGAGATGATAAAAACATTGGGATACCGTTGATCCATGAACTACAGAACAAGGGTAATTCAGAAGGCAAGAAGCGCCTGGATCAAGGGATATCCTTTGACCCCGCACCTAGTGATGTAGATGGCTCCAGGAAAGTTCAAACACATTCAAGTCAATCTTGTAGATCACCCCCTTTGCCGAAAGGTGATACATCAGAGAATGAAAATGAGGAAACATTTCATAGGAAGACTTCAGAGAGGACTCATACGCAATCACATGAAAATAAACTAGAAAGGCTTCAGCAGCTGAGTGATAGGATATCAAGTCAGGTTTCTGTCATGAAAGGGAACCAGAGTACAGGACATCGAGAATCCTTAACCCCTGCGAAACCTTCATCTGACCCAGTTGTGAACGATGAAAGTATGTCCTATCGGGACCAAGAAGATGTGCAACATGACGTTAAAGAGTCTGAGAACCCTGAGAGTGATGAAGAGCCACGGCCCATCGTATCCTTCAGCAAGAATCAGCGCTGGCCTGATGAGAATGAGCCAGTGTGTGTGGTCTGTGGGAAGTATGGAGAGTATATCTGCAGTCAAACCGAAGCAGATGTCTGCAGTCTGGAGTGTAAGGCTAAGAACTTGGTCAGGAGAGGAATTCAAACCACTGCTCCCAAGGTAAGTTCTACCTTTCCTCTCTAGACTATCTCCCTCTCTCTATCTCTCTCTCTCTCTCTCTCTCTCTCTCTCTCTTCTATTTTTTTTCTCTCTCGTTCCCCCCCCCCCCTCTCTCTCTCTCTCTATCTATTTTCATTCTCTATCTATCTCTTTTCCCTCTCTCTCTTTCTCATGTCAAATAAATCTTGTTATTTTCATCGAATTTCATCCTTATCACTTGATTCAAGAGTGAATATCATTTCCAAGAATTAAATTGAGGGGGGGGGGGCGACATCTCATCTCTAAATGAATTAAGATCTGCATGAAGAATCTAGGCACTGTCGTAGTGATTTTAAAGATGTACATGTATTCCAATTCTGTTTTCTCGCTACAATCAGACCAAGAAGCCAGCAGATGATACCATTGATGCATTATCTGGCCCGGGTGCTGCTGCTGATGATGCTGCTGCTGATGCTGCTGTCACTGTAGAGGAGGCTGATCAACTCTTCATTTACAGGGAGCACCCAGACATCGCTCAACTCGCCCCTGAACAGGTCCAAGATATCAGGAACGAGGCAAGTATTTCTTAATATGACGGTATACTTTCAAGTGGTAGTTGGCAGGGATCTTGCCGGTGTATTGTACCCCTGATGCTAATACCAAGTGTGGGGGACTTACCGGAAAAATTCCAGAGGGAACCCCCCCCCCCCAAGGGTGCTGACACTGGTAATAAATAATTACGGGTTGCATACTTTAAACCTCCAAAACTGTTTTAGTATTACCAAACCACCTCTATAGGACGACATAAGGCCATATTTTAGTAAGTTTGGACCAATGAATATTGTTGGTTCTTTCAACCTACAAAATTTGCTTGGTCAGGACTCTTAATTGATCCCCATGCTGCAAAATTTTATTTTTTTCAAATTGGATGAAGAAGCATTCCAGTCAGGATAAGTTAAGCTATGGTCACGAATCAGAGCAGCGACCGACCGATCAGTAGCCTGCTCGGTCGCTGCTGGAATTTAGCATTGCCCAGCAATTAGGTCGTTGCCCGGGCGGCGACCGCCCAGGCACCGAGCCTATTTTGGGCGGCGAGTGAAAAATGAGCAGGCGCCGCCCAAATTTTAAGTCCGCGCTGAAACTTCAGCCACGACCAAGCGATGCCCTAAAAACGAGCGATGCCTGGGCGGCCGCCGCTCGGTGCCCGGGCAGCCGACGGGCAGAATTGGTTAAAAACTCATCGCTCGGCCGCCGAGCAGGCTATTTTTGGGTAATGTGACCATAGCATAAGCCAAACGATTTTATGTGCAGTCTTTAACATTGCAGATGTAGTATACAGATCACTCATTCTTAGTTTACCCTATCAACATTCGCAACATAAATATCATTACACCCATAGTAACCATCATATCTAAAACTGTCACTCTTTCAAAAGAGCAAAATATACATTATTTTGGGTTTAACCTGCTGACCTACTACTACTAGCACAAAGAGATGGCTTCTATTTCATGGTATTTTCACAATACTTTTGTTGTGACATCGAAAATGTACCACAAGAAATGTATAGGTAACAATGTTTGAATGTACATCAGACATTTTAAACCTGATCAAAATTAATCATATAAATCTCACGTCCTGCCCTAACCTTAAAGGTAATACAAAGTTTTGGTATGGGGTCATGAATTTGGTTCAAATGAATGTATTGGAAGCATATGCGATCCTACAATATTCAGTAATCGTCGTTGCGGTTGAAATCAAGTCTAAAAATATGCAAAATTTTGTAAATGATAAACTCTTTATGTTGTATAGCTCCCTCTCAAGGTCAAGATATTAATTAAGCTATAAAAAAATGTTTCTTGACTAAAATCCTCCGATTAGCTATTCCCGTTTGGAAATTATATATCTCATCTGCATATTCTGAGATTTGTATGGTCACAGCTACCATTGTACGGTCATAGGCGCTATTTGAAATTTATCAACATTTAACAGGAGCACCGGTAAATTTTTATATTCAATTTTTCTTGAAAGCAGAAGTGTTTTAGAAGCTAAATTTTCTAGTGCTTATAATACATCCACAGGGGCATCTAAACATTTCAAAATTTTAAAGAATCACTATCCACCCAATTTTCAAAATTTCCCAAAACTTTGGATTATCTGTAACTTACTGTAGCCCGGGGTTTAAAAAAACAGAGATTAAACTATAAAAGAGAGAAAGAAAAAAAAACCTATGGCTATCTTACCTTTCTCTAACAGACGTGCTAGTATGCGTGCAGTGGAAGGCTAGAATAACTCTTCTCATATACGACACCCTTCTTATGCATCTTCCCCTTTTCACATTTAATTTAACTGCCACGTACGCAGCGTAATTCAAGAATTCCGTCTCCCGTGCCTGAATACAATTAGTGTTCTCACTTATTGCCATATGAACAACATTTGCCAGCTATACATGTACTTGTAACTGTGGCAAATACATAAATTTCCTTCATTCAATTTGATATTCATGAACGAATATGAATAAATGACCTTTTATTTAAACATCTAAATACAGATTCAGCTTAACAGAGATGCACGGGTCGAGGGTTTGCACTTGGTACTCTCCACCCAGGTCTTAAATGGGTACCCAGTAGGATGCGATCGTCATTGTTGGTCAAATAGTTGTTTGAGCGTTGAATAAAGCCTGGCTGGAATGATCCCCAAGGAGTGGAGATTGTGCACACAGTGTGTGTGGGCAAGTATTGAATCCAATGACAGGGTTAAAAGTATATCTGTAAAGAGCTTAGTAGAGACATCATAGATGTCACTATGAACATGACAGACAAAGAAAGCGGAAAAAATATACAGTTCCTCAGGTAGACAAAGGAACATCCCTTCACTGCTATTATGTAAAAATGTGTAGAACAGGTGTCACATGCACATTCACCATTTTACATAATAGCAGTGAAGGGATATTCCTTTGTCTACCTGAGGAACTGTATATTTTGTCCGCTTTCTTTGTCTGTCATGTTCATAGTGTGTATTAAGTGCTATATAAAAGTGGAATTATTATTATTTATTAATTTTGTATTATTCTTTAAACTCTCTTTTGTCAGGTTCAGATTTTTGTTGAAGGGATAAATATTCAGAGACCTATCTTGGAGTTTGAGCAGCTTTGTCTTCCAGCTAAGAGTAAGTCAAAAAGTGTACATTAGTAGAAATGTTCAGTATCTAAAGATAGCTGTGTAGAAGTTATTTGTATAAAAAGTATTAAAATATCAGCTGTGCATAATGTTCAATTGTTCGTATTCTAGTATTAAGGAGACTACACATGAATGTAACTCTAAAATATTCTACACCATCTACCCTATGCATGCCTTTTGAATTTTCGCAATGTAGGAATCATTTTATTTTTGAAATACCCGGTAATCCTTTTTTTCTCAATTCTCTCTTCCTTTTTCTCTCATTCTCACTCCCAAACCTCTATTTCTGTACCCCCTTCCTCTCTCTATCTCTGTACCCCCTTCCCCTCTCTATCTCTCTCTCTGTATCCCCCTCTCCCCTCTTTTTCTCACCTTGAAACCCCTATATGTTTGTCCCTCTCTCTGTCTTCTTTCCCTTTCCACTCTCTTTCTTTGTATGTGTTCCAATGTAATATGGGAAGTTGTGGAACATCAATAATAATAATAATAATAATAATAATTCCCCTTTTATATAGCGCTTTATACATCTATGATGTCTCTAAGCGCTTTACAGTTAAATTATTACCCCGGTCATTGGATTCAATACTTGCCCGCATATTTATTATTATTTTGTGAATCTATATGCTAATCATTTGTTTATATCTTGTTATGTACATGTTTGCAGTACATAGTAATCTCCAATCCTCTGGATACATTACTCCTACACCGATCCAGATGCAAGCCATCCCAATATCCCTTGCTTTGAGAGACCTTATGATATGTGCTCAGACCAGCTCAGGAAAAAGTGAGTTTTAATAATGATAATAATAGTCTGTTGTTGTCATGATGTAAAAATCTGGATTTATATAGCGTTTAAGAACATTGGATTAATTCAAGCACAATGTGCACCATCTCCACTCCCTGGGAAGTATTCCTACCATATGGTCACCATGATTGAATATGGCAATTACTAACACCAAGGTTTTTGATTGTTGTAAAGACATTTTTTAGTGGTTCCAATATTTTGTGTGTGACTTGTTTTCAACTACAGGATCGAGCATGTGATCTTTATTTACTGGGAGCAAAGCAAAATGTCTTTACAACAATTGAAACTTCTCCCAGGTAGCCTAACATCTAAAACAGGTTTTTGTTACCCTACCAGCCCAGGTGCCCATTTTTCTCCCGAGAATGGAGTATGGACAAATGTATAATTAATGCCTTGCCAAAGGACATTAGTGCTATATCGGGATCAAACCCACGTCATGTCAAGTTCTTAAACCACTCAACTACAACACCTGAGTTTTCATTGTAATTATTTCTTTGTTTGTACTTTTTTATTCAATTTGTAAGTTGTTTTTTTAAAGGCTAATGAAAATTATTGTTTTAAAAATGTTATTACTTGTATATGATGATTTTACGTGCACCATACATAGAAATCAAGTAAGTGTAGTTGTTGTTTTTTCCCTGTTTTTGTTTCAGCCCTATCATTCCTTGTTCCTGCTGTGATGACCATATATAACCAAGTACTAACAGGGGTAGGAAGCAAAGATCCGCATGTCCTCATCTTCACTCCTACAAGAGAACTGGCTATGCAGATAGAAGAACAGGCTAAACAACTCATGAAAGGTACAATGAGTGATTTCAAGTTGGGTGTTAGGGCGGTGTTAGTGTTTAAAAAACACTAACACCAGCCCGAACACCGAAATGGAAACCAGCTGGTGTTAAGACTTTGACCTCAGAATATCGTCAACATCCGGTAGCTAATGTTATCAATTTTGCAAAATTGTTGTCTGCTGAACCGACCTTTGTGGCTGGTGTTCATATTTCATGTACAGATGTCCTATTTCCAGCAAATGTCCAGAAAGGTGTCAACTGTGAATACAAATGTGAGCACAAATGTCTATGACCCAATCATGATAAATAAGGGTTTTCACCGAGTTGGTTAGCCCGTTCTTCTATTTATAATATATCACTTTTAAATTTACTGTCATTGTAGGAATGTTGAGTATGAAGACAGCACTTTTAGTTGGAGGGCTCCCTCTACCACCACAATTGCACAGGTTACGACAAGGCATTCAGGTGAGTTCAAGGTGTAGTAATGTCTTTCAAAGATGCCAATTTTCATTTAGATTAAAGATAAACTTGAGTTCTGGTAAAAAATGAAAATGAATTCTCACAGAATCAAACAAAACTTACACTGAATGTTCAAGAGTACAAATAAATGTCATTTGCCGAACAATTTTGGTAGAAAATGTATACTGGCTGAGTATTGAGCATAGAAAAATAAGAAAATCAAGGTTAGTAGCCCTGACACCATTTGTGTAGTCCCATATACCTCTTTCTGTGTACAGTACTTGTTACTTTACCAAGACTGGGTCAAATTTATCGTGATTTTGATGGCTCCAGAACCTTGCAGTACACACCAATACTTACATGCTACAGGATCAACTTTTTCTGATCCATTCCACACCTTTTCTTTCACAATGCAATTGCATGACCAGAACTCTGCAACTTTATCTTTAATTCAAGACCCTGTCAAGTGTCATATCTCTGTGGCAGGTGCTAAGTTGTTCAAAACACATATGGACAGATATTATTTAGAATTTGTTTGATGGTTTATTTTACCGGAAAGCTTGTGTATGCTTGTAAGTAAGCAGACAGGGGATCGACGGCTTTAAGTCCTCTCAGAGGAACTTGGTAGTGAGGTTTGATGCCTTTCTAAAGGGTACTAGCGCATTGCCTTGGTTTCGAACCCAGGAACTCCCGGTTAATCTTAGTGTATAACCCTAAAAACATTGGTATTTTCCCATTGAATCTTTATTTCCATAACCCATGGTTTAAAATCAGCCGAAAATAAGCGCAACACAGTCAGAGGTCCAATATTAGACGCCTGCAAGGCAAGGTAGGCTTAATTTGCGCTAATTTTAAACCATGGGTTATTTGAATGAGGGTTTAAAACCTGGGTTAAATTTTAACCTCCTTTGTGAATTCGGATACAAAGGGTTAAAACCTTGAGTGTGGAGTCAAAGCTCTGTGATATGTAATTTAATGGATGATCATCATATTCTCTTCAGTTATTTACACAATTTAACTCTATTGTTGCCAGTCAGCTTAAAGCTATGAAGTGAGCTGTACTTTGTTTTATATCTTAGTTTATTGTAGGTACACCTGGCAGGATCATGGAGATCATCAAACAAGAAGGTAAGAATGCCAAAAGTATTGTGCATATTTATGTATTTTGATAGTGATCCTACATTTTCTTCAGCAAAAGAAACTTTAAGTTTTATTCTGTCCTCAGGCCCATTTTCTCATCCCAAACAACATTTTAAGAAATCATCGATTTTGGGGTATGTCATTTGCACTACTGGAAAAACCCACACAAAAATGTTGAAGCTTGCTCATACCAAATTTTTAATGAGTAGTGTGCATCCGCAACTTGTCGCTACCCTGCGTGCAATAGCACAGAAGTAAGGAGAGTCCTGTGACGAAAAACCGGAATCACGCTGAATTTTTTATTTATGCTTCACAAATGGGTGAAAATTTGGCAGGCGTTTCCAAAGATCAAACTCCAGAGGTGGATTTTCAATTTTAGTTTTGGAATTTGAGAAAAATCAATGATTTTGCTTGCAGTGTAAATGCAGCTATTATTTAGTAACAGTTTCATTCCAAGAAGTCATGTACATGCATTTTAAGCAATGTAGGATATTTATATAATATTGACTGGCCTTGAGGGGTATATCAGAAATATTGACCAAGCTCAGATCATATTGCCCCGAGTCGAAAGACGAGGGCAATATGGTCTTAGCGCGGTCAATATTTCTGATATCCCCCGAAAGTAAAGCCAGTCAATATTTTTATTGTTATCCAAATCAGACATCTAGAGCAAATACAGACATCCACCATGACAATCTCAAGAACTGAACAAACTTTGTCAAACCAACACTGTGCATCCAGTGCTTGACAAAATTTTCGATACACTGCAAACAGTGTGTATTTGGTGTGATTATTACGTCACAATAGAGTGCGCGCAAGGTGCGCAGGTTCTCGTACGCATAATAGATGCGCAATGAAAATGCGACGCGGTCAATACAAGATGCCGGGATGCGAGACCGTGGAAAATACCAAGGTATATTTTCACTCGTCTCTACACGCAAAGTCAATACGCGCAGGGAGACCAAGGAAAATACAAAGAATATACCCCTCCGTTCCCACTGCTAGTGAAAACTAGGGCAATACGGTTTTGTAAATGACCAGCTCAGATGTCTGATACGGGTAATAATTGTTATTAATGTAATGCTTCCTGGGAGAAATTTCAACTATTTAAACATATTTGTGGCTTACACCCAGTAAAATACAGATCGATCAATTGATCTTATTTACTGGGTTTAAGCCACAAATATGTTTAAATGTAGGAATTGTGTTGCTTTAATAAACACCACATGAGCAATCAACAGACATTGAGTGTGGAAGAATATTAAATAAAAAATGTTCCATGAAAAGCATGGCTCAATCTTCAAATGCATTAATATTCTAAATATGGCAATGTAACAGCATTAAAATCAGGACATATTTTTATGCTACATGTTCGTATAGTCCCATATACATCTTTCCGTGCAGTGTTTGCTACTTTACCAAGACTAGGACAATTTTTTCATCATTTTGATGACTCCAGAATCTTCCAGTACACACCAATGCTTATATGCTAGATGATCAACCTTTTCTGATCGATTCCACAACGTTTCTTTCACTATCTTATTGTTTCCCTATCTTATTGACTTGCTAAATTCACAGTTATGATCATGCACTTTGTCCACATTTGTATAGAATTATAAATATAATTATTTTATTTTATGTGAAATAGTATATAACTTTTTAACTAAGACGATTGTACAACCTTGATAATTGATTAATGAAAATGATAATATAATACGGTAAATCAAGTTTACCATTGTTAACTTTTGTAATGATTGAAACATACTTACCACATATTTATTACAAGAAAAATCTCAAAATTACCATATTTCATGTCTCTCATCTGATTGCATACCTACCGATCAATTTACAATATATGTTATCCATAACTCACCAATGAAAATGTAAAATGTAATTTATTAATTTTTACAACCAGTATTCTCTCTGTCGAAATTGTACTTTTTACCTTATTTTCGATATGTCTGATATACACTCTCATCCTCAGCATCATTTATTATATATATATATATATATATATATATCTCTATCTCTCGCCTTGTCTCTCTTTCTCTCTCCCTCTATCCCTTTGTCTCTTTCTCTCCCTCTCTGTCTGTCTCTATATCACACTTTTCCTGGATCTCCTGTGCTGTCTGCACTATTATCCTCCCTACCTCTCTTCTATATTTCCCTCCAGCCCTATGATGATTGTGGAATAGAATGTTAAGCGAATTTTATGAATTGTATTAATTTGTATATATATATGTGTACACTGATTTATTTAAAATTCAATCACTGCGTGATATGTCTCAATACGTTTTATGTTTGTATAAATATTTATGTTTTTACAATGTACAAAGTTCTGCAATTCAACCATCTGGCTGCAAATGAATTTTTAATAAAACCATTACCATTACATTACCATTACTATGCAATCACTTGACCAGGGGCCCGTTGCATAAAAATTACCATTGACACTGACCCTGTCAAAGAAAAGATTTCCCTGACGTCCCCCCCATCTACAAATTAATACACCCTACCCGCACCCTTAGTTAAAACTCAGACGAGTATTTTGGAGGACCAACCAACCAAGAACCAAGAGAACTTTGCCATCAATGGCAACTACCATGGTAACAGGGCTCAACAGCCAATCAAAATTAAGGTTCCCATGGTAGTTACCATTGTAAGTTTTGTGCGACGGGCCCAGAACTCCACTTTATCTTTAGTACAGGATCCACCTGGTTCCTGTATTAAATGGGTTAACATGTATTTGCAAATAAGATTCAGACAAACTATCTCTGGTTTAGTTTTTTACAGATCAATGTTCTTAATTACTGTCTTCTTTTATTGATTCAAGGTGTTTGTCTGAGTGAAATAAAGCTGGTTGCGATTGATGAAGTAGACACCATGCTACAGCTTGGATTCCAGCAGCAGGTATGAATCATTACCTCTACGTGGCAGAAATTATCTGGTAAAGCAAGTTTTTAACTTTTTCTGTTACATGGCATCTGTTACAGGCATCGTTTAACAATGTTAAATCTGAGATGCACGGCCCTACGTGTTATCAGTGTCTGTGATATGGTGTAATATTGATGCCCTAAAAAAATTGCGCTTCAAAAAGATCATCAAGAAGTGCCTCAAAAAATTAAAAAATCTTTGAGTTACAGGATTTACCATACTCGTTTTTCCCCAATAGACTGTAGTGTTGGAAAAACCGTTTGGCAAACGGTTTTTAAAATTTGTAATTCCAATCATAAATATCTTGATAATCAGACAGGCGAGCGGCATGTAAAAATCATGGAGTTCCTGACTGACCTAAAGGTTTATAATTATGATTACAGCATGACCTAAATCCAGGATTTTGTTCAGGATCTGAGGCAATGTTACCAAGTCACTTTAAGTTGCAGGAATTCTCTGGTATTGCAAGTGTTTAACTTTTCCGTTACATGTTTTAATTATTGAAGATATACTTTTTTATGATAAATAATGATTGTACTGATAAGATGTAATTGTGTAGAAGGGGGAAACAGGAAAATTGATTTTATTCAATATATTTTAGAATAACATATATAGATTCCAGTCTAAATACATTTTAGTGCCACGGCCGTTTGCCATTTTAAATGAAGAGTGACAAAAGATGTGCTTTCTCTCTCCAGTAACTTACAAGTAACAAAGGATAACAAGTTTAGATTTGTTTGGGACAAAAGAGAGCAAATTACTGTTGTGACTGATTTTATGATACAGCTTATGACCCCTGTTATCGAAAGTTTACGCAAAAAATAAATCACTCATCACTAATCAAAAAAGTTAGCCATATCCCATCTTGCAATCTCATATAACTACTGATGGTATCAAACCCAAAGAATGCTATTTATGAAGTATGTTAAGATGTTTAAAATGGACTTTCTTTGTTTGATTTAGGTATATGACATCATGACTCACTTACCGGATAACCATCAAACCATCTTTACCTCGGCAACCATTCCATCATCCATAGAGAAGATGGCATCCTCTCTACTCAGCAATCCTGTCTTCATCTCGGTCGGAACGGTGAGGATCTTTCCCCCCCCCCCTAACTTCCCACTGCGTTAGCTCTTTATTAACAACCTCACGATGTGATGGATCAAAGGTTCATCGTGATATAGCAATTAATGATGTTGATGATGATGATGACAAGGATGATGAGGGAGAAGATGATGATGGTGTAGATAACAATGGTGATGATTAGGATGATGATGATGATGGGCAGTAAACCAGTAGTCATAGTGGTGATGGTTGAGATGATGGTGGTGGTGGTGGTGGTGATGATGATGATGATGATGATGATGATGATGATGATGATGATGATGATGATGATGAGATGATGACGACGACGACGATGATGATGATGATGATGATGATGATGATGATGATGATGATTATGATTATGACGATGATGACGATGATGATGATGATGATGATGATGATGACGATGATGATGATGATGATGATGATGATGTCGATGAGGAGGAGGAAGATGATGATGGTGAAGATGATGCTCAGTTTTAAGACGACAGTGGTCATTGAAGGTTGTAATTCTGGTTCAAAACTAAGCCATGGAGTACAAGAATCAGGCCTATGGGTTTTACAACTCTGTCCCTAATTTTGATTTTATTTGTTGAACACATTCCCCAAGATAACTTGGGGTTACAGCAATTAAAGATGCTGAGTTAAATGAAAATGTGATTGTCTCCAAAGTTGTAAGTCACATGGATAGTTACATACAAGCCTGTAGTTGCTTTCTAAGTATTTTATGTAACAGATGAATCAATTGATGAATCAATTATTCTACAGCCTAGTACACCCTGTACATCAGTGAAACAGACCATCTTATGGGTAGAGGAACCGTCCAAGAAAAAGAAACTCTTTGCAGTACTACAGGATCCCAAACATTTCAGGTATTTACACTTGTGACTCTCTACAATGTTTTTTAAATCACTCTGTATATACTTGTATGCATGCAATCTGTTTCCCAAACTTGTTAATTGAATTTGCTTGTGTACACTTGCATACATATATGTCTGCTCTATTCTCTGCAAAAGTTGTGATTTGTCCTGTGCCTTTGTTTTATTTTGCTATGCACCTGAAGAAGCACAACATTTATGCTTGAACAATTTTCATAATGCTGACTTTTGTTAATGTCATAGTTGTTATTTATTTAATATTGTTGCTCATTTTCAAGATAGTTGAATGAGATGCTGTTTAAATGTTTAATACCAACAATTGTTTACATTGCTGTCTATATCATTCATTAAAAATTCAGATAGGCTAGTTTTGGACCAAATTATAATCAGTTACATGCTAGTTTTTTTTTACCAAGAATCAATCAACCTACTTTGCCGGAACCGTTGATATTTGAAGTGTTTCCTTGGGATCAAAGGTCAAAAGGGGTAACATAGAATGACTTATTGTTTCTTTGACAGGCCACCAGCCATAGTCTTTGTGGATTCCAAACTTGGAGCAGATTTATTGGCACAAGCAGTTGAAAAGGTATGCTTTACAGAGCATTAACATGTGAAGTAGAGAGTGTGAATGATGAAAGAGGGGAAGATGGAATGAGAGATTGTGGCTAGAGGAGTGAGAGGTAGAAAAGGTATTTGAGAGTGACATAATGAGACTACAAAGATAGGTGTAGTGAATAAGATAGAGGGAGAGAGAGGAGGGTGTAGAGATTGGGAGAATCACAATAATAGGATAGCTTTTTTTTGACGAAACTAGCTGGTAATAGGACTCTGAGTCAGGTTGTCCTGTCTGCCTGCACATGCATTTGGCTACAGCATCATGCCTTTACAGTCTTGCCCTTTGAATAGTACATAGGATACTCTTACCATTTCATGTCACAGAATTATGAAGTTGTCAAATCATATATTTGTTTGAAAACACAGCATGAAGTGAGAAAGAGGCAAGTATTAAACAAGATGTATTGAAAAATAGAGAAGTAAGACTGGGAAGTACATTTAAAAGCATACCAGCCCTTACAATACACATGAGCTGCAGAGAAAAGAAATATCAAGAAGAGAAGTTCAGAATGAACTATTGTCCTTGAGAATATCTTTACTTCTTACCCTGCTCCAAATATATCCTTGAATATTTCAGAGCAGTACGACTTGTAGGTTGCCAGTATGTATGTATAAGGACAGAGCCTAGGCATACCAAACATGCCTTGGTAACATGATACATGTCAGTCTCTGGACCTAGGTGTATGGTGGCTGTACACCTTGTATCTTAATCCACGTGATATTTGGTTTGGGATGAATATCAGAAGACCAAGTAGCTGAGGGGACATGGTATGCTTTATCGACAAGTTCAACTTGGGTGTAATGGGAAAAAAGATGATGCATTTAAAGGGCAACCCAACCCTTGTATAAATGAGTTCAATTGTATGAAAGCAGAAAAGTAAAATTAACAGAATGGTGGAATTTTGAAATAATCAGACCAATAATAAGAGAATTATGAATGTTTGAAATATGAGATCACTACATAAGTGCCAAACTCAAACTGACAATTTGGTCCATGGATTGTGAAGTAGAGTCGGACACAGACAAGTCTCCTGCTTGTCGTGCACAAAAATATCAATAATTTCTGTTTTTGTCCAAAGAGCCTTCTCCCTTGGGGCACTACTCAAAATATAATGTAGATAGCATATTAATTTAGGTCACTGAAGAGAAAAGACACTCCTGATCCATACGTCTTTGACATTTTAGTCATTTTGTGTGTTTGAACAAATGGGAAAATTGTCAGCCACTATGTATATCATAGAGACTTTACTGATTTAACCAATATGAAGAGCCCATACCATAGTGATTACAAATTGCAAAAATCATAACTTTCTCATCTGTTTGTGCAATTTTATTCAAAATTTAACCAGTTTGCCTCTCAGGTATTTCTCCTTTCTTCTAGAGAAGTTTACTAACAAGGTTTAAATTCTCTTTAATATAGAGTATGGATATTCTTGTAATAAGTTACTCTTTACACTCACATACCATGTTCATTGAAATTTGGATTTAAATGTTAATTGATGCAGGAAGAAGAGATTTCAAAGAATAATTTAGGCATGCATGGCATTGAATGTTATACCAACTGTTGTTAACTGATTGAGAAAATTTTTTAGCTGTACATTCTAAAAATTCTTAGATTATTACAGTCAGACATTATAAAACCCTAGTTACTGATGTTAGAATGTGAAGATTTGTCCAATTTCACCCGAGTCCTGATGCAATAATTCATTTTGAACGTTTCTCTTTTGATGTAGGCTTGATACAGGTACTACCATGCTCCATAGACAAGAGTTAATGTTAATTTGTAACTTAGTTAGTTATCACTTTTCCTCACATATGAACATTATTAACTAGAAATTAATTGGTTTTTCCATGTTGTTATTTATATGTTAGAGCTGTGGTGTAGCCGTAGCATCATTACATGGAGACAAGCCTCAGATTCAACGTAATGGTATCCTGCAGAGGTTCAGAGATGGTGCATATGATGTCTTGGTCAGTACCGCTGTCCTGGGGCGGGGTATTGACCTCCCAGGGGTCAAGATGGTCATCAACTTTGACATGCCAGGGACCGTAGAGGAGTATATACATCAGGTCAGGTCAGGTCATTCATTTTATACAAAAAGTAACATTTTTTATGGACATTATTCGCATGACCGAAATTTGGTAACCATTGCAACATTTTCTGTGAGGGTACATTTTTTACTTTTGTGAAATGCTTTGAAAAGCAGCTTTATTTAATATTGTTATATGTAGAAAATTTTGAATTAAGAAGTTACTTTGATAGAAAAGTGTACTAGACAATGTGGGACCTTAAATCCACAAGCCTTGCTTTCAATCAAGGTCACCTCATCTTTTTGTTGTACCGCCTTACTCTGTTCACTTGTTATATTCATGTCATATTTGTAATGTGTGTTATGAAAGAAAGATAAATAAAACTTGAAACTTGAACTTGAATGCCATATCAAAGTCAAACAAAAAAAATTAGCATAACATGTGTGTTGATGGTGAATGTTACCACTCATCCTACTTTGCATATGTTAAATTGCCCACACTTCGTTAAATGCTTTCTCAAGATACATGTATACTTTGATATAGAATAATTTCTTTTTGTTTTGTTTTTCTTTCAAATTTCGCGTTTCTATTGTATCCTTTGAAACTTCCCATTCATCTTTGCACCATCTTTCTCTCATCTCATTTCTTTTTAGATCGGGAGAACAGGGCGCTTGGGAACAAACGGAACTGCCATGACCTTCATTAACAACAGCAGCAAAAATATCCTTTTCAGCATTTGATATCTTCAACTATAAGATGATGATATGTCATTTGAATAGGCCATTTTCGCAATGTAACAAAATTTGTGCATACGCCAATGTGAAGTGCCTCGGTACAAATTATTTGATTCACCTGTTACAAATAAATGTAGCTCAATAGTCAGAATAGTCATTAGTTGATGCTACATGGGACAAACATGGCTTTTCCTACCTAGCAGCATGTAACATATGCAATTTCCATTCTGACTATTGAAATTTAATTATTTGTAACCTGTGAATAAAATAAATTTGTATTAAAACACTTCAAAAAGGTGTATGCATAAGTTTGGTTACATTATGAATATGGCCCATTAATACTCCAGTTAGGCCTATAAAAAAATATGATGTATTGCCCTTTAGGTGCCAAAACATGGTTTGGTAGGTCGGCATACTTTTCTTTTTAAACTTTAAAAAAAACTTTTTCCTCTTTGTGCTGATATTTCTCAGTTTTGAATGCTTTTTTCTCTAAAGCAGAGCGTAGATTTCAAGATTTTTGGGTCAGTTGCAAAGGGCAATACAACATCTTTTTTGTTAGGCCTTATCTCATACAGTGTACATACACTGTTTGAAGTCTGATGAGCACTATGAGTCAAGTTGTGTAGTTAAGTAAACTTGATCTTGCTCTTCCCAATTTAGAAACTAAACTAAGGTCCTTTTTGTATCAGTTATTTCCAGTAATTATCACGTTCTTGTTTGTGTATAGTCTTAGATTATGGGATGTGGAACTAATTTATGATTTTACATCATCCTGTCACACAAGATTATTTCCATGTTTATGATTCCTTGACAGACTGAATTTATTCACAGAGTCTATTTTTTCAACTTATGGAAGCTAGTGGAGCCTGACCAAACAAACCAAGACGATGTCAAAACAAGCCGAAAATGATGTCAAAACAAGCGACTGTCCATACATGTTTGGCTTGAGGAGTAGTCCGCTTCAAGTCATTGCTGAACGACTTAGGGTCAGATATCCAATATACTTAGCACAATAGTACACAAAATCTCCTGGACATATACGCCACAACAACTACCCTTACTAGGACAATTCAACTCCACCCCCCCCCCACCCCCGAAAGACTAACCCTAGGTTTAATAACGTACGAGGTAGTTGTCTGATGATAATCAGAAATTTGTAAAGGGGGCGCTGATCATTGTTATGGTGCAATTGTTCGCAGGGGGTAGTCAGTCAGACACAACTTCAGAAACTGAGTACAGGCAAATACCCAGAATATTAGTGAATATAGAACCCTCAATGTTCAATGCCAGGCAGTGTTTACAAAAGACATGGGGAAAACCTTTCAAAGTCAACCTAACGACGCTATAGATTTTTATACGAAATAATGCTGTGGGTCGATTATTTTCAAAATCCCTGAGAAATAGGTCCTGTTAAAATACCTTCAAGTTCTATGGCAAACATAAAATAAATGAATCAACAGCAAGTTTAAAGTGAAAAGAAATACCAACAACAGGTCGACCATGGAAGATTTTCCCCATGCCTTTGAACACACATTAAACATTGAAAACACCATATTCATTGTACGCTATTCTCCGTTTTCTGAGTATTTAGCTGTACATGTACTCTATTTTCTGAAGTTGTGTCTGACTGGTATAATGTATACAAAGTAACAAAGGCCTAATTGAAGAGCATGGTAAGAAAGGGAAGAAAGCATTAATCACCGGAGCAGTAGCAGCATGTGTCTGGTAATGCTGCTTACAAAATGAGAAAACAAAATGGCTATAGGCATGAAATTAATTTTTTATGATTTAAAAAAAATAATATTTAAAGCCCCACTATACTATACTTACATCTACTTGCGCCCCTTTTATAGTCGGTGCCTGTTGGTCCCCCATGATCCCCTTTTTCTTATGTTAATTGAGAGCTGATTCAATGTGATAACCACCTGTTATTGACCTTGCAGGGAGGTCTAATCCCCCCTGGCCAAACTAGTGCAGACAGGCTTTGAGGGTTGCACCTTTCTAGATAAAGGTAACTTATCAAAGGGCTTTACTGTGTTTATATAGTCCTGTGGAGTGGAATACATGAAACAGGATTTGGCTTTATATTCGTGATGTGAGAGAAAAGAAAAACAGATGCTGTCTGTAGATCACGTTTCCTTGACCATAAGATATCATTGCACAGCTCTTCCTGCAGTTCACCGGTACCCTGAAACCCCTGGGTGTGATCCTGCCTCCCGAGCTGATCAACTCTCCTCATCTTAGCTACCACAGACAGCAGCATCGCTCAAGAGACAGGCGGGTGGATGCCTCCTCACATCGCGGCATGCCTGGAGGCAGTGGTTACCATGACAACAAGAGGAGTAGAGACAGGTGGGTATCTTTCAATTTGAAACAAGCCATTTTGTGAGAAATGATTTGTTTTGTAAACTCCAGTCATTAGCCAAGAGTTTCTTTGAGTTGTACCTTGGACTCTTTGTTATCATCTTGTTATCATCTTGTTATCATCTTGTTATTTGTGTTCTTGGAATTAAGAACTAAATCTTTGTTTAAGAATCGAAATTGTTAAATTGAGGATTATAAAAATTGTAAGAATTAAAACCTCTTAATGACTTACAGTTGAGCTCCATTAGGAAGAACACTGTCGCAACAAACTAGTCATAAAGCAGCTTTTTCTTTCTGGGCTCCCTTCTTTGTATTCCTATTGTTTTGTAACCCTGAGATAAACAAAAGTTTTGATATAGTAAGATGATTTCCATTGCCCCAAGGAGTTTGTTGTAACAAGGTGACACTATAAGATAACCTCCTTGTACCTTATTAGATGATTCAACTCTGAGTAATCAGCGATATACTCGTGTGTATCTTTTTATCTTTCCCAAACTTCTACAGAGAAAGTGTGACTGATATCTTGAAGAAAAGGAAAAGAAAATTCAAGCCTTGAAGTTCTGCCGAGGACTGTTGCAGCACGAGACTCGACTCGTCTTTCAGATGGCTGCTTCAAGTTTTAGGGAAGACCGAGCTAACATAATGGTAGATAGCGATCAAATTGATATACCACATCTGTGTGCGCAACAAGTGGACTATTAATATTCACTGATTCAGTGAGGAAATTTCAGCTCCGATTACCCATGCAAATCTTCCATAAGGGGATTCCGTCTTCAATTCAATCTACTGGAAACTGGGCTTGCTTTAGGAGTTGATGGGGTTTGCTTTGTGATTGTTTCGTAAATTGGAATAAATGGAGAATAAAGCACAAGAATCCAGTCACCATAGTATCAAAAGTTGCAAGGGTATCTCAGCAAAATGAACGATAATATAAAGAGAGATAAAAGTCCATTCCAGTTTTGATACATGCATTTCATGATTATATGCTCTCATGGCAGGATAGATTTCTATGTTCACGGTATTCAGATAAGCAATGATCTTGAAGAAAGCCATGTTAAAACAGAATTTATGTACGGTCAACTATGCTGAACACAAAGTTGCAGAAGTTGAATCATTTTTTTAATTTTTACCAAACTGTGCAAAACTTGTGTAAACTTGTCTTATTTTACCTTTCCAAAGTCAAATTTGGGTTGGTCAAATTATTTTTGCAGTCTCAACAGATTTGACTATGCCAGAGTAAACTATACATCTACATGTAATGTCGATGGCAATACGATTTCAGATCATACATGTAGATTGTGATTTTCAGTTTGCTTATTTCTATCAGACTTCGTCATATGAACATCTTTGACAAATGATTGTGAAATTTCTTTTTTCTGTTATATCAAGTAAACAGCCTATTTATATACCAGTAAATAACTTTACTTCAAAAACATACTTTTCTACTTTATGTATCATTTGTGTCCTCTCTAGTTCTGTAGCATGTGCATATTAAAATTAAACCAGAAAATATTATCCTTTGACATAAGAACATAACTCATTACCGTATGTAACAGTTGGTCAAAGACATGTATGGTAAAGTCTCGTTCAGATATGGCGCAGTAGAAAAAAAAGGACTGGTGCTTATTTACCAAGCTCTGTCTAATAAGAAATGTATTACACTTCATGTCATCAAAAAACAGCACTGCGGTTTTTCGGATAGAAATAAACTTCTCATATAGCAGAATGTGAGAAGCAATCATAAGATAAAGGAGACAGAGACACAGAGAGAGAAAGAGAGATGAGAGAACCAGAGCTGCACAACAGAACTTGATAAGCAGAAATAAAGTATAGGTATGAAAGTGAGAGGAGATGGGGTACAGAGCAGAATAAAACTTGAGTCTAAATTCCATTTTTTTTTTAAAGAAGAAATCTTTATTCCTAGTCCACTGATGGAATTTGTCACCCTATTTTGCTCTATAAAAGGGCATATATTTCATGACACCATTTTTTGTTGACGAGTTTCTGGCAATCACTGAAATGAAGTGCTAGACCCACAGGCAAACTAAATATATCTATTAATGCTACAATGGCAACATCACTGAACAGCCAATTGAATACCGGTAAAGGTTTCCATAGAAGCTACTATTAATGGCAAAGTTACCATCAATGGTCACTTGTATGCAACAGAGCCCTGAACATAAGCCTTTTAAGCACCACTGTCCTACTTGTTGCTACTTGTTCCCTCTATATAGAAAACTTTCCCAATCGGTGCCTGTTGGTCCCCCATGATCCTCTTTTTCTCATGTTAGTTGAGAGCCAAGTTAATGAGATAGCCACCTGTCAGTGACCTCGCTGTGTGGTCTAATCCCTTCTGGCCCAGTATTATTGACGGTCTTTGATCTAATCCTTCAGCAATAATAACTTTGTCTCTCCTGTTCCTTGTACTTTTCTTTTTTCTCTCGTCCTTTATCATACTTTCTTTCAGTCTTTTATACTGTACATGCTTATCAATTATACAAAATACACACTTTTTTAACTCTTGTTACTTTTCTGTATCAAATCTTTCTCACTTCTCTCTGTATCTCTTACCCTCCTTGCTATATTCAATACTTTTTCATTCATTTCTATTTTTTCCATCAGCTTGACATTTACAACATCCACCTCTCAGTATTTCTTAATCTCTCTTCAGTTCACTCTCTTATATTTTAATTCTTACTTCTCTTAACAACAAAAAATCCATTCCAAAAACTTTTTTCTTCAACATTATATTTAAATCTTGTACTCTTTCTCTATCTTCTAATCTGCTTCTCTCACCTAAAGTCGTTCATATACACAACTTGTCGAAAATGACACCAAACTATGTAAAATTCTTTTCTCATCAATAAATCTCTTTATTAGGTGAACCTGCTCACATAACACGGCTCAAACATTTCCACACTACATCCTTGCGCTTTCTATCTGCAACTGTGCAAAGAAGACGGGCACAACAGTACATAATTTACCTTGCAAATATTTCTGAAACGGCCACGCAGAAGGAATACATGGACAGAAATATGACCTACCCAATCTAATCATTAAATATAATCTTCATCTCCGTTGGATTCTTCTTGGTCTGGTACAAGTAGAATATATGCAATTCACTTGCAGTACAGTTAATTTGGGATTTCAGGTGACTTTTTGAAAAAGACACTTTCTTTCTTCATTTCGAAATATAAAAATGTGAAGAATTAATACACAGCAACATAAAAAGAGAATTTTGGATTCCGCAAATGTAGCGTGCTACTGTAATACAAGAAATGAGATCCATCTAACTTTTAAAGTTCCATCATGGAATCAATCTGCAATTCATATCATAAATCTCATTTTCAATGGTAGGTCTTTTTATACATACAATAATAAATCTGATCAAATTCCACAAGAGACATCACTCATCATTCTGTTGATCACCTCATGCGGCATTTGATTTTGGTTATGAAGTGGTCCCCCTCCAGGAGGAAGGAGCAGAGAAGAAGTGGTCCTTTAACCTTCGAAGGTATCCAGGAACTTGAGAACGACATCCTTGAGCGTTGCTTCGGTCTGTGGGCTGAGCTGACCTTCAGTACGGATGGTGTCCAGGAGAGCTTGGTGGCTGGAGCGGATGTGAGCAAGGAACTGTTCCTCAAACTTGGTCACCTTGGCAGGGTCGATCTTGTCCAGATGGCCACGGACACCAGCGAAGAGCACAGCGACTTGGTCCTCTACGGCCATGGGAGCTGAAACACAATTAAAGAATAAAGAAATACATATGCAGCATATTCAATAATCAACAAAGCTAACTTGTTGGACTGGTTCTACAACACATATTTAGGTGACAATTGCTCTACAATTAACTTACTACACTAACAAATGTTTAAGTTCATACTTGGAACAAAACATTGAGCTGACCCTAAACCTGCCCTTAAACTAAACAGCAACCCTGTAGGCTCATTCAGATATGTCAGGGTAAACCACTACCAAGAAAGAATTTATTTTTATTTTTAAATACAGCTTTTTTCCATGTAAGTGAATGCCAGCTGCATGTGTGAAAGATCCTGCACGTATTCACTGGGCTCTTTGTTACAACATACAGAAATATGGCGCACATGGCACTTTACGTTGTCGTACATCGTCATATCTGAACTCGGTCTAACCCTCTACCTTTGACAAAGAACATCTTCATAAGACGAGGGTAGATAAGAATATAACTTACTGTACTGTCCTTGTTTGAGGAGCTCAGTGAGACGGACTCCACGGTTGAGCAGGTTCTGTGTGGATGCATCCAAATCAGAACCAAACTGGGCGAAGGCAGCTACCTCACGGTACTGGGCCAGATCAAGCTTCATGGAACCAGCAACCTGTAAATTAATGAGGACATACATGTAGTCAAAGTATTAAACAACATTGGCTACACTTGCCCTACTCAATACCCTGCATCAAATAATGATTTTACCTTAGGCAAGGGAGAGGAAATATGATGTGCCTATGCCTTGAACACATGATACACCTGGGCCCTGTCTTACAAAGAGTTGCGATTGATCCAAAGTCCTCAAATCAATCGCAAGTTTGCAGTCTCCTATCTCTTATGTACATAGTTGCGAAATAAGTTGCGATTAATATTCAACTCTTTGTAAGACAGGGTCTTGGTGTAGTGAATTCATTTTTATTCATGAGCACAAAGTGGACTACAAGGCCATTGTATTTATTTTCTTACAATGGTGACACTTCACATGAAATCATAATATATAAACATACATGAATCAAATAATAGAACAATGAAAAGCCATTTATCAATGCTTTTTATCAGGACACTTCCATAATTATATGTGTTGCTTGTTCCGAAGCAACAAATGTGGGCTGGAATATTAACAGGGACAGCAACATTGTCCACTAGCATATACATGTATCACTATACAATGTGCTTGAGGTTGGGAAGAATGAGATGCTCACCTGCTTCATGGCCTTCACCTGAGCAGCGGATCCTACACGGCTCACAGAGAGACCTACGTTGATGGCTGGGCGGATACCCTTGTAAAACAACTCGGTCTCCAAGAAGATCTGCAGGATTACAAAGAGGAACAGCCATGATAGGGGAAAATTATCAATGTTAATATTTAAAATTATCTCGTCAAGGCAAGAACTTTTTTTTCTTTGTCAATCAGATGCCCCATCTCCCTGGTTTACATCTGTTGAATACATTTCATAAATCATGCTGACTAGAGTTTGATAAGAGTCCAACAAAAAATTTCATGCCAAATGCAAAGTTTAAAACTATATTTTGAATGATTACAAATATTTCATATAAATCTTACTAAACCATTCCATCTTTTCAGATATACTATTTTTCTTTTCTTTTTAAACTTATGTAAACTCTCTGAAGAACCCATTCCAGTTTGTCGAAAACAAATATCAGGTGAATGAAATGCCCAGTACATCTTTGATAATAAGGAGCGAGAGTGTACTGTCTATACCTGTCCGTCAGTGATGGAGATGACGTTGGTTGGGATGTAAGCAGACACATCACCAGCCTGGGTCTCAATGACAGGCAAAGCAGTCAGGGATCCACCACCAAAGTCTGGGTTCATCTTGGCGGCTCTCTCCAGCAGACGGGAGTGAAGGTAGAACACATCACCAGGGTAGGCCTCACGACCAGGGGGACGACGCAGTAGCAGTGACATCTGACGGTAGGCTACAGCCTGTTACACACAAACACACAGAGAAGTGAGGAGTTTCAAATTGATTGCTCATTGCAGTGATGTATAGCCCAATAGAAGTGATGTTCAAATCACAGTTTATTCAGCATGCATAAGTGTATAAAACTACAGCAAATGTACATAATCTGATTTGACCATGAATTGAATATCTAAATCTGGCATTTTAGCAATGTGTTAATAATATATGTGAATATTTTTCTACAATCCTAAGAAAGAAGACAGGTGATCATCATAGAGATCAAATAAATCATGAAGGAAGATATAAATCCCTCTGCCAGCATGATTAACAATGATATCTTATCTGCAACGGCTACTATTAAGACAAACTGTGTGTTGGGTGCTATTTCTCATTACAACAAATAGGACAAAATGGCCCTTTTCTCAGTCATGGAGCTTTTTCGACCTCATCTCTATTTCCTTTCACTGCTGACAGGTGTGTATCGCCCTATCCCTCCCTCCCACCACTTCCAACAAGAGGATGAGTGACATACCTGTTTGGAAAGATCGTCATAGATGATGAGGGCATGCTTGCCGTTGTCCCTGAAGAATTCTCCCATGGCACATCCTGAGTAGGGGGCCAGGTACTGTAGAGGGGCAGCATCAGATGCAGTGGCAGAAACAATGATGGTGTATTTCAACGCATCTGTTTAATAACAAAGTACATCAATTCAGTTAGACTCATCTGATGGGTAACTTAATTATGCATTCAAATTTTCATTCAACATTGTTTAAAAACAACATATAGGGGATTAATCAATATTTTGAGAGATTTTATTGTTGCTAGGTCAATTAAAACTTTCATGGTTGCCTGGAGGAACTTTTCTTGCACATTTTGAAAATACAGTATGCACACAATTTACATGATTCAAAGAAAACCACAAAGTCAGTCATGAAAACAAAGGTAACGGCAAAGGAAGGTGTCATAAAGAAACATTTAATAAATTGATTTATTTTATCCCACAGACTGAATTCATGTATCATTTCTTCATAAAAAACCTCTGTAGCATTCTCAACTTGTTCATCACTTCTTTTCTCACATCCACAACAATCCATCCACCCCTTTTCAATCCTGAAACAACATACCAGAGTCATGTAGCCTCTTGACGATCTGTGCTACTGTTGACCTCTTCTGTCCGATGGCAACATAGATACAGTAGAGCTTGTTCTTCTCCTCGGCTCCATCATTGAACCTCTTCTGGTTGATGATGGTGTCAATGGCTACAGCAGTTTTTCTACAACAACAATATGACAAATGAGATTATCATACAATATATATAAACATTCACAAAGTTGCACTCCCTAATATTTTACAGCTAATACAATGCAATAATGTTTTTGTTTTTTTTGCTTTACATTATGCTACGAATGATTTGGAAACTACGCTTGTACAAGGCCTCAGGGATTTATTTATGTAGTTCCCAATTTCACTTTCTAAATTTGCTTATGAACTATTGAGTATCTTTTGTATCAATGTCATTTTTAACCGAGAATGGAATAAATGAGAATTGAATAGAATTGAATAGAATTGAATATCAATTTGCGCTAATTTTCAGCCCCATTCATTTTTAAAGGGGTTTAATGAAATAAAATCACTTTTACTTCAAATGTCCTCAAACCATCAGGTAAATGACCAAAAATGTCTTTATAACTTGAAATCCCTTGGAACTAACACACACACATAGCCAGCCAGCTTTCTAGCTTACCCTGTCTGCCTGTCACCGATGATGAGTTCTCTCTGTCCTCTGCCGATGGGTACCAGACTGTCTACAGCCTTGATACCGGTCTGCATGGGCTCACGTACAGAGATACGGGGGATGATACCAGGGGCCTTGGTACCTACACGGGCACGGTGTTCTGTGCCGAGTGGACCCTGTAAGTTCACAAGAAAATAATGATGACTTGTTGAACTTCATAGGTCTTAGACCAGAATAGATTTTTGTTCATGTTGTAGATGATTGGTAATTTCCCAATGCTTTCCTTGTGTTATGAATACGAAGTACAATTTGACAATGAAATATATACTTCTGTTAAAAGTTCAAAGCAAAATGGTAATGTACTGTGGTAAGATATAGAACTGCTTGCAATACCCCCCCCCCCCCCCCCCCTGAGCATGTTACCTTGAGCTGTTACACATGTATGCTGATGATGCAATATCAAAAGTAATTTTCAAATTATAACACCAGCACAATTGATTTGAATCACCTTGTCAAGGCTTGTAGGTCAAGCAAGTCCACATTATCATAAGTCCCAGTAATTTAATTGATCAAATGTTAACCACAATTAGGTTGAGAAGCTATTAGGCTGAAAAGATGTAAAAGGCAGAAACTAAGAGGAAGCTGTGGCCTAGGACACTTACCTTGCCATCGATGGGTGTGCCCAGAGCGTCAACTACTCTGCCTAGGATCGACTCACCGACGGGAACGTCTACGATAGCTCCTGACCTCTTGACAACATCACCTTCTTTGATGAGTTTGTCGTTACCGAACACTACAACACCAACATTGTCAGGTTCCAAGTTCAATGCCATACCCTGTAACAAACAAACAAAACATTACTCATCATAATCAACTGATCATTCTCTTGAAAAACAACACATCTCCCTCAACAGAGATGTCTAGTTAGGATTGTTGTTGGTGTAGTTGTGGATAACATTTCCATCAATACCCCATTCCTCTTGGGTTGCCATCCAATGCTTCCACAATCCACTAAGAATCTATTTCAATCAAATTCTTCTGTTAAATTATCCCTGTATTGAGGCCTAATGATGTACTAATTTAGAGGTGTAAATTATTCATCTTGTGTTACCTTTCTATAAACAAAGAAAGGCTCAATATTACAGAAATTTGTTTCCCCCTTTTTTTTCAACTTCTTCAACTTCTTAGAAATTCAGTTTCCTTGATGAGAAATTACCTTGAGACCACTGGAGAATTCTACCATTTCTTCTGCCTGAATGTTCTTCAGGCCATATACACGAGCGATACCATCTCCAATTGATAGTACGCGACCCGTTTCTTCAAGGTTTTCTTTGGGTGTGTGACCAAGAATTCTTTCTTCCAAGATGCTGGACACCTCAGCTGTGCCTGGGAAAATAAAAGACAAAAATTACTTACAACTGTTTTGGCAAATAACAAATGGCCGTACTTTGTAGCAGTAGTTGCATGTGGTCACTTTGATCCACAAACATTTCAAATAACTCTTTCCAATGAAATGGCTAGGACTTTCAAAATGTTATATTGTTGTACTGTATTTCATGTATGCTTCCTTCCCTGCTCATTTTGAGAGGAATATACAGTAGCATTTCAGAACACAAAAATATAATTTTTCTTTCTAAATAACAAAGCTTTCTACTCACTTGGTCTTGGTGCTGATGTTGTGACATTTCTGTGGGATACATATGCGGCACCTATACATCTTTTGGCGACCTGAAATAAAAATCATTCAAAAAATGGGAAATCCCTGAATACAATGCAATCATTACAAAAAGTTCAATTAATCAAATTAGAGACAGGAAAGGTCTATCAGTATAAACTAATGAACTTTGTAAAAGATACAAGTTATGAGCTTTCTATTTTTCAGATTCATAAATATATGTTTTATTTTCATTATCTTTTTCCAGGGTCACAGAAAGCATGACAAACAGACTAAACTATGTTTGCTCCACCAGGAATTCCAGATGTCGACAAACTCTGTGACATCATATGATTTTCATTCTGTATACATGTAGACTTTGTGGTGGACTGGTCATGGGCCTACTTTAGGCTGAATTTGATTTCAAAAGCATCATCACAATTATAGTCACACAATTGATTTTGCAGCAGTACAGGACAGTATATTTGAACTATTCGATTAGCTTACAGGGGGCCGTTTCTCGAAACCAACTCCATGACAGTCATATCTTTGTCGCCGACCTACGGAGATGTCATGAAGCGGATAAACCGTTTCACAAAGCCATGACAGACATGATATCGATATATCGCGATACTAGCAGCTCAAGAACATAGTCTTTGTCACGATCCATTTGATTTATGAAAAATAACCCAAAACAAGTTTTGGGGCTAAAATTGTTCAAAAAGAAATATATACATATAAATTCTCCTAAAATAAATAATAAATAGTGTCATTATCATATTTACATCATCAAATGATTTGCATATTTCTGTAAAGATTCTTAAATTGAAGAAAAACCGATGAGTGTTTTTTTTCGACAGTCGAATCAAAAGTTAGTTGAAGGATACCGTAATGTGATAGTTTATCAATACGTACTTTTTTGTTTATTGTGACGAGAAATTTTAGGCAAAATGTCTTTTCTCAGCCAGTTTTTATTCCAGAGTCTCATAAATACTCGTTATATAATTGATTTGATATTGAAAATATAATTTGGAAGAAGTAATTAGAGAGGGAATAATAATGCACATAGGCCCCAAAGGTATGACGGTATCCTAAGAAAAGACTATGTATCGACTATGGAAAACGGTGTGTAACATTCTTACCTCTCTTATTTATATGTTATAGTTTAATGATTTGTGATTTAATGTTTATATTCAGCTTTTTAAAGTTTCTGTATAATTTGTATTCTCACTTTTGTATATTTGTATTTCGCATCCCAGAGAATTACGTACCGAACTCGTCTATATTTTTCTCAAAATGATAGTGAAACTAATCGTCCATTTCGCGGCCCATGGAATGGCAACAAATTGACTTGTGATGGCGCTTTACAGCGATTAAAAAGATATGACAGGTTCGGAGCAGTGACAACTCGCTTGTCGCGGAAGTTGTCGCTCATCTTGGCAAAGACGGCTTCGTGAAACACTTAGCTGACAAGTTGCGCGACAGTGGCGAGATGTCGTTGATCTTGTAGTTATGACGGTTTCGAGAAACGGCCCCCAGCTGATTAGTACTCGAAAACTACTTTTTACACTATCCAAATATTAGACCATCAACTAAAATTGATTTCAATATATTCAAATAATTCTCAAGCTTCTTAATAATAATAACAAAGTTCCAAAATGTTCTACAATTTGTGGTATTAAAAGAGTCTCAGGGTAAGATCACTAGCAACACCTGGCTGCTACCATTCTTAATTGAATATATTCAAACTACTTGAATACTTTTAAATAGGAAAATTGGTATTAGTCCTAAACCTGGTATGTAAAAACAGTTACTAAACAGAAAATTTCGAACATTTCAAGAGGTTTTATTCTGTAAAACCTGAAATTTAAGGTTTAGTGGTCCATTGTGTAGCTGGCACTGTCACTTTGGAAACCCTATTACAGTACGAGGCCGAATTGGCCCGAGTGCCAACTTAGCCAGATCCTGTTGTAGAAATGGTTAGTTTCATAAACTAAAGACTCTAAATAAGCAGTAGGCCTAGGGTCCGAAAATGTGGAATTAGGATCATCATCATTTTCGTAGATGTTTTTTCAATCAGAGCTCTGCGGATTCTTGAACTGCGCGCTGGCGATGCGAAAAACGGATTCTGCATAAGAAAACAACCCGTTCACCGTCTATTTTTATGGGTTGTTCGTCTTCCCGAGGATTTATCGCTTATAACATGAAAGCATCTGTACAAAGTTAATGTAAAATGCATCAGGAAAATCATCGTCAAATACGTTTTTCGCAACGGCAACGCGCTAATTGGAAACAGCTGCGAAAATGTGGGTTTCTTTTTTTTGCGGACGTGTCTGTCAGCGTTTTCAAAGACGATCCTTGTATAGACTCTATGCGGACAATCCTTATTCCCAGACCAGAGCCCCTGTTGATGAGGATTGTCCACATTTTCGCAGACGATTCTTGGTATCTACCATTCCGCACGTTGGCGATGCGAAGAACGGATTCCGCAATGATGATGCATGTGCACTTACGCAGCACAGAGACTTTCACGTCAATATGACAGTCGACAATGAACTGGGGGTATTTTATGACGTGCGGATCGGGAAACCCGCAGAGCGCCGTAAAAAAAAAAACATCTGCAAAATTAACGATCTTTATGGACACTCCTCATTCTCGGACCAGCGACCCTGGCCGTACTGAGAATGTAAAATAAAATTCACATTAACAAAAATGCTTGGACTAGCCAATCAAAACTCAAGACAAAAGTCAATTAAAAAGTTAAAGAGTGTTTCGCCTTAGGCTCAGGCATGCTTAGGCTTAGCTCAGGGGCTCTACTTTGAAAGTTGCATGCATGCCTTGGAAATTGGAAAGGTGAAGGCATGAATAGGCCTTATCGCAAATAGCCTCACGCAAGGGACGATGGGATTGAAAAGGGAGCAAGAGCGCCGCAAACGTCTGATCGCGACGATGCGAAACGCTAGCAGCCGACGCACTCTGTGTATAGTACACACCTACGTACTATACTACGTACATCGAACGTTTGCTTATTCTACTTTCAGCTCCTATACCGATCAAACATCTCGTGATATTTTGTCTTGCAAACTCACCGATTACATTGATTCTACATGATGGGTGGTGGAGACAGATGTGCTGTCTATGGATGCAACAATAACCGAAGATATCCAGAGAGATAAGAATGATTTTGATGTTTTACTTTCGAGTTTTGTGATGACACAGTGGGAGGCACTGCATGCCTCTAAATCTAATAGAAACAGTGTTACGAGCGAGTGGCGAAGGGAATCGTGTCGAGACAGCTACGGCGTTGTTGCCAATAACAGGCGCTAAAGCTGACCTTGTCATTCTTAATGCTTTTCATCTACCTGGTAACCTGGTTTAATTTATTTGATTGCCCCTGTGATTTTCCTTTTTTGAAAGAAAATTGCCTTATCAATACATTGAAATCAATCATCAACATTTTTGTCTGGAATTCGGAATAGGGGAAGTTGCAAAAATTAGTTGAACGAAATGAGAAAATAAGTTCAATTGACAATTTTAAATCGTATACATGATGATTGAGATGATTGTTGATCTAATTTGTGTCTTCTTTTTCTTCTCCCCACAGATATGTTGTGAAGAACCATGTTAACAACTAAGGTTTCACAAGTGCACAGATCCTCGGAACTATACGCCCAGTGGACCAGGCGTTTTTTTTCTCAATCCTATAATATTTTTTTCATAGCGAAGACATCCAAATACATGCGATTGAACCTAAATATTTTGTGTGTCTTTTTATTTAGACTTGAGATTTGCAGACATGGAAAAAGATAAGAGAATAAGTCATTTACACAAGGGCGAATGTCTGAAGAGTGCGAAAGAAGAGCTGGCAAAATATAAAAAGAATAAAAGAAACAAATGCTACATTACAAGCAGTATATGTATGAGATAGAGGATAAAAATGTGAAAGGGAATGTGATTAAATATTCGGAGATAAAAAGTTGTGTAAACGATGACCCAGCTAGCAATGTTGTAGCCAAAGTGAATGAGGGGGGTGGGTGAGCTGTGGCATTCCCATAAGTTTTCTTGGCAATATATATCTCTTCCTCCTCACTACTTTTCTCAACAAGTACATCTCTTCACTCCTCTTCTCAACACGTACATCTCTTCACTCCTCTATACTTTTCTCAAAAAGTACCTCTTTTCCTCCTCTCTTCTATACTTTTCTCAACAATAACGTCTCTTCACTCCTCTATAGTAGCTCAACACTTACATCTCTTCCCTCTTTATATTCATTACTAAACAAGCAGCTATATCTGAATCAATTTTTTTTTTAATCGTCGCTCATTGTGATGGCTTCATTAATGTTGGAGTCGCTATTAACCCTTACAAAAAAGTACAATTGAGTAATCAAGATATTTTCTCTCATTTTATCTCTTCCATAAATTACAAAACTGTCCATACACAGTAGAAATGAATAGATACAAGCCCATGAAAGATAGTTGTCTTATATTGAACATTTACTTTATTTCTCATATGTATACATTATAAAAGGCAATCAGTATCATGTAAACAAATTTACAGATCATAAAAACTAAGGACATGTATTTGCTTCATACGAGATAACAAACTTCCAATTCATTTTCGGAAATGGAGATTTAAATTATGAATATTGTTGATTTCTGGGACTACCCATCTTCCATCATCAAGTATCAACTTTTCCTGCTGACACTTTAAAATCTCAGTGCTCAGCTTTATCATCAATCAAGCTTTTCTGTCCAAATGGCTTTTTCAGCAAGTTCAGCGTGCTTTTCACCATTGACTGGTACGCGCCTATCCCTCAAAAACTTCTTGAGTTCAGTGGCTGAAAACTGTAAAAACCTACAAGCTCCGTCTGCCATAATTGCAGTTAAGTACCACAAAACAAAGATTAGTTCTTTAACTCTGGGTACAAGTATCAAATTGTTTACAAACTGCGGCTGAAAGAGCATTAAATTTGATTAAAAATAGCTTCGACTTCGAGTAGTACTATACAAAACGTGTGACGTTGTATGGCTTCCCGAAAGCCGAGATCGTGTTTGCTCCCTTTTCTATCCCAGAGGCCTTTGCGCGAAGGGCGCCACCCAGCGACAAAGGCTATTTGCGATAAGGCCTATCATGAATGGTAGCACTGCACTGTACAGTTAGCGGCTGCAGGGCCAGGGTCCCATTTGTTACACATTGAAGATCGACATGTGTCTAGAATTTATTCTTATAGTTTCCAACAGCACAATGAAATTACTTCGTATGTATTGCATCAGATAAATGAGAAAGCATATAGTTACCTGGGGAGCTTGCCGGGACAAACTCCTGGCTGCAGCCGCTGCTAAACGGACAGAAACCTGGGCCATTTTTTGGATCTGTACTATTGCAAAAATGGCTAGTGGAGAAACTCGCCGACTTCACCGGTACGTGCTGCAAAGAAAACTGTGAAACCCGTCACTGAAATATTTCCCAATCGGATGGATATTAGACATTAATGATTACAGTTTAAAATGTTATTATCAAATTATCCTTTTTTAAATATTAAAAAAAAGATATAAAATTATATTTAACTATTTTTAATAACCAAAAAAACTATTTAAAAATGTTTTTATTCATTTATTAAGGATATTTCAGGAACGAGACAAACATGGCAGCGCACATAGTACAATGTTTTTAAGCGTATCTTCGAAAAATTTCTACTTACATATCCATACGTTTGCAAGAAGAACAGTTAGCAGGTAACAAGCCAGAAAAATTGTAATGAAAAATACAATCAAATTCTTTGAGTCGTTTATGTAACCTTATGACTGATAACCACTAAATAGACACGTATTTTTTAAACGTATCGTTTTCATGGCCCGATACGTTGAAATGTGTGTAATGTCGTGCACAGCCTATAATAACACGCATATGCCATATCACATGCGTAGCCTGCATAGCCATAGGAAAACGATTCAAACAGCGGGTTTGGGCACATTTTTTTAAATGTAAAGAATCTAGTAATTACAATTTTGACTTATTGTTTAACAAGAGAGAAGAGAAAGTAGGGGTCTATGCATGCACAGACACGGACGGCTGCTCAGCTCATATTGCATTTACAAAAAATACAAGGATATCCTCTTTTGGACATGATTTTGACCTTGGATTATCTATATCTTTTTCTAGTGCTTTGTGAGCCCCTTGTGGTTGATGTACCTTTCGACCACTCTTTTCCACCGGTATGAGTAAGAAATCCTGTAGCTCTGGATGATATTATTATTAAATTAACCAGTTTTGAAGTGCTTAATTACCCTTTTCATCTAAATGTTTGAACTAAATTAGTTTTGTTTGCTTTGTATTTAATACATATCACTGTGTAACATTGTATTTTTTTAATATCTTTATATCAAGGTGACCTCTGAAGGATATTCTCAATCTTATTTTTTTGTAAAAATGGCGAACAGTGGGAGCAGATCACGCAGCAAGAGAGAGGTAAAGTTATATTAATATAAAAAACTTTTTTTTAAAAACAAAAACAACATATTTTGTGAATAGTTTTATGTATTTCTTAACTTTAAATTGCTTAGACATGAATAATTTTGAATAAAGCTTAACATTGTAGTTAGTGTTCTAAAACTCGAAGCCTCCAGATGATATAGTTTTGTCAATATTAAGGACATCAAAATAAATGTGCTCCTAGATTTTGAATGATTTTCTTTTTATCTTGCATTCTTTATTGACAGAACTCAAAAATCTTGCAAAGTTTGATGTTCAAAAACCCTGGCAAGAAGGTAGCAGAGTTTGCCAACTTCAAACCAGAAGAAAGTGAGCGAGAAAAGAGAAAATTACGTCGATTACAGGAAGAAGAACACCAACGTCATTTGCAGTAAGTGTATTTCTAATGGCCTATAATCATTTCTTTTTTTAACCAAACAGAAACGGTGCCACATGTACCATGGTATGTTTTGTTCTCATGAAAAATATTAGAAATTTCTGTTTCATCATTAATCATTATTCATTTTGTTTATGAATTATGTTCATTTAATGGAATCTTAAAAGGTAAATGGACATTCATTCTCACTATTATCATTTATAAGAATTAAGTTTTTCAATTTGCTGTTTCATTTTGTTGAAAATCAGGATTATGTACCGGTAAATTGTTCATTTAGAAAGGAAAAGTATGCTACAGTGTACATGCATGGACAGAATATTGGCAACTACAATATGTTCATACATTTGTTGATTGTAATTTTAGATTTCAAAATATTGTGAAACATCGATATGTACATGCAATATACATTGGATCTATTCAATAACTGAACTGCATGTTGTTCCTCTCTGTATCAATATGTAAATTTTTTTCAGGTATTTAACAATTTTAATCGATATACAGTGTACATTCAATTGTCCGAATTGTACCCAAAATTATTACTTGAGCTGCTTGGAAAATATATAAAATACAAAGTTTCTGGCAAAAATAACGTGTTAGTCATAAATAAAGAGAAAAAAATGCCTCTTATACATTTCCTTCATATACGATTGGGTTTTGTTTGTAGACAGGAATGTACATACATGTACATGTATGTGGAAGAAAAATGTTAAAAAATATCTTTACACCTGATTTTCAAAAAATATATATCTGGATATACTTCAGTATTCCAAATAGTATTAATCGTTAAGCTATAGTGTACAGGTGTTCAAGAATAACCCAAATGTTTGTAAGTTTACATCTGATGGTCTCTGAGAATTTGATTTTCCTCTTTGGTACTCACAGGAATCGCACCATGTATGATGCCAATGGTCATTTATCATCCACTGGTCAAGATCTGTGCGATTGTTTGGGGAAAGACTGCCCAGGATGTCACTATCCATGCAAGGACTGTGGGTCAATCAAATGCGGACCGGTCTGCAGATGTAAACGGAAATGGGTCTTTGACCTAATCGAAGACGAGGGACAAACCTACTGTGTGAGATACTGAATCATTAGTGAAAAGTGAAAGTGGATTAAACACCAGTATGATAGACATGCCGAAGGAGTCCTAGTACTGTCAAGACTCAAAAGGATGCATGTTTGTACTCGATGGAAGACAAGAGAAAGATTGGAATTCATTCATTGGAGCGAAATGCCTCTTGCTTGGACATTCATTGCTGTGGAGGGACTCTGCATGCATTTATGAGATACTGTGAAGTCTGTGATTAAAATAATACTGAATGGAATATTGAATCTGTCAAAAGACAACAGCAGAGAACACGATCAAACTGTCTTATGTTTATTCACAGCACCTGCAGGTACATTGCTTGTGTGGTCAATGTAGTAGTAATTGTAGTCATATTTCTGAAGGTTGATTTTTTTCAAACATTAATATCTCTGAATGTTCGTTGAGCCATAAGTTGATTTGCCCAGACGTTTATACATGTAAAGATTTGTACTTCCAAGGATTTGTTGTAACAAAAGTTTGTAATACTAAAGTGAAATAGGGTTCCTTTCCCCAAAAATGCAATGGGCCTGTAATTTCAAAAAAGAAATATGGTAGTGTTTTCAATTATGAATCCCATATTTCATTATGGTCTTTTAGAATACAAACATTGAGGAAAATTGAAATGTATTGTTTTGGGTTTTCTTTTTCTTGAGACCTTATGTGTATCTACCTAAGTTGTAGCTTAACAAATATGTCTTTTATATTATAATACAAGTTGCTTATTACTCATACCACTTTTCTAAACAAAAGCCCTGAATGCCTCACAGAAAATCAAAGAATGGTTTTTGGAGAAAACAGAAATAAATGGAAAGATACGTGTACATGATAGAAAATGTCAAATTATCGTTAACATGGTTTTTTGTTGAAAACCCTAACATAATTGTGTTTTTTTATGAACATGTTTGATATGACCTAGATTATTGACAGTGCCAGGTTCTACTTGTACTTGAACATTTAAAATGTGTTTTATTGTAAGCTGCAAATTTGCCTTTTTGATGTCAGTTCACAATATTCCCATGATTGTACATATATTTTATCTTTGTTTATTTTGTTAATAAAACATGAATGCTAACATGAAAAATGTTTTCAAAAAAGATGCTACTGTATCGCCTGTTTATGATCATTGAAAAGTGATAATATCAAAATGGATACTTCCATTTCAGAACTAGTGAATAAGTATATACATGTAAATATGATTTGGGGGAATTAAGGCTGTCGCCATTTCTTTACCTTTAAAAAAAAAATTAAATCTTACAATTAATTATTTGTTTGGAATTATGGAAATGACTAATATGTATATTAAAATGCTGCTTTAATGATCATTATTAGCAATACTGGAATGCTTGTCAGAAGAGCTAAGGAGAAGCCACATATTGACAAATGTACACATACACAAGTCATGACAAAACGGACAATTGGTCTATAATCTGTATCCATTTCAAAAGGTACATATATTTAATATGTCGTATAAACTGGTATAAAAATGCAGTTTCCAAGAACAAAGTACAGAATTAGGGGTCATATCATTGGATCCATGATAATGGCAAAACAGAAAATACAATACACTGTATTAAAGCACCAAAATTGTGCTGAGCTTCATATGAACACATTTCTTTGTCACAGATGAATGCATATTGAATTTCAATACAGTAGTACCTTGTAAAATCTCCTTAGGAACCAAGGAAATTACCTTGTTATATATGGGGACTATCATAATTATCTTATTATATATACATGTATAAGTGTTTTGTTACACGAATCACATTGTTCTTTTTATTAAAAGGAGGTTCCATTGTGTTATCCCACCTCTAGCTGAGCTGTAATAAACATGTTTAGCAGAATTCAAGAAAAGTCTTCTCAACAGATACCTTTTTAATATTCTTTGATCAAAAGAAATCACATGATAACACAGTACATACCTAAGTTTTATTAAGTACTGAGCTGTGAATAAATTCTTTAATAATACATTGAAAGTCAAGTGAAGAACATAAACATTACAAAAAATACATTCTAAGAATTTTGTCGATTTTAATAGTCACAAACGACAGAAAATGTGTAACTTTCATATCAATGAATAAGTACAGTGTGGCTTTACTGCCTTGCAAAAATGGATGAGTATGAGTTCATACTTAACTTTCAAAAAGGGGAATGGACTTGACCCAACTGCTATCATGACAAGTTTGGTATTAGCATATCGGGTACATGCTAGCTGGCTCATTAAAAGTCTTAACCTACTGAATGGTGAAATCTTTAATTTCTTGGGCAGGTTCTGTAACAGTGGGCCAAACCTTATCAAGAATTGGCTGACACCAGCTGAGTCTAGTTTACTTTTGCTTTTTGCTTTTCTCCTTGTTGAATAAATTCTAAAAGTCATTACCTCTTTTCATGTAAATACATTTCTGATAACAATATAGATAATAGATATATAATTTTATTGAAAAACAAAATGCTTTTTAAATGATTATTGATCACATGTAGTTTACAAAATACACAATACAGGTAATTAATTATCCACACACACAATACAGATACCTATCTCTAGATGTACAATAAATATGAGTTAAAACATAAACACAAGTGTATACATAGACTTGTTAATGGAAAGAAGTAAAAGCTAAGACTAAGTCTACTGTTCACTGATTGTTTTGGAATATTTGATTGCATCCTCTTCATCATAATTTCAAGGAAGAAAAAAAATCCCCCCCCCCCCAAAAAAAAAAATCATTAAAAAAAACATGACTGACAAAGAAAGCGGACAAAATTACAGTTCCTCAGGTAGACAAAGGAACATCCCTCCACTGCTATTATGTAAAAATGTGTAGAACAGGTGTCACATGCATATTCACCTTTTTACATGATAGCAGTGAAGGGATGTTCCTTTGTCTACCTGAGGAACTGTATATGTTGTCCGCTTTCTTTGTCTGTCATGTTCATAGTGTATACTGGCCTCATCTTAAACTTTTCAACAACAACAAAATTTTCACAGTGAAATAAAGATAACTAAAGCCTGTTCACATATAACATTTTTAACCACAACTGTGTTTATGATGATATAAGTGCAATTGATGCGATTTTTATATCTTTTAACAAACAGATGAGTGAGCATGCATAGGACCTATGTTGTGCACAACTACATGTACTTTTCAAATCCCAACTTGTCATTCATTCACACTTGAAAAGAAAACAACAACACTACGGTTTCAAGCATAAATGTGAACGAGCCTTTATCATACAAGTATCATGATGCCTGGTCTTGCGTTCTCCCTCGTCTAGTCCTCAGGTTAGATTTATCTTCTGTAGGAGGATCCGTACTGGTACCTGTGCTGGCTGATGTTGGTTTTCTTTTTGATGCTGGTTCCGTATCAGAAGCTAATAAATGACAAAAGAGATTAAAGGAGAGTTACACTTTGTTCAGACATGACTCAAAAGAAATGTCACGGTTCTGCAGAATCATGTACAGGTATAGGATACAGATATATAACAAAAAGGTCAATATCACATATGCACACAAAAATATGGACATAGAATAAAGACACAAGCATATTAAAATGTTTACAAGGAAGTGATCTAGGGCCCCATGTCACAAAACTTTGTATCAATTGATGCAAACTATGACTGATATAAGTTTCTGAAATCATTGCATTTGATGTGTCATTCTTAAGTATGCTACAGCACTGTGAGAGTTCAAGTTTCCATAAACCAAAAGAGCACTGAATATGTGGCTAAAAGTTTCATACTTGCTGCTACGTGGAAATCATACAAACAGTAGACTTCACCATCAATCAACGTTTTTTTAGCTTGCAGTGTAAATGCAGCTTGTATCATTATTTCTTATTTTGCCCTGTTCATACCTTTTACATCTGGTTTTTTTAATCTTTTATTTTTATACCATCTAAGTTACTTCAATCATCCCCCCTCCTCTTTCTCTCTCTCTCTCTCTTCTTTCACTTATCCTCCACCTTCATCCCTTCTGTCATCCATGATCTTCCATCATCCCGTCTCTCCTGACCTATTCTATGCATACCGCAGTCCACTCACTCCGACCTTTTCCCTCTCTAGCTCTCAGTTCTACTTCGTCTACAAACATTCTCATCCCTCGTCATGCCTCTTGACGTAACTTACTGAACGGAAATAATGGATCGGGAGCTTGAAGTCTTTGGTCTCTGTCCTTTTCAAGCATACTGATGTAATTCTTGGCGAGTTCAATCCCACAGTAACCCCATGCCGAGAACAAGATGACTTTCAGGAATATATTCTGGAAGTGATCAATAAGTACCAGTTGTCATTTCATTTAAAAAAATCACTACTTGTGCAAGAGCTGTAGCTACATGGACAAGTACAAGACGCCAAGGGGTCATAGCAGGATGTAACGTCTCCTTGAGCCTATAGAAACAGCAATGCGTCTCATAGCAGTCAATACATATATACTATTAAAGTGTGCTGAGATACTCCTCTGAATTATGAAAAGCCCAGTTTCAATATCTTCATAGTTTTCAAATTATCGTAAATCTGTAACTAAAATAATTCAAACATGTTCATCTGTTGTGTTGTTACTCGTTCTCCCTCTTTAACTCAGCCTTGCTTTAAAGATAATCAAATTATCATTTGCTATGAAAAAAAGTTAAAATGGGTCTGAATGGGTCTATGTATTGGGAAGTAGTGAAAATATACACTATATTCTACATACATCTAGAATTGGAAAGAAGAAAAAAAATCAGATTTAGAAAATAATCCAATCCAGTTAAAGGTATAGACCAGTTTTGGAAATGCCCCCTCTCAAAAAAATGAAATGTAAGCTCTTATTACCAATCATGTGAAAGAATATGTTTTGACTAATACGTGATGATACAAATTTTGCCAGGAATCCGTCTACTAATTGATATATTTGGTAAATTATCATATCTATCCGGCCTGGATAGATATCGCGTAATTATACATCTTTCTGTGTACAGTGCTTGTAACTTTACCAAGACTGGGCCAAATTTCTGATCATTTTGATGATTCCAGAACCTTGCAGTACACACCGATACTTATATACCGGTACTAGATGATCAACTTTTTCTGATCGATTCCACAGCGTTTCTTTCACAATGCAATCGCATGACCAAAACTGGTCTATACCTTTAAAATTATTTTCATCAAGATCGCCAGGAGAAAATAGATGATTTTCTTTGCCATTTTACCCTGACTGCATGTACATGTATGTATACAGATATTTGTTACACCGCATAATATGATGAGCATGGCAAATGTGGGGCTTGATGCGACTTACCTTTACAAGTGGGTTTGGGAGCAAATAGTCGTTAGCTGCGAGAGCAAGAGCTCCTACCAAACATCCTAGGAAGAAACCTTTTACAAGCCTGCCTCGATTATCTGTAAGAAATAATGAGGGCAAAATGAGTGATATGGTGTCAAGACTAAGTTCGGAACACAATTTTGCTCCATTTAATTTATAAGTACATTTAAAATGGGGAAAGTGTAAGAATAACCCTCCTAAAACTAACCCTAACCCTAACCAAAACACTGATTCTAAAGCCTCCTTTTTTTTTAATACCTTTGTTTTTCTTTACTTTAGTTTTTACTTTTACTCTTTACTTTAGTTTTCTCCTTCACATTCCCTTCACAAAATTTTTCAGTTGTTCTAACAATTAAGTTCTTCATTTATAGCTTCTTACTGAGTAATAATTATATCATTCAACTTTCCTCTAATAAAGATAAGATCAACAAATCAAATCTTTCAATACAGTGTCATTTTTTCACCCCATGCCATACAAACAGAAACTCCAAGTATTCTTGGTTTTAGTGCCCAATGACTGATTTTCACATTGCTATATTCATGTCTTTGACCTTATGGGTATGATTTTTTGTTTTCTTCTTCAGTTTCAAAGAAACATATATAACATACAGGTAAGTGTTTTTCCTCATTCTACAGATAAATGCAGGTTGGATGCTTGAGTGGTATTAATCGGACACTGCTATGCTGAAGGTTGTAGTAATCCTCGTTTGAACTAAACTGATTAGAGAAAAATAAACAGTTTAATTACATGAAAACTGAGAAAAACTCACTAATTCTGTGGGCAAATCTTGCTCTGTTTGCTTGATGTAAAGCTTTGATCAAAGCTTCATCTGGCTCATACTGTAATCCATCCTATAAACCAAACATAAAGAGAATCATTAGAGTTTGAAAATAAAACTGATAACAACATAAGTATAAATCAGGAAATATACCATCGACTGATTTATTTGCTAAATAAGATATTAAGCTTTTTCTTTTGCTAATTAATAGCAATACTGTTGCCTTTTATTCAAACATGATTTATAGAATTCAATAAAGAACAAAACATACATGTTGGGTAATGGTCACAGTGGCAAAAATTACTAGCATGTTGATAACCTAATGAAAGGAAGATTACCCTTACCCCCCCCCCCCTTAAAAAAATGCTTAGAAAACTTCATCAACCTTTCTGTATAGAACTGATGAGTTTAGAAAGTCACAATCATTTATGATGTACTGTTTGTCCTACATAGTTTAAGAGATTAAAGATATTAATATAAATTTTACACTAAGTATACATGTAATTAAATAATCTTAAAACCATTGGTATACCTGTTACCTTTACGAGAAATGCAACATCCCATAGGGAGATTATTTGCAGGGTACTTAAAAAGTCAAGCATGTCGTTTAAAAAATTGAAAATATCTAAAACAAATGACAAGATTCACCATTTGTCTTGCTCATTGAATATTTGCAAGGTCAATAAAATGCTATGTAAAGTGATGTTTAGGTGATAGTAGGACCAATTATTTCTACACATATAACTGGCAAACTTCTGTTTGTAACACACCAGCTCACCTGACTAAATGTTCTCTTGATTTCAGAGAGACAAGTATTCTTACCTCAAATGATTCTATTGCTTCCTTGAAGTGTTCTGCACCAACCTCAGCAAGACCCTTGTAATAATAACCCTGGAAAAAACAGAGAAGAGAACAATTAGTTTTAGAACTGAGAGTCTACTTGTTTTCACAATCATCACCATTATCACTATCATCATCATCACTATTATCATCACCATCATCACTATCATCATCACTATTATCATCATCACTATCATCATCAGCACTATTATCACTATCATCCTCTCTATTATCATCATCACCATCATCACTATCATCATTACCATCATCACCACCATCATCACCATTGTCACTATCATCAGCACCATTATCACCATCATCATCATCACTATCATCACCATCATCACTATCATCATCATTATCATCACTATCATCATCACCACCATCATCACCATTATCACTATCATCATCATCACTATTATCACTATCATCATCATCACCATCACCATCATCACTATCATCATCACTATAATATCATCTCCATCATCATCACTATTATCATCACCATCACCATCATCATCACCATCATCACCATTATCATTATCATCACTATTATCATCACCATCATCACCATCATCACCACCATCATCACCATTATCACTATCATCACTATTAATATCACCATCATCATCACCATGGGGAAGGAGGAGCCCTTTTGTCTGGTAGTTGAGGTTGCCATAGTTACCTTGTACCAGTCAGGTCTAAGAACGATGACCTTCTCTGCATCCCTGTATGCATGGTAATGTTGTTGAATGATCCTGAAGCATTCTGATCGTTGAGCGTAAAGCAGAGCATTGTCTGGATCCACCTTGATCTCTTTGGTGAGATCTATTATGGAAGCCACTCCTCCTGGGCCAGTGCGGTGCGACTCTTCCTCCATCTTCTCACTGCTCAGTCAAAATGAATTGGAGCTAGGGAATGGAATCAAGAAAATGTCATTATTCTTCCAGATGACAGGAATACCGAGAGGAGAGGAAGGAATGGATCGAGTCAATATGATTCTTCTGCCAAGTCAAACTACTCAAGAAGGATTAGAGATGGGGAATCTTAAAAAGAGAGATGGCAGGAATGATGAGTATAAATCGGAAAACTAATAAGAAAGTTATGCTTTTTTTTAAAGTACCAGTATGAAAAACTATGGAACTTAGAAAATCACTACACAAATTGCCTATTTGGTTATCAGTTTATGATGTCATTGCCTCACTATTTATCAATTGATTTTTATAATTTTTATCCCATTTATTTCCCTTTTTATCCCCCAAAACTCGATTTCCTTTGCCCACGGGGAAAATTGGAAATTTATATTATCAATTTAAAGAAAACAATTGGTGGACAGTGAGGCAATGACGTCACAGACTCATGAGTGAGTTGCCAATTTGTCTTGTGATTTTTAAAGTTTTTCATGTCATTAAAAATGTATAACTTTCTTATTAGTTATCCGATTTTGCTCAAAAATTGTTTGATTGGTTTGTCTGATTTTTGTGCTTCTATTAGAGGCAAGTTATTTTTGTAGTGGACTTGCCCTTTAAGGTACAACTAAAGGAAGAGGAGAAGCAGGCCCGTGACTAAGGGGCCTGCCCCCCCCTCCTCTAGGGACAATATCGAGGTCTGCTAAAAAAATTATAGGGCCTATATATTATTTTGGTTTTTTAAATTGTACCTAAAAGTAAACTTGATTTTCACTTTCAGACAGAAAATTGCCAAATTTTTCCCTACCCTTTCCATTTGCAGGGGGTTGTCCTCCTCCCCCCCCCCCCCCCCCCACTTTAGCGCTTCGCACCTTCGAAAGGGTATAAGGTACTCAAACACCATTGTGACTCAAGCACCGGTCAAGGAGCTCTACATCCGCATCCCTTGCCTGCTTTACCGTTGTGGCTCGAGATCGAGTCGATTGCCAAAGAACAAATTCCATGTTGTTCCATGCATGAAAACCAAACATGAAAAGATACATTGTGGGACCACACTAAATAACACTGACTCATCATCACGACACTGTTCTTCTAATATTCTTATCTTCCACTGAATATAATTGGTAATAATAGTACAGCTTTCATATTCAACAATGTTATATGGATTCTCATGTATTGTCATCCACTTAACTAAAGTAAAATGTGAAATTCTTACCAAAATCAATTCTTAACTTGCTTCGCGATCGCGTCTGGACACGGGCTAATGAATATTCATACGTAACTCCAAAAAGGGGCGGATCATAATCTCCGCAGCTGGCGGCGTGGTATGGTGGGGATGGGTGGGGGTAGGGGGGCAGGGGGAGAATGGGCACAATTAAGTCTGAAATTGCATGACAACTGAAGGAAAAAAGGGAGAGAAAGAGTTCATCACGTTTGATGCCTTACGATATTATTGGAGTACATTTTGTTTTAAATGTGTATCATCATATTTCTGTTGCCTAACAGCCCGTCTTTTTCATGGTTGCCTGAACAGGCTGAAGATATTTCGAAACTTTGTGTTTCATATACGGGCCTTACAAGTTTACCTTAATCATTTTGATCTATAATCCATTAATGATAATTTGATCACAGAAAGGCATAAAAACATGGCTCAGAGCAGTGCACTGGATCCTTTTTTGCAAAGTAGATAATATTAGCATGTGGTTGGATGAACAAACTTTGTGTTTGATTTTGGGACTAAAGAAACTTTGTACTTTTGGACTATCGACCCCCGTGATCTTGAAATATTTAACTAGGCAACTTCCGATAATGAAGACACAATGACCTTTTTTGCAGCATGAAAAAGAAGGCTTTACTGAGTGACAGTCCTGTATGCATCTCTCTGTATAGAGCTTCGTATAAACCAATGTAGGTATGCCATTTTAAAACAAGATGAATTCCAATTAATTATGGACCTACCGTGTTTATATTTCCTTAGAAATTATATTACTATCTTGATCATAGACGCCTATATTATTTCGCATACTAGCATTGTAACATATGTGCAGCCCCTGTTTTCGATTAATTCATTGACGCTAAACATGCGCATAAAAAAGTGTACCAAACTTTCGTAGCTCCTAATACAAATTCATAACCAATATGACTTTTGTGATGAAGAGTAACTTATTTTCTGTCCAATTATACCATATTCATAATATTTCTGCCACGGGTGACTGAGCACCAGGCTCTTTAAAGTCAGTGTTGCCAAAAACGCCAAGTTTGGGCTGATGGAACGAATGTGGGTCAGGTCATTATGCATCCCGGATGTTATGTGCTTCTTTGGTCTCAGTGCTTCATTGTTTAAAATTATGCAATGTTTTTTAGGCTTTCCGATAGGAGCTTGTTTCATACTATTGTGAGCAACCTATACTAATTTCTTGTCTCAGGATTATCTATTAAGTTCTTTCTGCTCACCCATTTACCTCAAAGGATTAGTGCCGCGGCGGGACTCGAACCGTGGACCTTGTGATCGACAGTCCGGTGACGTATCCACTCGACCACAACACCTCTACAAGCTGCTTATCTTGAATAGCCGATGAAAACCCAAAGCTTACTTAACCCAAATGCAAGAAAGAATACATTATGATGATAAGTATCAAAGAAATTGATAGTAGGCTTCCACAATAAGATAACATCCCAAATAAACTTTATCCATTTTGTATCACTCAATGAGAAGGGTTAGCTCAAAGAAGGGGTGCGAATGAAGTCAAGATAGTAGGCGCTCATCATAAGACAATATCATGAATTTTGCTTGTACTAAGCATTTCCTTGAGTTTGAGTTGATATTAACACCTTTTCTTTTCAACCGCCTAATAGTAAAATGTAAATAGGTGAGCAATTGTTCTGGAAAGAGATAAAACACAAAATGGCTTTTGACCCACATTCATTGCTTTAGAGGATTTTGACAATACTTTTTTTTCTCAAAAGCCTGCTGCTCAGTCATCCATGACAGCACAATTATGAATATTATATCACTAGACAGGATATTAGTTACCCTTTACTATGATATATAACTTTTTTTTATTAAAAAGCTACCGGTTCTAGGACAATTACCCCCCTGGGAATCCATCCCCGGCCAAATTTACCAGCGGGACAATTACCCCTCAGGACAATTACCCCCAGATAATTACCCCCCCCCCCCCTCCGCCCCGAGGACATCTACCCCAGTAGGACAATAATTACCACCCGTGGACATTACCCCCCCCCCCGCCCCATGAACAAAATTCTTCTTTTATTAAAACCAACTTATTATCAGAGTGGACTTTCCCTTTAATGACGGGTAATTTTCGAGGGGTGTGGTAATTATCCAAGGGGCTAACTTTCGGGGGGTATAGTTTTCCGGGTTGTAATCTTCCGGGGGTGATTTTACAGGGGCCCAATTGTCCTGATAAGTTAATTACTTATTGCTATATCGGAGACTAATAATCAGACTGTATGTAGGCCCTAATAAGTAACTATTTTGCAGAGGCATGCATACAATAAAAGGCATCAACTTGCTGGCCGAAGGTGAAGTAATCAATAATGAAGATAGCTATAGGCCTTTTTGTAAGGGTAAGACAAAATAGAGAGCTGCAATGTTGATAAATCAAAACAAATGACAGTTTGATTCCTCAAGTTGAATTAAATTCTGAGGAACCCGTCTTCTAACTTAATTTCTTGTTCTGTATTGCATTTTCCCACCCATCCAATATGTATTCCGATTTTCTTTAAAGAGCCATCGCCATTTTATTGAATTTTTAAATGTGTGCCTGCAAATTTTTATTTTAACAGCAATAATATGATTTACTGAATACTAAAGTGACAGTATTAAAGTGTTAAAATCATATAATGATTATAGGAACTTCAGGGGATAAACTGCTAGGCTATAGGCCTATCTTGGAAAAGCAATTAAGAGAGATCATTTTATCAGATACATTGAAGTTGAAGAGAGGGAGAGGGAGAGGGAGAGAGGGGGGAGAGGGGGAGAGGGAGAAACTCAAATTAAAAACTATAATAATACGTAATTTTTATATAATGTCTCTTAAGCGCTTTACAAATATACTATTACCCCGGTCATTGGATTCAGTGCTTGCCCGCACCCCCGCACACACTGTGTGCACAATCTCCACTCTGTAAAGACTCTTCTTCTTCTTAAAAAGATGATAAAGGAAAAGGAAAAACTAAAGGATAAGGATTGTTATAAGGAGCCGGGGGGCTCGGAGAGATGAGGAGGCGGTGGTATATAGGGGGTATGGGAGGTCAGAGGAAATGCCTGTGTGGTGCGATATTTAGTGGAGTAGGAGGTAAAAAATAGTTGGGGTAGCTCTATCAAATTAATATTTTTCAATCCAAATAAACACACATATGACGTGGTAGAACGATAACAGGTATAAACGTATTAATTACCACGTTATTCCGATCCATATATCGCCATCTCTCAATGTGATATTGGAATTATTATACACTGAAATTCGAACCGAGCGATCGTATGGAGAGTCTCTGTCGAGCTGCCGAGATGGAAGCGAGGTAAATTTACCCTTTTTCACATTCTGTTAACCAAGTTAGGTTAACTTGATTTCAAAATCAAAGTATATATTATACTATTCGAATGGACCTTATTGCCTATAATGCCCATTAATGTGAAATTGTATCTCTATTACAAGGCTAAAGATCCAGTAAACTTTAAGTATTGTCCCATGTATTGAGAAACATGTGCTGTATTCCGTGTAGTGTCACACTCGTAGTCTGGAAGTTAGATGTGGGGACACGGCAAAAGTAATGCAACATTGTGAAAGTATTGTGATCCATTTGGATGAAAATTAGTTTTATAACTTCTCTTTTGTGAATAATGATAATGCTTCCAAATAACACAAAATCTAGATAAGAGTAATGAAGGGGGTTTTCGGCCACTTATTCTTAAGACAAAATCCTATTTTTTGGACCCTTTACTTCTGTAGAGATATGAGTGTGAGGTATTGTGAATGGATATTTGAAAGTGTGTTCACTCGTCACACAACATAACTCTTATTTTTATTTTAGCTACGAGGAAGCAAGGTTGCACTGACAATAAAATACATGAAAGAAAGTATTCCCTTTTCGTTATGTTTATTGGGTACTGATGAGGCTGGCCGTACACTAGACAGCAATAACCATCTGATTTGGGTCATTTCTTTAATAAAACTGACATTTGTTGTCATTCCCCAATACAGATGGCAACCCAGAGATCTCGTACCGTGGGGGTAGCTATAGCCCACAATGGCAGCTTTTTGTGTCAAAACATTTTCTCCCCGATTTTCTTTATTTAGATCTAATTTTCTGATGTCTAAATCAGATGTAAATTAGGTCGGTATGTCATTTGTCCTAATTACAGTTATCAAAATTTGATAACTTAATATTAAATACGTAATTTACGGACTTACTTATATGAATTATCCAATTTGTATCTCAGATCCGCGAAGCAGTACGTTCATGCATTCGAAATATTACCCGGCGGCCGATATATTTCCGGGTCCACCTACCAAAACATAGCCAAATGGCCAATCAGAGCACTCGTTTCGTGGGAGTTCGTTGGTCAAGCTGGGCCGACTCGTACGTAGCTACGGTAGCTATTGGACGTTCGAAAAGAAAAAATGAATATTCATCAACTAAAACCAAGACGGATAATGTTGACGATGAGACTTTCTCGGATTAATCATTAATTTAGGATCTAAATGAGCAAGCTATCGTAAGTCAAATAAGCTATATATATGTTATTTTTAATTTGTGTTGTAATTGCAGCAGTTATGAGGATGTAAAGAGTGAAAATCTCGTTGCATATCTCATTCATCGCGGTCCGGTCGAACCGAACCATTTGTTCCGTACAGTGCCTCACAGAAAGAGGTCCCCATACTTCAGTCTCTATAATCGGAGGTCTAGTGGAGCCAGACGTAGTCTCAGTGGAACAACCGACGATTAGAGAGACTGAAGTTTTCGGTCTAGCCGTACACTTGCAAAGTGTAGCCAAGCACAAGCCGGAGAATCGGAATGAAAATGCATAAATGGTAAATGTGAATATTGCACGGCGATTACATAATGATCAATGATGATAATGAACATGAATAAATGCGATGTACATAATGAACATGAATAAATGCGATGTACATAATGAACATGAATAAATGCGATGTACATAATGAACATGAATAAATGCGATGTACATAAATAGAGCTTACGACAATAGTAGAAATGAAGTCGAAAGTCCAATGAAGATGAAGAGAGTTGAGAACGAAGGAAGGGGCTCACGCGATGATGTGTGCGGAGGCTTGAAGGCGGAGATGCAGCTTCGTGTTTGTGGCTGAAGAGCGGTGACGGATCTCGACGCTGACGCTCGTGATAAAGATGATGAAGAAACTCTCAGGCGAGAAGAGAAGAGAAGAAAGTGACGCTCGACGATGAAACAGTGAGTCGTTGATGTCGGAGGCCAAGGTAGAAAATGCAGACATCAAAGCCGGCAGTGGTGCTGAGCAGTGAGTCGCTCGATTGATGCGCCAAACTTTGATGATGAATGTTTAGATGAGCTGCGGTGAGTCGAGCTCATGTGGGGTGAAGAAATCTACCGGAGCAAAGATACTGGCAGCTCCCAGCGGAGAACCAAGGGGCCATGTCGGGTCTTGATTTAAACTGTTCCACTGGAAGACTGCCAGCCCGCTGAGAAAGTTGACGTGCCATGCAAGAGGTGATAGGCACGGTAGAATAAGCCTGGAGAGAAAATCATGGAGCGTGTGACTCAACTGAAGATGGATTTAGGAGTGAAGTGCGTTTCCGCGCTGATCTATAGTACTATCAGGCGGAGCAGGTATCCCACGCCAGAGCTCCCCGGAGCTTGCCAGGCCGAAAACAAGTACTGCGGTGATCGGAAATTGGAATCTGAATTAGACAGAGATATCGTGTGTGCGTTGCGGTGTCCGGTTGCATTGATTTAATACATGCGGTGAGATACTTTTGAGCTTGCGACTAGCACAAAATCGGGCTCTTAATCTGAAAAATACTTGAAATAAAGCTCATTTTATGGTACCCATATTTCTTACAGACACGCGTAAGATACTCGATTTTTCAGATTCGGGTAGCAGGACCGCCGATTACATCGCTAAAATGTGATATTTTAGGATATATTTTTCATTGCAAATGTGGTTGTTCAGTGACTCTGGCATGGTATGGTATGTGTGGGATATGTGATATGCTATTATGCGATGTATTTTAAAGGGATTTTACCATGCATCTAACCAATCGGCCAAAAACTGAAGCTGGTCGATTACCCCCTCCTTTACTCTATACTTAAGATATAAGATTAGACTTGAAAGGGAATGTAATTTGTAATGACTTAATTTATTCTTGTCCACTTCTTAATCAGTCGAGAAGGCATCCTGCCATCAGACCCGTTTGATGATCATGATGGCTGCAGTGCATTTTCACATCATCTGCCAAGTAAGTACATAATCAATATTCCTTACAACTAGAATGGATTGTAAATCTTAGTAGCAGGAAATACAGTAGACCGAATTTTTCTGTCTCTTTCGTTCGTTAGCCTCTGATTTGGGTAGGGTTGGCTCTCTCTTTAGAGACAGAACAGCGCTATACGCTTTAGTGTTCACGCTTTGTGTAAAGAAACGTTACACCAAACTTGGCAAAACTACCGGCCAAATTCCAAAATGATTATAACTGAAAAACTGCGCATGTCATTACAAACTTGTAGCTTGTGCACAGTTTTTCCGTTATAATCATTATGCCTTCGGCGTAGACTAGAGGGGATGAGATTTAGATGATGTCTTGGGCAGCGAGAGTTTTAAACCACCGCTGCAAGATTTTTATCATGGATGTCGATTTTGACCCATAATTTCCTAAAAAGAGACCATTAAACGGATTATTTCAGTCAAGTTGGTAAGTGGAACCAAAGTAGTTAAGCCTAGACCTGCAGTGTAATTGTCAAAATGAAATGCATCGGATATGCATCCTGTGAAATATGGAATTTGGCTGGTAGTTTTGCCAAGTTTGGTGTAACGTTTCTTTACACAAAGCGTGAACACTAAAGCGTATAGGGCTGTTCTGTCTCTAAAGAGAGAGCCGACCCTACCCAAATCAGAGGCTAACGAACGAAAGAGACAGAAAAATTCGGTCTAGAAATACAGAGGACGAGGAGAGAGAATAAAGGATAAAGAGAGATAGATAGACTAGACAGACAGACAGGGGGGAGAGAGAGAGATGGGAGAGAAAAGAGGAGAGGATGAATATGAGTCATATAATGATAATGAGTGAGGGAAATATTTGTGTATTGATCAAACATTTGACAATGACAATCTTTTGGGAAATTGAGTGACAGCATCATATCCGAGCTTGTTCAGTGAAATTCTTTTTTTATAGAATAAATCATAGAGAAATGTACTTTGTAGCCCAACTTCCATTTAAGAAAGAAATGTAGATCATGTCTGTGCATGGGTTGCATTTCACTCTGGTATTGGTAATCAAATATGTTTAATGAAATTGATGTTTTTTTTATATAAATCTATTAATGCAGTTTATGCTAGAATAAAGAATTATAAATGTTATTCTCTTGCTGTCAAAAGGTAGGAATATTCCCAGGAACTGGAAAAACATCACAGAAGAGTTTAATGAATCTGCCTCGCACCTTAAGCTTGGAGAGCTTCTACATGACTCCATGTAAGTATTACAAAGATGTTGCTAGGTGAGAAGCATGTATGAGTGAAAGACAACTGCACATGTGTGATGCATCAGGATATGCTCAGCAAGTTTCAAGATTGAAAGCACAACAAAATGGATGCTGATTTGATTTTTTTTTTTAGAGAAAGAAAATTATTGCCTGATTTTTTTCTTCTTTGAATCGCTGATTAAAATCCCAATTGTTAAAGTTATTCTCAATTGAATAAGTGTACTTTAAGAAAGAGCTAAACCTGGTAATTATTTTAAACATACGATCCTTGCCTCTAGGAACTCTGTTTTATGGAGACAGTCTTGAATAGTGTAAAGGACAGTAAATGCTGTAATGTATTTTTGTATTTTTGTATTTTTTTTTGTACAAGTTTCTTGGAACTTTTTAAGATATTTCATCCAGCTAGTCGGAAATTTGAATGCATTACTATATCAATGTTAAAACTCACCACTCTCTGTTCCCATCTCCATCAGTTTTGGTTTGTTTGAGGCCATGTCTGCCATTGAGATGATGGATCCTAAGATGGATGCAGGTATGATGTGTAACCAGTCTGGTCATAAGGTACTCAATCTGCAGCAGAGTATCGAGGCGGGGAGATTGAAGACATCAGATTTGACCAACCATGAACTCATTGGCATCATGGATACAACATTCGCATGCTTGGTGAGTAAATTACTCTATTGTCCCTCTGCTATGACATGCAGAAAGGAAATTCAGATATCTGTCAAGCTGAATTTGCCATACTCAACCCAGGTGATGTAAATGGGTACCTAGCAGGAATTAATTCCTTGAAATGCTAGAGCGCCGTAATGGTAGCACAGCTAAAGCCAGGGTTATAATTCCTAAATTCGTTAAGGCGTCTTGAGCATCCCTTGGGGTGGATATGTGTGCATTATAAATGTTATTAATATTATTATTAATTCTGTATAAATATGAGAACCTCAGAGTCTAAAGTTTAGGGATGAGGTAGCTATGGAAGGTCCACCTCTCTGTGTAGGTGCGATAAATATATGATATATCAATAATGCCCAGCTCTTATCTAACAGGACCTTCATTGCATATCAAATCAGTTCAGTTTCCTTCCAACAAGTTAACCTCTGAAAAATATCTAATATGATATTTTGATCTCATTTTTATAGAGCATTTTACATACACATACAGTCAAACCTGCTTTAGTGACCACCTGTCTACAAAGACCACATTTTTTGTTTCCCTTGAAAATGGTTTCTCATTGAAACATGTACTAAAGTAACCTGTCTACAAAGACCACTTTTTGTGTTTTTCCTTGGGTGGTTGCTACAGACAGGTTTGACTGAACAAGGAAATATTTTCAGGTAATGCTGATGCTCCTTATCATTATCATAATTGTTAGTGTCTTTACAACAACAACAAAAAATTATCTGTCATATCGATGCTTTTGAATATTGAAGCAAATATCAACATCATCTTTATAATTCTTAAAATGTTTTCTTCTGCTTGGTAGGCAACTTGGTTGGAGGGTCATTCGTTAGCTCAGACGGTCTTTACCAACCTGTACGCTCATAATCCAGACCTGATTGATGACCGCTGTCTCAGAGCATTCTCCCTGGTCATCCTCAAGATGGTGGACACCATCAAGGACAAGGTCATGAGGGCAGGAGTCTATGAAGAGGTCAGTCAGAGTAACATCAAAACATGTTGGCCCTTATTTTACCAAGATCTAAACCTGACGCTGAGCTTAAGCTTTGTTTCAAATTAAATTTAACAAAGGGAATTATTCTGGGGCCGGTTTCTTGAAACCGTCATAAGAGACATCCCATACAGATGCATTTTAATTCTATAACACATGTTTCAATGGGATGTCCAAGAAGTTGGACTTCTGACAGTTTCAAGAAAATGGCCCCCTAGGATCTAAGATCTAGGTTTTACTGTATTAGAAGAATATGAACCATGATGAAAATAATGATACTTCTGATTTTGGCAGGAGTCTAGTCTGTCAGAAAAGTGTCCAAACATGCATGTATATCATGTAAGGTAATGAATACAGGAGTCTTTCAAAATGTCAGTTGAAACTGTTCTATTGTGCAAAGTTTATAATTATGAAATCAATCCCATTCAAAACAAAGTTATATTTTATCCAAAGTTGGAAGGGACAGGGATGTTGTCACACTCACAGATTTACATTAAGATGGGGCCTCCCAAAAATGTCAACCCCAATCTCCGTTCCCCTGCACACAGTTGTGAACATTTCAGGCCAGACCCCCCTTTGAAAAGGGTTGGTGTGGAGCCCTTTCATATGGTTTTCAAAGGTGACTGAAATTATCTTTACCCTTCAAAAATACTTTTTAGATCCTTTTATGACAAAGCCAAGATGCATTTCAACAGATTTTATATGATATTCCAGGTCTGTCTTCTCTCATTAAAACACTCATGAGTATTCTTGTTAAAGTGCGGGTTTGAGCAGATGTCGGTTGAACAAAAATGTTCAGAGTTATCAGAAATTGATGTTGAGTTCAGTTTAATCTAATCTGTACCATGTATATTCTGTTTTTATCTCCTGGTAATTATAGGAGGATTTCCAGTCGATGACCTATGGTTTCAAGCTAGCCCACAACGTCACTGAGTTAAGAGTTGTTGGTATGCTGAAAGAAATAGAAGAGGACTATAACAGAAGAGTCAGAGTAAGATATCCATTTAGTTTAATTACATTGGCAGGGACCTTGCTTTGGCAATAGCCTAGGTTGCCAAAACATATTTTAGTGTTTCTTTGCTGTTCAGTGCAACACTTTTACATGAAATAATATTGATGTTTTTGTCAGTTGATATGCTTAAAACTCTTCAGGTGGAAACTTTAATTGGTACTAGGGCCTCTATCATTTTGTTTATCCTATAATGTACCTCTTTGAGTCTGTTCCACCTGTCGAAATATGAGCACTGTTTCATTTTGCTTTTACTGTATTTTGTCTAATTTGTACAGTTTATGTTTAAAGCGAGTAGAACTATTGCTACAAATGTTTAATATAACATATACATTCATTATTCAGAAGTGGGAGACATTTAATGGTGTTCTTCTGGCCAAGACTAGGACAGATACGCAGCAATGCTTATCCACACTGTTGCGGGAAAAATATGAGATGTGCCATGTTTGTGTTTCATTTGTTACAGAACACAAGAGCAAGGCAGGGAGAAGACAGAGATACCGCTACAGAACTTGAGGTGAGATTATTATGTCTCTGTTAACTGTTTGTATGTCTTTTATATCAAGTAATTGTTATTCCTTTTTTTGGACAGAATTTCGTCAGTGACATGGCATTGAAATTGTTATAAATACTTATTTCTAAAAACCTTGACCAAATCATGCTTTCAGATTGATACTTTAATGATCCATTGTATTCTTTTTCATATTTAATGAATGTGTTCATTTTGCACTCATTTCCTTAAATCCCCACTGTACTACTTGTAGCTACCTGCTCCCTCTATATAGAAAACAAAGCCTAATCGGTGACCATTGGTCCCCCATGATCCTCTTTTTCTTATGTTAATTGAGAGCTGAATTGATGAGATAGCCACCTGTCAGTGACCACGCTCGGTAGTCTAATCCCCCATGGCCGAACTAGTACAGACAGCCTTTAAAATGTTCTGTTTTCCTATCTGTTTCTATCCCCAGCATGAGCAGTGTATAGCAGTAGTATCAAGGATCAAGTTCTGCAGGATGTTTTATTCAGCTCTGCTTGCATTCACAAAGAAAGAGGTAAGTTGTGTGGAATCAGTCCACAATGCTCTAGGTGTACAGGAGAAAGGAATGTTTATATGGAATGGAGAAGTGCACTTAAAAATTAAAAAAAATGATCATTACTATTATTATTATTATTATTATTATTATTATTATTATTATTATTGTTGTTGTTGTTGTTGTTATTATTATTATTATTGATGTTGATGTTGCTTCTGGTGCTGTTGCTGTTGTTGTTGTTATGATGATGATGATAATGATGATGGTGAACCGATGATGAAATGATGCGGTGAAAAAAATTGTGATAGGTTTTTATAGGGAATCATTACGGGCATCACATGACATTGAGCTCACCCTTCACTCTTTGCAAGTCCAGAAGCCATGGGGAGCTTTGCAATTTTGCAGTTGTACAGTATCTCACTAAAATCAAAAACCTTTTACAAAACAGGTCTATACTTAAATGGAAATTTTCACATGGTAAAATCAGTTTTCTTTTGTAAGCAAATCTGTACCCCCATCCCTAGTTACGTATATTTGCAGTTCAGCTGCTCATGACTTCACACTGTGTTTTTAAATACATGTGTTTGCAAGGTGTGTAGGCAATTCGAGAGGCACATGTAATCTCATTCTTAAAAGAGAAACAAACTGACTGAATTTAATTTTGAACTTTCAGGTTCTGTACATGTAGGTAAACTGAGAGGCTGTTCACACCGGCAGAGATAGCGCGCGCTAGACCGCGCTATCTCTGCGGTTTGGAAGGTACAACGTCGTTTCGGTCCGCCCAACAGCGAGCCACGGCGAGCCAAAACGGCGTGCCACTGGAGCACCTCTTGGGGGTGGTCCACGAGAGTGAGCGCGGTCTAGCGCGCGCTAGAAAAAAGGGGGTGCTACGATAGACCGCGCTATCTCATTGCGGTGTGAACAGCCTCTGAAACTCTATTGTTGGTTTCTTCTCCATAGATCAAGCAGTCAGTAGAGGAAGCCAAGAAATTACTACTCCTTGCGTTAGACCTGCTCCCAGCCATACAGAAGACAGTAGAGTTAGGTGATCCACAAGTCATATCAGACGATGAGACATCACCAGCCATGCCAGGTACTACAGGTTATTACCCAAGTAACCTATCTTTTCTTGTGATGCCTACATGTATGCCAGGTTTCATTTCATTTCATTTCATTTCATTTCAACACAGAAACCCTTGTTACAGTTCTCAGGAAGTCCTTTTTAAATTTAAAAAAAAAAAAAAAAAAATCATATTTAAGTACTTAGATTATCAATTGTTAATTCATTTGACATGTGAGGGAATATTGATCTCATCAATTATATAACAAGATGTTTGATAGAACTACCAATTTCTGACATTGTTCTTCCTTCTGACATTTTTTGCAGACTACCCAAATGTGATGGGCTTTGAGCCGTTAGTAAATCAACGTTTGCTGCCCCCTACCTTCCCAAGGTATGCCAAGATAATCAGTAGGAGAGATGCTATCTCATATCTAGAGGGTCTGATGGCCAGACTAAGAACAGTGTGTGAGGTCACCAGCTTGACACCCTTTCACCCTATAGTGGTAAGTTGGAAAGCATTATTTTGTTTACCATTCAAAGCACTGTTTGATATTGTGGTATGTTTTTTAATGTGGTAGAATTGTCTATGAATTTATGTTTGTATGTAACAAATTGTGTTTGAAATCTTCCAGTAGTATACCCAAACGTGCACATTTCCCTCCTCTAGAAAGATTCATATGCATGTATTCAAACTGATTCAGCCGAGGACGCAGGTTCGAAACTGAGTCACGTCTTTCGGATGGTGACGTTTAAAGGTCGGTCCCCAGACGTAAATAATCATATCTGATTGATACATGTCTGCAAAAACCCAATACACACACACACGTATCTCTTGACAGGATTTCTTTGCTGAGTTCTGAGGTCATCAAGCAGCATCCCTGTGTCCTTCCAAGATTTATCCATAAACAGCTGGTTTAGAAGTCTATTAACCCTCACACTGTATTTGTTTTATACAGGATTTCTTTGCCGAGTTCAGCAAGCAGTGCCCCTGTGTGCTCTCTAGATCGGTCCTACAGCAGATCTTCCTGCCGTATAACAACAAGAAAGTGTTTGGTGTGGAGCTCGTCCAGGAATGTTTGAGGGACACGTTAAGGGGGTTTGTTTGCCCCCCTGTTCTAGCTCAAAGGTCACCCATCTATAACAATGCCCAGGCCAAGGAGATGGCTGACTCTATGCTGATGCACTCAATCAGGGTAAGGAAAGGAGAGATTATTATCCAGGCTTAGACAGATGATGTACATGTATGTAAGAAAGAAGCCCTTGCAAAATACTTGGGTAAGGACAAAATAAGCTGTTTCTCTGAGTGTTAAATGTGGGTTAGTGATACAAAACATAAGGATGTAATGGTGGAAATTGAGATACTAGGTTTCATACAATTGATGATAATGATAATGAATAGCTTTTCTTCAGGGGACACAGGGGTATTTCGCACTCGCCTTGAAAATATTCCACTCAACAAATCAATTTTATATAAATATTTTAGTATCCATAACAATTATTTGGTGTCACAGGTACCGGAGAAAACAAAAGGTGTTCGTTCTTATTCACTTCTCATACAGTGTATCTCTCCTTCCATGCAGTGTAAATTATTAAAGAAGACATTTTATCCCATTTGCTGTACTCTTGTTTATTGGCATAATAAATCATGACTGGATGGGGTGCTTCATTTAAGAGCGATCCGTAGTGTTGGTCAAGTTATAGATTTAAAAATTTAGATTCTCTGTTCATTACTTGATACCTGTCCTTTTGATTAAACATTTTCAGCATATATTGCTCATCTGGGCCTCATTTTGTTAAAAAATCTGTTTGTTATCAATCTCACCTTGACTTATATACCATTCACAACCCTCAACCTTGTAAATAGACAGTAGGCCATCATTGCTCTGTGACTGATTAACGGAGTTGCTATCTACTGGGACTTGTTGCAGCTCTTTACAGCGGCATAAGGCCCTAGTTTTATTTCCTGTTCCGTTCCACATTTTTTGCATTGTAGGGAAACAATTCCAATTAATTCCCCTCGTTTTTTTTCTTTTCAACAGCCGATGTGCTCCTTGATGCAGATCCATGGTCACAACCGAGCCAGACAGAGGGATAAGTTTGGGCAGCTCCTGGAGGAGTTGGCCGGTCTCCAGGACCAAGCTGAAAAGGTGGATGCTAACCTCCATACAATCATGTCCAAAGCAGAGGTCAAGAAGACGTACGAAGCATCGTTCAGCTGCTGGGTTATGTATCATACTCTACGCACCATGATACAGTATGTCCAGTCGGGCTTTGAGCTGGAGCTCTATGGCATTCACGAATACCATTATATATTCTGGTAAGCTGAAAGAGTCAAATGGTCGCTTTGTGTATCAATGAATACAGTCAAACCTGCTTTAGCGACCACCTGTATAGAAAGACCACATTTTCCGTTTCCCTTGAAAATGGTTTCTCATTGAAACATGTACTAAAGGAACCTGTACATAAGGCCACCTGCCTATAAAGACCACTTTTGTGTTTCCTTTGGGCGGTTGCTATAGGCAGGTTTGACTGTACTTGGTTATTAAGAGTGAACATCTTTCTTGGGTAGTTAAGAACGAACATCGAAATATCAATCTAAGTCTGATAAAGAGAAGGTTTTCTAAAGGAACACTCGTACTACTACAAATATTGTGAATCAGTTCAAGTTCTAGTACGAATTCTATAGTTTTAAAGATTCTTTCTCCCGTATGTGTATTGTGTTGTGTGTATATGTTTGTCATGTTTTCTTTTTTAATGAATTTTTTTTACCAGTAAATCATTTGAATCTTGGATTAAATGAAGCGCCAAATAATCAGATGATGTAAGTTTAATGGAAGGTCATTTTGAATTTTGGCGTTATGCAGTTTATAGTATAAATATAATGACTGCTATGAGAGGAATAGTTGTTTTATAGGCTCACGGGTACGTTAAACGTCCTGATATCACTAAGTTTTAACATGTAACCTAATGGGGATCGCAGCAAAATATTACTATTTTCCTGGAAACCGGAATCTTGCGGGAATCTCACTCCTGGATTGTTGAGCGGTACTGGCATTGTTCGTTTCTTTACGGGAGTGGCTCATGAAATCATGACTCCAATTTTGACCAATCAGATGGCTAGATTTCTAAAGAGAGGTATATAACAGTGTTTGAAACATTTGATTGGTCTGTCTACTGTAGGTACCTATCTGACTTCCTCTATGCATGGTTCATCTCTACATTGAGTCAAGCAGACAGCATGCTAGGTGACCATGAAACACAGTATGCTGAACCTCAGGGCAAAGGTCGCAGTAACAAGAAGAAGGCCAAGAGGAAGAGGCCGCGACCTCTGGAGCGAGAGCTCGCCCTCTGTAAGGCGCAGCAGGCACTCTGTTCAGGCTTCTACAAGGTAGGAATCTAATGTTTGACAAATTTGCTCTCAGCCAATCAAATGCCACGATTTCAGTAGCTTACGACAGTAAAACTTGTTATTGATAAACATGAAATGGGGTCCTGATCAGATTAAAGGCTGGGTATAGGCCATATGTTATATATCATATATCTAGAAAGCAAAAAAATGTTGATGATAATTTATATCAAGTACCTATGCCATATGCCAACTTCACAAATGAAGGAATGAATAAATGATTGCCAGCATTATAAAATCAGCTGAAATGATTATGGTAAAATAAAATATTTAAATTCTGAATTTGCATTCAATTTGTGTTATGTAATCCTTGATACTCCAATCTGTAAAATTACAGTGCTCTTTAAAGTGACTCAGATTCTGAAACAAAATCCTGGATTTAGCTCATGATGCTACCATAACTATAAACCTTTAGGTGAGTCAGGAATCCCATGATTTTTACAAGCTGATCACCTGTCTGATTATCAAGATATTTATGATTGGAAATCGAAATTTCATTTCACAGTTTTTATAACACTACAGTCTTTTGGGAGAAATGAGTATGGTAAAACCAGTCACCCAAAGATTTTTACTTTTTTGAGGCAATTTTTTTAGGACTTCAATATTACACCATATCACAGACATTGATATCGCGTAGAGCCATTCACCTCAGATTTAACATTGTTAAACGATGCCTTTAAGAAAACAAATGTATGTATACAAATTTGTTATCTGTCCACCTGTGTCTTGATCTTTCTTTATCACTCCCCTCTTCATTTTTCCTTGTATCTTTCACCCCCTTACTCTATTTCAATGTCTGTATATCTATCTGTTCGTCTTTATTGTCTGTCTGCAGGCGGTGATGGGTTTCAGACTCGACACCAAGATCAAGCAGCCCAACTCTGAGTTTGACAACGAGAAGGTACGCTTTGAGCATCGTTTCAGCGCCTTTTCCACCGTCCCGACCCCGCCCCTGGTGCAATACGATCAGTTCTGTGAGATCACTACCCCTAAGATGAGCCCTGTCGCTCTCTATGGGACGTCGTCTGAACTCTTCTCTCATGCTGCCGAACTCCTTGACAAAGTCCCAAATCCCAATCCTGAGGTAAGAAATCCTCCAAATTCATCTCCTTCTTTATAAAGTATTAAAAGTGGTAAGAACTGTTTAAAAGTAAATGATCTTCATTTCTTTTATTATGCCTCCGCTACAAAGTAGCCGGAGGCATTATGTTTTCTGGTTGTCCGTCCGTACGTCCGTACGTCCCGTTCTCGTGATCGCGTTATCTCAAGAACCGATTGATGGATTACCGCCAAACTTAAATCATGCATGTATCTTGCAGAGCCAATGAACTGATTAGATTTTGGGGTCACGAGGTCAAAGTCAAAGGTTACAGGGCTCATTATGTATGCAAAAAAGCTTGTGATCGCGTTCTCTCTAGAACCGATTGATGGATCCCTGCCAAACTTGAATCGTGCATGTATCTTGCAAAGCCAATGAATTGATTAGATTTTGGGGTCACAAGGTCAAAGGTCACAGGGCTCATTATGTATGCAAAATAATTGTGATCGCGTTATCTCAAGAACTGATTGATGGATTACCGCCAAACTTGAATCATGCATGTATCTTGCAGAGCTAATTAAGTGATTAGATTTGGGGGTCACGAGGTCAAAAGTCACAGGGCTCATTATGTATGCAAAAATAGTTTGTGATCACGATATCATGAGAACCAAAAGACAGATTACCATCAAACTCAAGACATGTATATGTATCTTGCAGAGCCAATGAACTGATTAGATTTTAGGGTCATCAGGTCTAAGGTCATGGGGCTCATTAAGGATGCCTATAAATCGCTTGTGAATGCATTATTAAAGACGACAGATGGATTACAATCTAACTTGAAATTTAAAAGTTGCTTCCGTTTTGGTTTGTAAAATTGCTCTATGGCGGAGGCATCATTTCGACTGCGTGCAGTCGAAGTTCCATCTAGTTCCATCTTAAAAGCATCTCAAACTATCATGTTTTCTCTTTGGAAATGTGTTACAAAATTTGTCTGTTTAATGTGTTTATTTTGAGTTTTGCTTTTGATTATTCTCACCAGCATGGATGTTAGGGGAAAAAAATACTGCCTCGAATATGATATCGCGTTGGTTGTCTCGGTGGTTACTAGTTCAAATGAGACATTACATTTTTTCTTGTCAGTCTCACTGCATTTATCAAAAATATGGAACCACATGGTGTGTTAAAAAAAACCTACTTTTTTTCCTCCATGATTGGAAAGTTTGTTTTAATCTGTAAACAATGAATTTAGTCACTGGTGTACATAACAATGTCATGTTTCTCCATCTCTGACGCATCTGTTAGATCCAAAGCCTGATCAGAGTGGCCAAGACAAACAACGTGGTGCTGAGGTTGCTCGTTGGGGGACACAAGAGAGACTCCCAAGCGCCACCGCAGTTTGAGTTTACTACTCATAGGACTTTCCCCATCATTAAGCTGGTTTGAATGAGTGCTAGAGAGACTCTCAAGCGCCACTGCAGTTTGAGTTTACCACTCATAGGACTTTCCCCATCATTAAGCTGGTTTGAATGAGTGCTAGAGAGACTCTCAAGCGCCACCGCAGTTTGAGTTTACCACTCATAGGACTTTCCCCATCCTTAAGCTGGTTTGAATGAGTGCTAGAGAGACTCTCAAGCGCCACCGCAGTTTGAGTTTACCACTCATAGGACTTTCCCCATCATTAAGCTGGTTTGAGAGCGAGTGCTAGACAGACCCACATGCACTTCACTCAGCAGACTTTCCTCATCATTGAGCTTTTATGAAAGTGAGCGCAAGAGAGACTCCAAAGCACCACCGCAGTTTGAATTTACCACCCATAGGACTTTTCCCATCATTAAGCTGGTTTGAATGTGAGTGCTAGACATACCCACATGACGACACAAGTATATACGGCATCTGCAAGAATCTTTGGTATTGAAGGAGGCAGATTATCTTTAAGAAGACACTCAGCAGACTTTCCTCATCACTGAGCTTTTATGAATATGAGCGCCAGAGGGACTGTTCAGATTTCTTCATCATAAGTGAGCGCAAGACAGATATTTTCTGACTCACATGCACTACCATCACCGGATTTTCCCCATCATTGAGGTTGTTTGAAAGTGAGTGCAAGCGGTTCTCACAAGTGCCATTGGAGATCAGTATTACCATTCTCAGAACTTTCACTGTAGTAAAAGCTTGAATGAAAATGTACACAAGAAGGCTAAAAAAGCATTACCGTTTTATCATTTGTATATTCCTCAATCATTGAAATGTTTACAAGGCCCCTGTGATTAGATAGAGCCTTGAAAGTCAGTCTGCCATGCTTTGTGAGCATGGTTCAGGTAATCAGCTTATTAGAGATATTATTGGTGCTTTTTACCAGAGGATTGGTAATATACAAAAATATTACACAGCAGTGAGGGCATTGGTAAGAATTACCCACACAATGTATCTTTGGAACAGTCGAACACGTCCTAGGCGGTAGCGGAGGGTGTTTGGACTGTTTTGAAGTTACCAAGTGCGGGTAATTTTACTGATGCCAGAACAAATTATTTGTTTTATAAGATTATGTTTTATTTGTTTTATACAATGATGTTTTATAACATGATTTTACTAATGACCGTTCATTAGAATTGGATAATGACCGTCATTATCCAAATTACGCATTAAGCAAAATAAATGCCTGGTCACGTGTACGCTTTCAACCAATCATTTGATTAGGATCCACGTCATCATCTTATAATAGCAGCTAATGTTGCATTGTAGAATAACGTCTATCAGAAAACCATTGATTCTTCTCCTTTATACAACTCTTTATCCATCAAACTCAAAATCTTTCTTTTGATTTATGGACTGTAGATACTTTTCCTCTTCCTTATAAAGATCTTTGACGTCACATGCTGCTTGTAAGATTAGAAGTAGAAGGTAGTAACAACCATCTACAAAATATCTGAAAGAAGTAGGTCATGAACACATGGTCAACATCCACAATTCAACAGCCTTTAAAATTTGCAAGAAATCTAACTGTGCAGACATCTCAATTTAATTCATGTTAAAATTGTAACAGGTGTTTTAATGGGAAATTCGTTAACTGTAATGTAGACCTAGGCAGTGTTTCATGAAACAGTCTTAAGAACAATTTTGCTGACAGCACATTGAAACATGTGTGCCTCAGAAGTAGGGCCTAAGAGTCACATTTTGGTATCCTACAACACATAACTCAATGAATGCGCCTAGGACCATGGTTGTTGTGCGCAATTGCCATTCATTTAGGCATTTTTTTTTTTAATCGCTTTGGGGCAAGTTTTTTTAAACCATCATAACACGATGTTCATGAACATCCCATTGAAACGCGCTTAAATTAATTATATAACAAATGTTTCTATGAGATGTTCAAGATCGGAGACTTATGACGGTTTCGAGAAACGGTCACCTTTACTTTTTTAATGAACTTTACTTTTACGTCAACAAGCATTTAGAGACTTTATTCAGGGATATAAAGAGTTTGAGTTTATCTTCTTTTTAAAAATCTTTTATACAGTATACACTGAAAACCCCAAGGTCTTACAAGGTATTAAAGAAATTGAGGGAATAATTATAGAAGATATACTTGAAGTGTTCATTAAAAGATTTACACATACCCTGAGATTCATTGAGGATCTAGTAAAGGGTGACTAAGCGATGTATCATCGTATGTGATTGATACCCGCTTTAAGATGATGCTCAATGTGGTGTCATGGTCTGCTTTTCTTGTACTTTTGTGTAGGGTAAGAAAAAACACTGTATAAAGGCAAATAAAGCATCCAATGCTTGTAATATATGTGAGGTGCTAAAGTGTAATCATGTAATGTTATGATTGAATCAATACATCACTAATAATGTATGAATTTAACATAGATTAATATATTGGTGACCATGTCTCAGATATCACTAAGAAAATCAATTATCTGTTTGGAGCCAGAACTGCATAAACTCATATACTGTCACACAGAGTTTATGTAATTTTGGCTGTGAACAGATACATTCAAGCCAGGTTTACTAATTGGAGAGGGGACGAGATAGACTAGGAATGAAGATGATGTGAAAGCAAATAAAAGAGGTGAAAAAGTGGGAAAGATGTAGAAAAGGGGAAATAAAAAGAATGAATATACACAGTATAAAAGGCCTTGTTCAAATATGAAATGGAGATAACAGTGGTGTTATTTTTATGATGTAAAGTGTAATACCAGCCACGTTTCTGTAACTTTTAACACAAGGCTTAGTGAATACGTGCAAAACCTTTTGATGCCTTAAGGTGCCAAGGGTTCAGACGTTAAAAAAGGGGCAGTTTTCTTTTGTGGCGGTTTACTGTGTCATTTCTGAACAAGCCTTAAAGGTACTATGTCCCATTTGCAGGCCAAAAAAATGAAAAAAGTTAAATTCCAACTGCATTTGAAAGATAATACTAATTTAGAACTTCCCTAAAAAAGGTGGGGCTTAAAAATGTCTATAAGTGGGAAAATAACAACTATTAGTTGTCAAATTGACTTTAGGGCTACAGAGCCCAAAAGTAATAGTCTTGATTTTCAGACAATTGTACCGAATGGTCATACGTTTTATGCTGCGCAAAGATTCAATCAGTTTAATCTTGGCCATCACAAGAAGTGGGTTATTGATGTAGACAAATGCTCATGTACCCTTTACAACTCTTTTCATGTATGTTATTACCAAAGAAGAAGAAAAAACCAGTCAGTCACTCAATAGTGTCTGACAGTGAAGTCTAGCAAGTAAACGGGTTTCCTTGCATAATTTGAATATGAGGACACTGCTAACGTTTAAATTTCACAGATAGGACATACATGACATATTCATAATTCCTGCAAAGTTCTACAGCATTTGAGGTTGGCTGCAAAAGGGACATAGTACCTTTAAGGGAGAGTAACGACAGATAGAGGAGAGAAACAAAGGGAATTAATGAGAAAGTGGAAGGACAAATTGGTGAAATACAAGGGGAAGAGAATCTCAGGAAAGGGATTAAGATTGACACAGGTAATAGATGTATAGAGTACCGAAGTGTGTCGTCGTACTGGATTTTGTGGTGAACCTCATGCACAGGCTATGTGATTAAGAACCAGTAACCTGGACGACAAATGAGTATGACGTTAGCACTTTGGTACTCTATAGAGGCAAGTATCTTAAAAACTAGAAATATCAACACATATGTCAAACTACATAGAGTACCGAAGCTGCGACATCATAAAATTTTATTTTTGGGATTTCTTCATTTTTTCTTCATTTTCCAAAAGAAAACACTGAGTTCCTATAGGAAATCTTTTTATTCAGATGGTCATATCTCAGCCAATACTTAACATATTCAATTGGTTTTCAACATTTTGACATTATTTTTTATGCTCTTTCAGAAAATGAAGAAAAAAAATGAGAAATTCCCAAAATGGATTTTTGATGACGTCACACATCACCACTCTATTGCACAGGCATACAAGAATGACACAGAAAAACAGCAAGTTTCATCTTTGAAATTTTTAATATTAAATATGTGACATCTTTGTGTAATCTTAGAGTCCTTTTTAACTTTCCATTTACATAATGTACATTGAGTGCAGGGTAGACGGTGATGACACAAAACATACAACATCAACAAATAACTTGAGGTAAATAGTACAAACACATCCATTCTTAGACAATGTGTTACTTGGCTATATAAAGACATCAATAATTTAAAGAGAGTAGAGTAGCAAAATGGTTTGTTATGCTGTAATGCATAGCAGTGCTTAGCATTGGTCGTTGAATTATACATTTACAAGTGAAATGGTTGTACTGCTAACGTTATAACAATATAAGCTTAATACACACAGAGTGAATTCAATGTAAGTACCAAATATTAGTTGATAGACGTGATAATTTCATGACAAGCAGAATCCAATAAATTGTTACAAAGTTGCTATTGCAAATATACTAAACTTGAATTCGTATTTGAAGAACGTGTCTTTAACAGCTTGGTGAGAATAGAACACTTGTACAAGTAAACAATTGCATCATAATCACTCGCAACACGTCCAGAACAACTACCCCAGCCACATACATCTACCACCTGGACAATTACTACCCTGAAATATCTTGCCTAGGACAACTACACCTAGATTTTTTCCCCACTTACGAGACAAAACTGGCATCAGGAGGTAATTGTTTTAGAGGTATAATCATTGATTGAGAGCCAGAATGGACTTAACTCTATTTAAAATATCTGTTTAAAATAAATTGGTAGGCTCTCTCAGCAGATGATGTAGATTTTGTTCAAATGGTCAATTGTCTTTAGAGGGTTATTGTCCAGGGGGTAATGGTCTGGGAATAGTTGTCTAGACTTGAACAATCAATTCATCCTATTCCTCTTAAGTCTTTCTTGTATAAACATGATATACAAAAAACGGGAACCCTTCATCTCAAAACATAAACAATTTCCAACTGCATTTATCAATAATGAATATACAATAGAACCAACCAATGCACCTCATACTTTCTTAATAATTTCCTTTGCACAGATAATCGTTTTCTTTTCATATAAATAAGATTTATACTTACATTCCAAATACATTTTGAAACAAGCTTAAGCATAGTTAAGGAATGACATGTCAATTGCTCTACATTGTATTCAAACAAGATGCACTGAAGAATTTTTTCACAAAAATGATTTCCACAATAATCCTCCTTTAACTTTGAGAAAAGAAGAATTATAATTTTAGTTTAATGTACAGCGAGCAGTTTTTGCCTCTGCACAAAAAAATAGAGGTAATTCATACACTAGCGTTCCCATATAAAGGAACATATTACAATCAATTTCTTGTCTTCTTTTTTTGTGCCAAACAATAAAGGTTACTTTTTCATTTCTGGATAACTATGATTTTTGTAAGGACAATTTTATGGAGATTTGGAAAATACTTTTATTTCATTTTTCCCCTTCCTATCAACACTCTGGCAATTCAATTCACCCACTGCATGATCGAACATAGATTTGAAATCAATAAAGAAATTGAATGGCAAGATATGATGGTGCATGATGTTAATATTATAGTTATGTAACTCTCAAACTTCCTTTGTAAAGTCTCTGTCACAATCTATTCCCGGGTAGTTTGCAGAACGCTTTCTATTTTGATACCATGACTAAATGCTGTGACTGCTGTGAAAAAGAAATTTGCCCTTCATTTTTGATCATAAACGGATATGAACCAGTTACAATTACATCAAAAAGTTAAGCGGTAGGAATAATTCATGTCAAATTTACATTGCATTTCTTGAAGAAGTGTTTTACAAGAGAAGTCAAAATCATTGTTAAAGAACAAGAACAATTGATAAAATGATCTAATATGAAAATATTGTTAAGTTCATACACCTCTAAATATTATTAGAACAAGAACTGTCCCCAAGGGATTTTCACATTTTCATAATCCAATATAGAAGACTTGAAATGCTTCTAAATGTTAGATTTTTAATAAATTTATTGTCTGCAAAATCGTTTTTTGATCTCTTTTGAGAAAAGGAGACAAATATGCTACATTTTTATAAAGCTAACCATTTCATGCAATTGAACATGTCATTAGAAAAAGACATTAACACATAATGCTGTCTGAATAACAAATTGAATTCATTACAAAAACATTTTAACTACTTTATTTCAAGCATGCTATTGGTCCTTATTGATCACTGAGATTAAATCAAGAAATATCAAGATCATAAACTCTTTCAAAAAGTTGAATACATTGATGCAAATTGCCTGAAAAAAGGAAATAACCATCTGAGCTGAATGCAACAAAAACTTCAAATTTAATTGCAAAAATACAAAAAGGAAACATGATCCAGTCCGTTATAACCCCAAGGTGATTTCAGTTCTGTTTTTCTTCACATAAAAGATGAATACATATGCAATAGGTCTTTAGATGTCCATTATTAAATTGTCTCTATTCTATTCTATCTCATCTCGTGGAACTTTAAACACTCTCGTCATGTGTGTTTTATACATTCAAAATGTTTCAATAGTGAGGAGAGTCTTTGAGCTATCAAGTTCTATTTCGTCAGCAGGTGTCAAACATTTTATTAAAACTTCATCACAATATTTTCTTAATTTACCGTATGACTTGATGGTTATACTTTGATGATAGAACATCATTTGATTGTCTGAGCGTCACTTTGATTTTTTTTTTTGTGACTGGAAAGGCCATTAAATGTGTCTTTGATAATCAATAACTTTGTGATTTGTCACATGTGCTGATTACATGATATGACAAGTAAAGAGTTTAACATCGCGACAAGGGTAGGGAACAATCAAACGTGCACAGCGTCTTCAATGGTCGCCATCTTACTCCTCACAAGGAGAACAAAATCAGGTAAAACACTACAGCAGGCTTTCATCTACAAATCTAATCTAATCTAATCTAATCCAATCTAACTGATCTCAAAAACAAGATAGAACCTTATCTGCAGCATAGAAACATGATATAAATGTAATTTCTTCCATTATCAGAGCAATCATGGGAAATAATACTGCAATGTAAGATACACACAAATTCTGACTCAACATGTGTGGCTATTATCGTGCATACTGCCATCCACAAAACAATGAAATAAACAACTACAAATAAATGACATACAAGGGAGAAAATGGCAACAAAATATTCAAACCAGGAATACAGTAGATATCTTCATTGTCATATGCGTTATTGCACCAAGAATTCTGTTTAAACCTGCCTCCCCCCCCCCCTCCTCTCCCCTAAGAAAAGTAGTAACCTTTGCACAAGCTTATCTCAATTAGCCAGTCTCCTTAGCTACAGCCTACATGCCCAACTTTCTATTATATCGTTTTTCTTCTTCTCCTTTAAACAACAGGCCTTGATCTTGTACTGGAAACAGTTAAAAAAACATGAAGCTATTAGTATATCTACATGTATGATAAATATAATGTGGTACAGGGAGATTGATTTGTGTGGCATATGAAGAGTTAAGTTTGATTGTAATATATTATGAAAGGAAAATCCAAAAATATAATGAATATAAAGTTGAATAAAAGCTTTGTAATACCCCTGCCCTGAAGAACACACAGAATAGCTACTTGATACATGTAAGTACGTCTAATATTTCAATACATTTACAAATTGTAAAATTGAGTTGAGAAACTTGAGATAGATACTTTGATGAGTTGCCAGTTTGAGATCCTAATCCTAAGGTGACGATGTCGTCGTCCTAAGATTCCTGACTGACCCTTTGTGACCCTTTGTGACCCTTTTGATGATGACGTTTCAACCACTTCTATGCTGATCATAGGGATGAACTGTGCAGATGTTCATGCCAGTAATATCTTTTATGCCGTCAGCCCATGAAACTTTTGGCCTACGGACGTTTCCGTGACCCTCGACAAGACCTTGGGTAATGATCTTCTGAGACTTTGTCTTATTTCTTGTGAGCTTCCACCACCATCCACAATCAGAGGGCCCAGGAAGTTGAGTGTTGACAACAGTGGATAGAAAACGTCAGTACTGAAGAAGGAATCTTATACTTGAGGTAATTCCAATCATCAAGGAAAAGCTGAAATAATGTAGATGTAGTACTTTTGAATACTAGTAAATGTCATGTCATGCTATCCTGTAAGTACTTAAGATTTGTTTTTTAGTAAATTAGACTTGTAAATACTGTAGACTTGTTTCAGTACCAATACATTAAACACTTCTAAAACCGAGTTGAGATAGATACTTAGCTGAGCTGCCAATTTGAGTTGTTAAATTCCAAGACAGCAGTTGGCGGGATACATACATTTTATGTACATGTAGGTACTGGAGAGGGAATCTAAACCTCTGGTACATTTAATCATTCGGGAAGATAAGAGAAATAGAGTAGAAATGATGAAGATAGGAAGCATTGTAGTACTACTGTTTATATTTTATAACTATAAGGGCTACACAATAGTGCTGTAAGTACTCAGTAAGTACTTTTAATATGCTCTAGTACAACAATTACACTTAACAATAAACAATGACTTGAGTGAGTTGCCAATTTGAGTGGGGCAATGGATGGATTACAATAATGATTTAACACACAATGACGAGTGATACTGAAATGGGAATCTTAACCCTATATCAACACTATATTTTTAACCTCTGCAGAAGAAGAAAAAATTGACACCAAACATTCAAGTAGAAAAGGGGAAAATCAACTATAAATGTACTCCTTAATGTAGCTATTTTTGTCTTCATTTTTGTACAATATAGTAAAAATTGGAATGCAAATGCTTTTATATCAATTTTCCAACTCTTTCAACACAAAAAAGTCAAGCACCAATCTAATCCAGGATCGTCCAATACATGAAACTTCTTTCTGGCTTTCAAATACAATAATATTAACCAAGATTCATTGCTCGGATTCGTTTACAAAATACATGAAGATAGCACACAGGAATATCAATAAGACTTGAAGTATTAATAACTAGGAATATACAGACATTAGTTTTCTCTTTGTATTACATTAGTACACATAAGTATGGCAGTACCACTGGGAAGAGTACATACATGATAGCTGCAAGGGGATAGTTTGAAAAGAGAACTTTCCTTCTGTTATTTCCTTCTTTTAATATCCCTACGAATACATAACTGAGTTGAAACGAGTTGAATTGATAAATATTGAATTTAACTTAATATGTTGATTTCATTGTACACCCCCCCCCCCCCCCCCCTCACCCTTCAAGGAGAACATCTCAGTCCCACATATACCCTGTATGTACAAAACTTGATAATAACACCAATCACTAGCTTTATAGACACTGGTCCATCCAGTTAAGTATTAAACATCATAGAAAGTGAACCATGTGTGAACAGATGTGAAATACACATAACCAACACAATGTGGAGATGAGAAATGGTCTTTGTGAAAACATAGAACATTTTCTATAACTTCTTCTTAAGATAGATCAAATCATGACTCAAGTACGATTTGCAGACACATATCTGCACAAATGACAAACAATGTACATGGAAATACAAAGCCATTAAGTATGTGTCCTCCTTGAAAATGAGGTCCAACTTTAATAGACCACAGGCATTTATGTATGCATTAAAGCAGGCAAGATGACATTATCTTTCCTTCCTTCCTTCCACCCTCTGTTCTCTGATATTGCACCATATAAAACAAAACAAAAGCAAATGAACATCCAGAGGTTTTCAACGGCTTACTGATATAGTATGGCAAACATAACCAGGGGCATGCCACAGAAAGTGAAAGAGATGGAGAGATTAATAAGATTGATAGCACAGTGAGAGAGAGAGAGAGAGAGAGAGAGAGAGAGAAGTAAAGAGAAAGGAAAACAAGAGAAAAGAAGACAAGAGGAAAGAAGAAAGGAAAAGAAAAGAAGAGAAGAGGAAGAATGGAAGGGAAAAAAAGACGGAAGAAAAATGAAGAGGGGAGAGCGAGAGAGAAAGAGAGAGAAAGAAAGTGGAAAAGTCACTGATATAAAAGGCAGAGTTTAATTGTCCAAATGAATCCTCATCTGAAGCTGATATTGGTCCAATTAGCAATCAGACCCTGGCATTACTATCACAGCTGACATCTTTTACTTAATGACAAATTAATAAACTGGATATCTTTGTTTGCACAACCTCTCAAGATCTCAATTAGCAAGCAATATGTTTGCACTTAAGACCAAAACTTAATTTCAAAACACTGCCACATCTGCTGAGTTTTGCCTTTATCTGCTACTTCATTTATCCTCTCTTAATACTGCTTTTTCTTTCGCTCATCTACCATTTGCCCTCCACAACCATTCTGGATCTACCAGTCTCCATCTCTCGGCTGTTCCCATGGTAACCGCTTCTTAAACGATGAAGTCTTTATACCAATCCATTTCTCGAGATGGCTCAGATGCGATCACTCGGTGACACCGGTTTTCCTTTCAATTCCATGTCTTGTCTTGTATTCTCCTCATATCATCCTATTCATCGAGTCCAATGTGACTGCAGCAAGGCATTCAACCAGTTCACAATGGCTCCTTCTCACTTCTCTATCTCAAAGGATGCAAAAAAGAATTCCAAGACACGCCCACCCTCAGCATTCCGTGCACTTTCCTACCCCTACCCCGTGCGGTATCGAGCCGTTCCCCGTCAGGCTGCCGTTGCGATCCTTCGGTGATGATGAGGGTCCCGTTACTATGGGTACCTCTACGCTACCGCCGGCTCTATTTCCCCCATTGCTAGCTCCCTCTGGTTTGTTGTTAGACATACTGGTATAGAGGTTCTCATTGTTTTTTGCATTCTGATCTAATATAGAGACAGTCTCAAGCTCCTTGGAACTCATATCAGCAGGGGCCGCGCTGGCGTTCAGCTGCTCGTTGAGGAAGAAGCAGTTTTGGGCAAAGGAATCACGGAGAAGGCCATAATCCTGCAAGTTAAGTATTATCTCGCCAAACAACGGTCTTAGCTTCTCCTGATACTGCCAGCAGGCCATCATGATTTCTTGCCTGGGATTAGGGTGAGAGAAAAGCAGAAAGTTAAATAGTGAACAGTAATTCATATAATGACACCCCCCACCCCCCACCCAACTCCCCCATACTTACCCACATGAGACTAAAATCTAAATTGACTACTTTGTATTAAACTGGGAACAACAAAAATGGGAGGAAACTTTGCCTAAACAAGTTGACCACAAATCTTTTTAAAGATATTAGAATACAGAGGGCACAAAACAAGTTGTTTCAATAATCATTAAGCTTAAAAAGAGAGGGGTGGAACCCGATATCTCCTAAGAATAGCAAAGCATACAGACGAATGAGAACTCAATGTCTTTCACTCAGAGTAAATCACAAGAATGAATGAACAGAAAGTCAAAATCACTCAATATTAACCTTACATACATGTATATTTCACTACAGGAACAAATCATTAATTATTTTCTGGACAGAACAAAACACAAAAAGCATAACTAGAGAACTAGTTAACAGTTCCTTTTATCAGACTTTGTACAGTATACATCTGCACTACACCTCAACCAGGGGCATACGCAGGGGGGGGGGGGGTTGACCCCCCCCCCCTCAATTTTTGTTTTAATTTATATAAAAAAAATTGTGCTAAAGGGTGACAAAAAAAAAGGACCAGACACTGGCCAGTACTGGAAGTGAAGAAGAAGAAGAAGACGACTTACATTTTTTCTGGGCAGTTTTCTGGTGGTCGTAGTACATTGCCTCCTTTGATATATTCTCCAGCTTCTTCGTTTGATAGGCCTTGGTAGGGCAGCTCTCCTAATGTTGCCATCTCCCATAATAAAATACCAAATGACCTGTGCACGGTGGGGGATGACAAGAATAGTTTTGAGGAACTTGTTTTTATGTGTGTTTGATTGAGAAGATACATGTATATTAGAGAAAGAACAGTTGCTTTGTATAAAAGGCTTATGACAAGGATAAGCAGATAAGGAAAGACGCATACAGAGAGAGAAATTATAAGTTTCAAACTTCTCTTGAAAAGGGAGATACATGTATAAAGAAAGATGAAAAAGAATTACATGAGAAATAATTAAAAATTAGAGAAAGATAGTAGCACATTCAGAAAAGAAAACGCATATATAAATGCAAGGATACAAGACTTCTCACAACAAAACCACTAAATCTATCACTACAATTATATCATTAGAAGTCCTATTCTTCTTATAATGTTTCATATGACTGTTTGTTTGTCTTATTGTCTGCTCACCAAATATTTGTACAAATGTCTGTTTGTCTAATTGTGTACAAACCAGACATATGAGCTTTATGTTTATGAGACATATGTTTTGAACACACCGTTCTTGACAGACTAAAGAGCCATCCATATGATATGGAGCATGCTACTTTAAATGTTATGTATGTCTGTTTGTCTGATTGCTTGTCTAATTGTCTGTTTGTTTGTTTGTTTGTTTTATTTTCTGCATAAAAAAAATACAACATGCATTCAGTAAAACACTGAAGACATAAAATAAAATAAAATAAATGGCTGGATAGCCTATATTCAGATGCCGCTGGTCTTCCTTGGGACCAGAGGGAAATGTCTGTCTGATTGTCTGATGATCTATCTGATTATCTGTCTGAATGTCTGTTTTTTTGTGTCTGATTGGTACTCACCAGACATCTGAGCTTGCTTGGAATACACCATCCTTGACAGATTCTGGAGCCATCCATCTGATAGGTAGCATTCCACCTCTCTCCTTACGGTAGTAATCAGACTGATAGATGTCTCGTGCTAAACCAAAATCTAATCGGAAGAAGATAAGGAGAAAAATATAGAAAATACTGATTGAGCATACTTAAAACCATCAGGCTTACACCAGTAGGAGATGAAAAGGTAATCATTTGGTTGTATATTCTGTAATTATCAACAACAAAACCAACAAGACCTATGCCACAATAATGAGACTCCCTTATTTCTCTTCTATCCCCATCATTAAAAGAAGTCATCATCATCATCATCATCATCATCATCATCATCATCATCATCATCATCATCATCATCATCATCATCATCATCATCATCATCATCATCATCATCATCATCATCATCATCATCATCATCATCATCATCATCATCATCATCATCATCATCATCATCATCATCATCATCATCATCATCATCATCATCATCATCATCATCATCATCATCAATATATCCTTATCATCATTATCATCATCACCATGATCACCAATTCGCCTGTCTGACACCGCCTTGTGATTCCTATGATGTTTTACAACATTGTTCTTCATCATACCTGCTACTTTACACGTTCCCTCTCCGGATACAAGACAATTCCTGGCCGACAGATCTCTGTGAACGTATTTCCTGGCTGCTAAGAAAGACATCCCATCAGCGATCTCAGCGGCCATGTTGAGGAGCTGCTCTAGGGTAGGGACGCTCTTACGATCTATCAGCTGATAGGTGAAGGAAGGATGGGATTGGAGAGAAAAAAAAGAGTGTGTTAAAGTAGTCACCCGAAGAAACTCATGACAACTGATAATTATGGACAAATTATACATGGATGTAAAGATTTTCTCTTGAAAAACATGAATAATTTGCTGGAAAATAATATACATATCATGGAAAGACGTAAATGCTTTGGGGTTAGCTGTGTCTCGCATGTGACGTCACAAATCTCTACGGAAGACCGCTGAAGGCAGAAAAGCTGGATCTCAAAATTAACATTTTTGAAAAATGATTACTGCGGGCCCCAAACATATTTTGAAGAGAAAAGTTGTTATATTTGATCAGTAAGGCTTCCCCTTCGCAATCATATGAATTTTGAATCAATTCAAAACACTTTTGATTCTTCAGGTGACAACTTTAACATCATCGCAATAATCACTACTCCACTGTCTCGCAGTCTTGAATGATTTGAAAGACATGATAGGGTCACAAGATTTGGTCAGTAAGTTTACAATTCTCATGAAAGTGGTGTATTAATTAAAACAACATCATGAACAACAACAACAAGGTTGCTTCATTAATGTCAATATACAAACAGCACTGGGGGTATCCATAAATTGTATAGTGGTATCTTGTAAACTGTATCAAAATTATCCTGTTGATTTTATCAATATTCTTATACAATACTCTGGAAAATGTGAGCAATTGTTCTTTAACTTACTGGTAAGTCTTGTTGGTTCTCAGGTCTCCTTGCTCTCAACCAGTTTTTGAGGTCACCCTGCGCCATGAACTCCATTATGACGTATGTTGGTTGACCTTTTGACACAACGCCTAGCAACCTCACGACATTGTGTGCATCAATAAGTCTGAAATAAGAAGTGATTATAAATCAGTATTATACCTTCAATATTCACATCATCAAGATCATTTCATCTATGTCTTGATCATCTATGAGAGGTTCATTTTCACCTCCATACCATGGTTATCATTTCAATTTCTTCTACCACCATCCTCATCCTCATCACCATAATCATCACCATCATCCATCTCATCAATCATTAAAGGCATCGTTTAACAATGTTAGATCTTTTGATCTTGATTTCCAATCATTATTGATAATCAGACAGGCGATCAGCTTGTAAAAGTCATGGGGTTCCTAACTGACCTAAAGTTTTATAATTATCATTGCAGCATGAGCTAAATCCAGGATTTTGTTTCAGAATCTGAGACAAAGATACCCAATCCCTTTAAGGAACTACCACGAATGATACTCACTTCATGACGGATGCTTCATTCAAGAACTCAATCCTGTCTCTCATGGAAGCGTTGGCCTGAACAGACTTGATTGCCACCCTAGAGATCTCTTCTTCCTCCGGTAGGATGCCCTTAGCCAGACCCTCGTACACCATACCAAAGCTGCCCTTGCCTAGCTCTCGGATGATCTCTAGCTTGTCACGGGGGAACTCCCACTCATCGGCTACATACACTGAGGAAATTAAACAAATTAGATCGGAGATGATTAAATCAATGACATTTCTCAAATAAGATTTTGCATGTATGGGAGGTTCCCTTCAAAGAAGTGTCTACCATTCTCTCGGGGATATAATCTGTTTTTTTTTTAACCAGAACAGCAACAACAAAACAAAAATACATCCCCTTACAAATTTACCTACAAACAAAATGAAACAACAGTTGTTCAGCCAAATAAAGATACTGTTTTTGAACATGTTATATTTTCCTTTTAAAATTTCTACATGTGAATAAATGTTTCTTATCAAAGTAATTGAGATCTCATAGACTTAAATCCTAAAATTACTTTACAGATATCCTTTTCATCATGACATTCTGTCTTAATGATCAACTTCAAGTTAGAATATTGCTTCCAATAATCATTCTCGTTGAGCTATAGACTGGTTTCCTAACACATTCAAATTTTATGCATAATTTTTAAACATAGGTTGTTCTTGATACCTAAAAGCTTGCCCGATGCTTACCCGACATAGCAACAAGTTATAAATGCACACCGGATTCTGAGTATTGTATTTGATTTGTAAATAATAGGTTAATGGAATTAACTTGTCAGTAGGTCGGAGGTCCCCAAAATAGAAACATCCATGAATTTAAATGTATTAAAATCCTGCATATGAATTTCACAAAACTTCAACAAAGTGTACCAAGAAATGACTTATAATCAGCAAACTTACTATCACTGGTGCTCATGTATTCTGGATTGACAGACGCATAGAGAACACCATCAGGCATTTGGTCTTTACGATAGCTGTGAAAAGGAGACAAAAAAGAATATAATCCGTTATCAGCCATTCCAAAAGAATCTTTTCCAAAATTCAATGTATGATCAAGTCTATGTAAAAAGAAACTTAGGGAGTTGTTGGTGAAAATATTCAGTGAAACCTAAGGCAATCAAATGAAATTAAAATTAATCTAAAAAAAAAAATTTGTCAAATAAGAATTGCATTGTTAATGACAGCTAGTTTTACTGCAATTTTTGTTCTCGTAAAATTTCAAATTGCAGTGGTCATACACAATTGTATTTTGTCAAACCATTGATGTAGTCCAATAACTTACTGCCATCTTAGGAAGATAATGATGAAGACGATGATGATGATAACTGCTGCAATGCTGACTGCTATCGTTACTCCCATCATAGGAGGTAGGGCTTTATCAGGTTCATACGTAGGATCTAAAGGAAGACAGAAGTAAATCATTTGCTTAATGTCATTGGTTATTTCAGAAACTTATCTAATACATTTTCAAGCTACCAAATGAATTCCAGTCAAAATTCATTTATTCATTCCTCCAACAACAGCATTGTGAGTTATAAACTTAATAATGCAATAATTCATCAAATTTATTGATTATTTAGATGGAATCATGTGGTGACTTCTCATAAAAAGGTAATTAGACTTCATATCATAATCTTTATTTACTGTATTTCAAAAATGAAAAAACAAATTCTTGATGGTTTAGCAGAGAGAATGAGAGGGCATGAGGCATACTTACTGTTTGTTATATCAGGTACACTGAACATGACAGGTTTGGTCCACGGACCCTCGCCAGCGAGTGATACCGCCCTCACCATCGCTGTGTAGTTACCGACCTTTAACCCCAGTAGTTCCGCTCCTAACACTCGTTTGTAACCCTCTGCTGACACACATTCGGTGTTCTCTGTTGACTGTGTCTGAAGTAAAAAGAATAAAATGAAACATCCTCAATAACATAGACTTTATAGTAGGCTTACGGTAGCACCATGTGAGAGAGGGGGAGGATTGGGATGTCCTGAAAAGGACAGTCGGTAATGGTATGGTATGGTATGGTATATTTTATTTATTCACGGTTAAAAAACATAGTACAATTGTGCCCGCATTCAGCAAAAGCTGTTTTTCAGCAGGGCCGTGATTACATATAACAGAATATAAAACAATGAAAATACGATTTACAAACAAATATGCAAGTTATAATAAGTGAACATATTTACAGAAATTGAAGTACAAAATAGAATCATAGTGATTGAGTGTGTGTAGTCCTGAAAAGAACTGTTGGTAATCTTTCCTGCGCTAATAGTTTTAAAGAGAACTATTGCAACGGTTGGAGAGGATGGGTAGTAGGAGGGGCTCGACGTTTCGAACAGGTTGACTATCAGGAGACTGTTTTGACTACATCCAAAGGTCGATATTCTGAATGAATGTGAGGAGGGAGGGGGCTAAAATTGAATGACATAATTAAATAGGTACAAATTAGTAGAATTGCCTCCAACAAGGAAGGCATGAGGCATTTTGCAAGGCTGAAATCCAAATAAAAATTGTTATCCTAATGAAGTTTTTCCCCTTCCCCTGCAGGCTTTGTAAGACTAGGTTTAACCTGCTAGTAGACAAGTACAAGGATAGTTTCAAAGCCTCATATTATCAAAAATGGAAATTACTTCTAGCAGGTAACAGCATCTTCTCTTTCATAAAAGTTAACATGAAGTAAAAAGTCAAATAGTGAATCACTTTATGGCGATCATTTTTAAATGAATAAGATAATACATGTATCTTAATCACATAAGACCTCTACACGATGAAATGATATGTAATTTTTAAGTTTGTTTTGTAATTTTTTGTTTGTTTAATATGTAATTGTTTATCATTGTATTTTGTTTGTTATAGCGCTTAGAGATTTCGGTGGTAAGGGCTTTATAAGCACCGTTTTTATGATATTTATTATTATTATATTGATTCAGGTCAGGACATACCACTGGTTTAGGTGTTGAATGGCTCTCTACCACTGTATACGCATCACGTTCATCTCCGACATCATCGACCTCCACATCCATCATCTCAAACCTAATCTCATGGATGACGATGATGCCATTAGGGTTGCTAGGCTCGGCCCAAGTCAGGTGGACTCTGTCTGTTGAGGTGTGGTTTATCATCACGGCAGACTCGATCTGGTCGGCTGATTCTGTGAGCAAAATGAGAAATACCAAGTGATAGGGCGCCCATCCTAGCCATAGTAAATGCTGCCACCTTTATTTGCTATCCCCCTCCAATGTTATTTTTTGTCCTTTTTTTTTTTGGTCTTTGGGGGAGGACAAAAGAAGAGAGGAGTACATTTGAATTTCAAAATCAATTAAGTACTGTATATCTTTCATGTGAGCATGCGAGTTCCTGTGCATTCACAAATGTTCATCATCATTATTATTTAAAGTGGGGCGGTCGGCAGTTTCCACGTGCAGAAGTTCATAATTCGCTGACACCAGACTTGATGGAAACCATTAATGGGTTTACAAGCCTGCCACACATCAAACATTCAACAAATACTCCCTCGTCTCTTGAAGAGTCTTCAGGTGGTGCAAATATCAGATGAGGACATATGGGGAAAAGACATTACGTCATTACATAAAGCTTGTTGGTCATAAAACTAAAGGCTTATCCTAGCGATTGACAACAACACCTTTTATTGGGTAAACACTTGAACAAAAGGTGTTGAGACCCCACTCCCCCCCCCCCCCTTTACAGTCAGCATTTCCCTTTTACGAGGGGTTACTGACATTCACGTCATGATGACACTCTCTCCCTCCACTTCTTCTTGTCTGAGCATTCATCTCATTTAGACCAACCTTACTGCTTCACCATATCTTTCCATGAAATCTGTTATTTTCATGAAAACCACGCAAGCCTATAGAAAAGGGGGTTGTCTGTTTTAAGAAAAATAACATCACATACCCTAACCTTAGCTTAACGTGAGAATCATAAAGACATCGTAGAGCAGTGTAATGGTGCTGCTTGCAAATTTAAGAGGAAAACTATGTTTATTCATTGAAATAAAAAATGTTAAAAAAAGGTTTGGAATATGTTATACAATTTTTTTTGGAACAAAAATCTAGAACAAGGCTTCGATTGCATTGGGACACTAACAGAAATGTTAATATTGAAGGAATAGAGACTAAAGCCTTATTGAGATCTGACGCGGCAAAACCGCATCTTTTTAAAAATTTAAATGATGACGCTAAGTGTTATACAAGTCATTTTTCTGTATCTTATAACACAGAGTTAAGTGAATAAACGTAAGACAGTTGCCATTCATTTACACATCAGAAAACCATGGCGGCTTACCGCCGCCATCATATCTTAAGTGTGACCAACCTTTAGGCAGTGAACGTCCATACATGGCCGCAGCACGACTGCAATCCTTGGAGTTACAGGCTTGCAGGGTGATGAAGTACTCTGTGAAGTGCTCCAACCCCGTCACATGGAAGGACTCCACCAGTCCGATGACTCTCTCCTCCACCCTCGAGGGGGAGGTGGTGGAAGCGTTCACCCCCGTAGCAGGGCTGCTGGGGTACAGGGAGCCATTGAGGTTGAATCCAGAAGTGGGTGTGGTCGGTATAGGGGTGATGAAGCTAGTGGTGGTGGGCGTCGTCCCTGCATCCTGGATAGCGCTGCCTGGGACATCTCGTTTCTTGCGACGCCGCGTGTCAGGTCTGTTATAGAGAGGATTTGGAATGCAGGATGCACAAAATATTAGAGAACTAGTGTTGCTTCCTGGTAGATCAAGTTACACCCTACCTGTTCCGGTATAACAACTGCAGCAAATCCATTGCATGAAAATCCATCGCTTGAAAATCAGACATGATTCTATTCCAAATATGGCATAACACTCAACAATCTCACGATGCAGATTACATAGACTCCTTGGTATATTGTATAAAAATGCCACAATGAAAACAAGTATTTGATCTTGCACCAAAATAAAAGGTAGAATGCATCACAAACTGTTGTGCATTTGGAAATTATGCATTAAATACATGTACAAGTGATAAAAAGGGATTGTGAATTTTCACATGCATTACAAATAGAAAACGTAAAAATCCCATACACCCTGAAAGTACAAAGCAAATAAAACTTTATGAAAACTGTGCCCACTTTTTAAAGCTGAATTTTCACTTCATTTCCTAAAAGACATACAGGTTAACATTAAGATACTGCGATGAACCTGAAGTTGAACAGAACATGTCAACAACAACAAAAAATATATAAATTGTGCTAACTTTCAAATTGACCAAACAAATTGCAAGATTGTGTATAACAAGAAGCTGTTTAGAAACACACACCAACCCTTGATACAGTAAAGCAGTAATCTAATGCAGACCACAATATGTGAACACTGAATTTTGAATTCACTTTTGGATATTCCACTTATCTAAACTGTTCATCACTAATGTACTTTCAAGAAAGACAATTTATTCTTTGAAGGTTGTAATTAATCCACAAAGTAATTTTGATTAAGTCACGTTATATAGATTTCACTCAGCGACATTTCATTCTACATAATTTCTGAACTAAAAAGCACTTTACAGTATTTGAGTAGTACCTGATTAGTTATTTTCCCTGAACCTTCCCCTCCTCCCCCCCCCCAAAAAAAATGCCCTAAAAACAGTTTGTAGCCCGATTCATTTTGTAAGAACCATCCTTCTCTCCTAAACAGTTTTTCTTCTTCTTCTGAGCAAACTAACCTTCTCATCAAATAAGAGAAAAGGGAATTTTTCATCAATAGATTTGTAAGGAGGATGAATTAAACAATATATCTTTTTGTTTTGAAGAAGTCTTTACAAAATATTCTATTCTAGCTGGAAATAAAAAGTTCTCAAAAACCACTTCCAGATATAGTACATTTTGTTGACAACATAGTGCAATAAAAACCGATTTTAAGCATGGCTAACAAATCAACATGCCGACACCAAAATATTGAAAAATACAAATCAGCATCATGAACCCGCAGAACAGTCATATACAGACAAATTTCAAAGTGCATTAAAAACCACAATGGTGCAATAATTTGGGGATTTTTTGGGGGGTAGCAACATGCAAGCATGAACAATACACATTTTTTTTGCATACAGATTGCATTATTCATTCATTTTTTTATGGCAAGCAAGCTAAAAAAAAATCAAGCATATTAGTAAGTGCAGGGCAGCATTCACATTTTGAATATATATTTATATATATATATAATAATTGTTTTTCCCTCGAAGGAAAGTGACAATTAGTACATACCTACTAATATTAATGTAATCCCTGGTTAGTGAACGTGAAGTGAAGGCGAGACAAGAAGAGTTAAACATTAGTCAAAAGATGATAGGGATGAGGGAAGGTAACCATAGCAACCTGGTATCGGATGGAGGATGAGGGGGATTGGTGATGGGAGAGTAAAGATGAATTAGGGGAGGGGGGCATGAAGGTTAACAACAGTCCCACATACTTCAAATGAGGGGTGGGGATAAAATGTTAATACAGATACAAGTTGAGATATCTTAATGATCATAGTTAAAGAAGGGTAGAGAGAGATTCTGCAGCTGTACAGCGTGAAGCTTCACAGGAATAGGAAGAGGAATAGGAAGATGAATAAGTCTTCTTTTTTTTAAGACCATGAGGATTTCTTTTTTAGTATTCTACATCCCAAACAATATGTTATACACATATTCTGCATGAAATGAATCCTTGAATTGGGGGATTGTGAAGTAAAATTGTACAAATCAAGACAAAGAACAATTGAAAATGAAAACATGATTAAGAAATAAAATGGAAAAAGAGAACAAGGGGAGAAAAACAACAAAACTATTGAAGTAATAATCATAACAGAAACTAAGTAAGGCTTAGGAAATATTACGTTATTGGATTAAAAAATGACAAGGGTAAAGTTTATGACTGGAGAGAGAATAAGATGTAACTTCCTAGACCTGTAACAGATTAAAATCACTGAGAGCATGGGAGATTTGAGATGAAGAGAAGAAATGGATAGATGGCCAGATGAATTGGATGGTACCTGATTGAGTGAAAGAAAAGAATAGATGGAGATACACAGATGATGAATTAGTGGTTACATAAAGGCACTAATGTCTTTTGGCATGACATTCATCTACATTTGTCACTCTCCACCCAGGTGATATTGCAGGAAGAAATTCCTCAAACTGCCATGTGATCCTTTTCAGAGAAGCTCGGCTTAGCCTAATGCCAGTGTAATAATAGTACGGCTCTTAGAAACATTAGTATTAAGCGCAATAGAAATTTTACTATTGTTATAGTAGATTATAGATAGATGAATGAATATATGGATAAACAGATAGATGATCATAAGGATGGATGGATGGATGGATGGAGTGATAGACAAATAGATTGTAGATAGACTGTTTGACAGTTGGCAGAAGGATGAATAGAAATAAAGATGGATCGATTATTGGAATGATTGTTAATAACAGGTGTTCTACAAAAACATAGAGGGACCGGGATCACATAAGATATTCAATTCATTTATCGCATATTTGAAAACATAACAGTTTGTGAGCTGAGAGTCAGAAGGGCGTAAATTCACATCATTTAATACAGGGTTAATGACCTTCTGGCTCTCAACAGATGAGATTATGAAATTCTTGTTAACACTTTTTCTTACTTGTATCAATGCAAAGAAGAGAAGTGATATGCACCAAAATGCAATTTACATTCAATAATCATTCAATTTCTTTGAAAACAGAATTCTTGAGAGAAAACATCAAAAGAGTAAAAATATCAAGAAAGGATACTATTATTATTTGAAAGATGTATTTGTTTATCTTCTAAGTTTATTCAGCCATCGATGAGATTTACCTGTTTTTTAAAAACACATATTAAAATAACATGCTTTATGCAACATATTATTTTATCTTTCATAATCACTGAAAAACTAAATGATGAATCTAAAACCAAATTGGGTCTGTGGTACATGCAGTCATGCCCTGGATTGCAGTTGACATGCAACAACATGTTTTTGAATATCATTATCATCGCTTGCATAAACAACCTCATCCATCACTCTCAGTCTGGGTTAACGGTGAGCTAAGCTCAAGTTTGCTGCTGATTTTTTGCTAGAAATTGAGAGAGAAACAGAGATGGAAAGACAGATCCGAGTGGTGAGGAGTACAAGGGAAGAGAAAGGGCTAAGAGAAAGGAGTAAGAAAAAGAGACAGGGAGAGGAGAGGGGAGGGAGAGGGGGAGAGAGAGGGGAGAGGGAGAGGGGCAGGGGAGAGGGAGAGGGGAGAGGAGAGAGGAAGAGGGGAGAGGGGAGAGGGGAGAGGGGAGAGGGGAGAGGGGAGAGGGGAGAGGGAGGGGAGAGGGGAGAGGGGAGAGGGGAGAGGGGAGAGGGGAGGGGAGAGGGGAGAGGGGAGAGGGGAGAGGGGAGAGGGGAGAGGGGAGAGGGAGAGGGGAGAGGGGAGAGGGGAGAGAGGGGAGAGGGGAGAGGGGAGAGGGGAGAGGGGAGGGGAGAGGGGAGAGGGGAGAGGGGAGAGGGGAGAGGGGAGAGGGGAGAGGGGAGAGGGGAGAGGGGAGAGGGGAGAGGGGAGAGGGGAGAGGGGAGAGGGGAGAGGGGAGAGGGGAGAGGGGAGAGGGGAGAGGGGAGAGGGGAGAGGGAGAGAGGGGAGAGGGGAGAGGGGAGAGGGGAGAGGGGAGAGGGGAGAGGGGAGAGGGAGGGAGAGAACGGGGGAGAGAGGGGAAAGAGGGAGAGAGGGGAAGGGGCAAGAGGGGGAGAAGGAGGGGAGAAGGAGGGGAGCAGGAGGGGAGAAGGAGAGGAGAATGATGGGAGGGAGGGAGGGGAGGAAGACAGATGGAGAAGGGGGACAGAGAGAGAGATAGGGAGAGCGAGCAGACAGACAGACAGAGAGGGAGTGGAGGAGGGAGGGGGAAGGAAAGACGCGACAAGTTTGGAGGGGGAGAAAGAAAGAGAGAGAGAGAGAGAAAGGTGGCGGTGGATAGAATATAAACAGGTTGTGAATGGATAGTTTCAAGTAGTACAAGAAAAAGGCACATGAATAATAAGGAGAGTCTACAAATGCTCGGTGTGTCATGGTGTTTAACATAATTACAAGTATTATTCTATGTCAGAAGAATACAGTGTGAAATATGTATTATAAAATTATCTTTTCTGACGGTACATAATACCTCTAAAATTCCTCATATGAAAATCAATTTCTAGGAAAGACAGACATAGTTTAAAGACCTTCTTCAAAAACTCCCTTCGCTTTTGGTTTTGTAAGTTATTTTTTTCACCCCTTGGAAGCAAGAAATTTGAAACCTAGACTCACTAAAAAAAAATCTGTGCTATTTTTAGCTTCTTTGGATATAACAATTGAATGGAAAAAAAATGTCTTCCTTGAAATGATTTAAATATATTCATGATGAAAGTTATTACTGTTGACTTGGAGTATTCTTTCAAAAGAAATTAATTTGCTACATATTCCTATACTAAAGTGTATTTCATCGGTTTCATCATGGTTGAAAAGCAGCTTCACAGACCAAGGAAAATTTTTTCATTGTTTCATGTTTCTATAAATAAACTGACTTTAAGTGTTGAGCAATATGGACCAGCCACTTTAAAACACACTCTCTCAAACTCAAACAAACAAAGTCATAAAAATGCAATCAATCAGGTAATCTAGCTTTAAATCTTTGTCTCTCCGAAAATATCCATCAATTCTCCAGGCACTTCAAAAAGACCCACATTTTTTGCAAATATCATAAATGTATAAACAAACAATATTGTTATTGTCAGCTGGCGGGGAACGTGAGTTGTTATCTCATCGGTGAGTGACCCTGCTGGATCAGAAGGAAAATATTAACAGGAGGAAGAGGTGCATTTATAATTTCTTGTTAGCATTCTAGTCAGGCATACATAATATTAAAATTAATTCGGTGGTTATGCACAATGCAGATATTGCAGTTAGAGCATGCAACATGGCCTTCATTTTCTTTATTAGTATTACTCTCACCACCGTCACCACTGTTGTTGTTATCATCTTCATCTTCCTAACCCTTACACTTGTCAATATCCACACAGTCACCATCGCGACTATCATCAATCATCTTCAACACCATCATCACATAGATCATCTTCTTTTTCGTAGTCGTCATCGTCATCGTCTTCATCAACGTCGTTGTCATCATCCACGTCACCACCATCACCACTATCTATATCTCCATCACCTCCACTACCCAAACCATCCATCCCCTCATCATCAACACCATCACAACCATTGTTGTCATCATCATCTCCATTATCATCATCACCATCACCGTCATCGTCAACACCATAACAACCATCATCATCATCATCATCATCATCTTTATCATCTCTGGTTGCCATGCAAACAAACCAACCTCCTCTTGTAGATGGTATTATGAAGCTGGTTCTCAAAGTCCTTCTGGAAGCGTGCATCCTCCTCCCGTCTGGCTAGCTCATCCGGATCGATGGGGCACATACAGCATCCTGCTCCTACCATCGTGGTGTTGGTATCCTCATCTTCAGACGTCTCCATCTCGGTGCTCGACTCAGATTTCCGCAGATTTGGAAGTTCTGTAAAACAAGGAGTGAAATTAATAGTTTACATTATAAGAAGGGTTCTAGATCAGTTGACATCAAGTAGGCGTGCATTTATTTTTCCCACCGTGCAAAACATCTCCAATCAAAAATTGATAACCAATGCTCGATATCTGCTGATATGGCTTTCGCATAATTCAGCCAAATTTAATTTGTGCATAAATCTTGTCTTGATCTAGTTATATCTAACTTATGTGGCTATTGTGACTTAACCGAACGCTGTGCATATCACTAATGTGCATATCACTAATGTGCATATCACTAATGCACAAGGTTCAAACACAAACAGGGGCTGCAATATGAATTTTAAGTCAAGAAATGATTCAAGTCGTATGATTCTTACTTTCTCGGCAGAAATCTCTATCGTCAAACTGATGTATGGGCAAGTACTGAGGTTCCCACGTGATGATGTAGTGTGTCAGGTTTCCGTTGGGATGTTCAGGTGGTTTCCAGGTGACGATGAGCTCGGAGGAGGAATTGGAGATGACCTTCAAGCTGCTAGGAGGGGAAGCCTCTGTCAATTGATAAAGAGAAAATATATACATGTATGTATGTGAGGAAAAGCTTAGTCAAGCTTGAATAAGATGCACTATTCCATTCATATGAAAATTTAAAATCATTTTACTTTATTGAGATAGAGAGCTCATTCACAAGAAAGGGAAACATCAGAAAGTTTGAATTATGATATGATTCCAGGCTGAACACGCTGGATGGGGAAAATGCATTTGACACGTTAAGCTATCTTCATGAATAGATCACGGTCTAATATATAATCCCATGTAGACAAACCTTAAACAATGAATTGTTTGCCATTAGCCTGTTAAAATGTATTTTATTTTTCTCTGCATGGTGTGGAGTATCACAGTCAATTTGAAAACGGAATGCCTAAAATAAATGAAATTTCTAATAACACCATCGGCTACAAATCGTAGAAAAATTCCTTGCGCGTGTAACATAGAATCCTTTTGACAAACACTGACCACAAAAATATCAAATGAGGGATGTGAGTAACTTTGTATCCCACATAGACAACCTCATGGTCACTACTATCCTCTTTAAAAGCAACAATCTTCTAAATGCATCAAAACAAACATCTGTAGCATCATCCCTATTAGCCCCACATACTCACTTGCTTCCGGTGTCAAACGATACTCAATGTTACTCCTGGCACTGAACTGCGCCCCGGCGATGGTGTACGTTCGTACCATGAACGCGTACTGTGTCCATGGTTTGAGGTTAGAGACGAAGGTAGATGTTTCGGTCGGTGGGATGTACTGAACCTCCCAAAGACTGGTTCCGCAGGCATCCTCACCGTCTAACTCCGTCACGTTTCGTTGGGGTCTGATGGGGGTGAAAAATAGTACAAGAAAGTGTAGTGTGAAAGGTCTGACGGGGGTAAAAGTTAGTACAAGAAGGTTTGAAAGCTGTCTTGAATGACTGATGTCTTTCAAAATATTACAGTAATATTACAATACTACAAAACAATTTGCAAAGTTTAGAGTAATTATCTTTCTTTAATCCATACCTCCAATGATTCCCTTTTTTTTAATTTGGGAATTTATTTAAAAAATACAAATCAACATATAAACTTGAGCTGACATGATTAAATTACACACATTTGTAAATCTCTGTTGAGGACATGGGCTCATTGATAGAAGATAATGTCAACACAAGGAAACTTGGGAATTAATTCACAAAACCTTAACGTTTGAATTCACTGACATTCGAATACTAGTTCAGCCAAAAGGGATTAGACCACCCAGAGAGATGACTGACAGGTGGCTATCTCATTAACTAAGCTTTCAATTAACATAAGAAAAAGAGGATCATGGGGGACCAACAGGCACCGATTGGGAAGTTTTCTATATAGAGGGAGCAAGTACCTACAGGTAGTACAGTGGGGCTTTAAAGACTAGTGTTTTGATGGTATGGAGGCAAACTGTAATACATTCAATAACGATTTCATGAAACGCTGCCCTAGTACCTGAATCTGATTTTAACCCATTGTTTACAGGAACCGGGTGGTCCCTTCGTTAATGAGAGAATTCAATTGTCAATGGATTAATGTAACTTACGCTTCGCGATATGATAGGATGTAACCGACGATCTCACGCACATCTCCTTTGCCCTTGGGTGGCGACCAATGGACCATCAGAAACGTGCCAAAGAAATTAAACTGTAGATTCAAACGATGAGTGTTACCTACAGAATGAGAAGCCAAGAACAAACACATCATTGGTAGACGTTGCCAAATCAAAACTGAGAATTTTATTTTTAAATCACAAACAAGTAAAAACTGAAAGCTGTAAAATCCAGATTAAAAGGATTTTTCATTAACTTACCATCAAAACAGTTCAATCTCCTCTATTGTTTTCACTTTTATCCAAAGTTCATAAATATTCTGCAAATTTGTTTGTTTGTTTGTTTGTTTTTATTTCTGCATTTTCAAAATGAAACATAATCATATACATAAAGTAACAAATATTTCTTCATTTTACATAATTATACATTTTTTAAGTACATTGAATAAGATGCATACAAACACAAATATAATTTCAATGAAAAAAGATAAAATTACAGAAAATGCAGGAGACCGCCATCATGAGCGGTAAGCTTGAAATCGATGGCGGCCTCGAAATGAAATGATGATGGTGGACATTGCATCTACACATAAAATTTTGGAACTCAAAGAGTAATCTAAAATGTAATGCAACATGGCTTATTAGTTGTATTGAAAAAAGTACAAGAATGGAAGAAAACGCTGCTTATAGAGTATTCAATCAATTTCATACACAGCCTTGTGCATAGAAACAGCCACTCTATTCTAGCCTTTTTCAATGAATCATGACCTGTAAATAATCTCAGTCTCAACAAAGACTGTCCTTCCCAGTTACAATTATGAACAGACATTTTGGGTAATTTTCAGTCTCATCAGCGCCTTTGATTAGGCAACTAGATATTGGTGCTTTATAAATACCTGGATTGGATTTGATTTGGTTTGATTTGGTTTGATTGAATGCATCATTTACTCATTGACTTACAAGCTACTTGGTCTCCGTTGGACGAGAGCGAGACATCAACGTTACTAAGCGGCTCTTTGATGCCGGTGAGATTGTGAAGCTCCTCGATCTCAGAGTAGCACAGCTTGGGGTTGTAGTGGAAGAAGAACTTTCCGTTGACGATGGTGATGTTCGGATGCTGGGAGAAGTCAAAGAGTTGCTGGAGGTTGTTGTTTGCCAGGACGTAGAGGGAGTATTGACTGTAAGAACAATCAAAGAAAACAGGTTATGGTCTGGTACTCCTCTCAAATGTGAGGTATTAGTATAGAGATATTGACTGCTTTGAGAGGCCTGGTTGTTTTATATGCTCGAGGGAACGTGCACATATCCTGCCATGAACCCGAGGCGCGCCTGGGTCTTAAGACATACGTTCCAGTGACTATTGCTCTGCAGGTAATTTCTACTAACAACTAAACTGCTTACTTCAACCTCAGACCTAACACTTAAAGCCTATCTGCACTAGTTTGGCCAGGAGGGATAAGACCTCCCTGCATGGTCACTGGCAGATGATTATCTCATCAAATCAGCTCTCAAGTAACATAAGAAAAAGGGGACCATGGGGAATCAACGGGTACCGCTTCAATAGGCATTGTTGGCTATATAGAGGGCACAAGTAGCTACAAGTAGTGCAGTCCCGCACCGATGTAATCCCAAATTGCTCTATAACTATTACACAGCCCAATCCTATCCCTACATCATTGGTGAAATAAATCCCAAAGTAAATGTCAATGGAGCATATATATGTTACAACACCACTTTAATTATCTTTGTATGAAGGACTTGGCTTTGTCTCTGATTGTTTGACAAGTCATTAAACTCTACACTTTTCAACCGACTATCAAAGAATAATGTACTAATATAGTAACGTCAAGCTTTGTACCATCCACTCCAATTTTGGGGGGAAAACAGAACAGAAAAGCAAAAAAAAAAAACAACAAACATTCTAATTCCACATGACTCCCGGGCATGTATTGGTATCATTTTCTTAAAGTCTTATAATGCGAAATCTGAAACCAGCCAAGAAATGAAAAGCAGACGTCATTCAGAATGAACAATACGCTAGCACGTCAATAATGGTCTGCTAGATGTTCCCACTAGGTTTGTGAGTGAACTTTATTCTGACCCAGCTAAGTACGAGTACATGCTCTCAAAAGTGTATCATTTCTGATTAAAAAGAGAAAAACATGTACAGGTTTATAAACAAAAGACCAAAAAAATGGCATTTGATCCAAGATTTTGATGGATTTCATGCACGCAACTATACTATTTCACCCAGAAACTTCCTGTGCGGTACATGTATGGTAAACCATTGCGTACTGGAGCAGTGTGTTCCCTGTATCAAGCCTATGGCAATGAATGGATTCAGTAGTCAATGTTGCCAGTCTGATTACAGTAGAATGCAGCACAAAACTTTACAATATCAAAATTATGGGAAAATTTCGATAATACACCTGCTTGTATGTATTAAGGAGAATTATATAAAAAATTGTATCAACAGTACAGAACCTATAGCTCTTGAATATTGACTGTTTAATCAGATAACCACTCGGTTAACGTACATAAATGCATAGCTGCATGAAAGTACTATTTTCACAAAAGATTTATAATACAATAGTTGAATTGTATTTATTGTTACAGTGACAGGTTGCAAACTGAATCTATGATGTCAGCGTGAGACTGGAAAAAGATGAAAAATCTTAACGTCTTTTTACATCAGAAATGCTGCATGAATTAAATTTTGTTCGCCTTAACAGATCACAATCTTTCAATAACGCACTGCCCTAGGCAAATAAGTAATGAAGAAATAAATTGAATCAAGATTAAGATGCAAGGGTGAAGGATAAGCGAAATGGACAGTTTATATGTGGGTGAAATTCTTTAAGCTTGCAAGTTTAAATCAGGTTTGCAAAATGTTATTTCTGATCAGGAGTAGAAAGATTATGGATTTCTTATTAATTAGAACTGGAAAATCCCTAGGGTTCAACGAATGTCCGAATCTAACTAACTTGGTAAAATAATTTATAATCATTTAAACATTCAAATACCATAAATCCAGAATTTTTTTAGGCACAACAGTTTTGCAATTTGCGAAGGATGGCCAGGTAAAAGATGGATTAAAGTTAATGGTATTGAAATTTTTGTTTTCTTTAAAATTGTATTTTTGTGTATAATTTCAATATTTCTCACTCACTCACTTTTTGGAATTTTTACCCCGAATCCAGATGAAATTTAAAATGTATACAAGCAGTTTAAAAGAAGGGACTACAGGTAATAATATGAATATATACATTTTGATCAAAGTTTATCCATGGATGAGAGTTAAGTGAAAATGCATTAAAGAATAAATTGATTGGCAAATTCATGTCCCATCTTTCTGCATCACACTGAACAATTTATGGGCGGGGCTTGTAGAAGAAGAAAAAATCCCCGTTTTGTCAATAAAATGACATAGTTTACACTCTACATTAACATAAGCATCATCATTATCACATGAAATATCAGATACAGACATCAAAATGAAAGCGTTGGATGTCGTGTCTGTCACGCTGGAATTGCATTAATTCATATTTATAGTTTTTAAATAATATAAACATTTGAGAGCCCGACTTACTCCATTTCAAGTCCTCCATCACGCCCCTCTATCTTCCGAAGATTCCTGAGGAAGTTGAGGCTCACAAGAGAGTTGGCCCTGCGGACAATCAAGGCATCACTAATTACCTCAATCATGCCCAAATTTCTCTCCAATTCTTTCAACACATTGCCTGTGAAAGGAAAAAAAATAAGAAGGAGAAACAAAAGAGAAATTATAACAACCATGGCCAATTTATATCCAACATGTAAGTAAGAGGCATGGAAATCAGTTGCAGGAAACTGTTTGCTATTCATCTGCATGTAACCAAGTATGTTTTTTCAAACCTACAATTCTATCGGTAGCTTCTGTATGCAACTGGCATCTGGAATTCATGCACATTTTACAAACTAAGAACTACAATTGATATCATTGATATCATTATGCCATTGAGTTGCACACTGCAGATTTTCAAGACATAGTATATGCTGGGAGGGGGGGGGGGGGGGCCGGGGGGCACAACAAAATGGTCGTCCCTCTCCTTCTCCCCCCTAAAGAAAAGTTTCCTAAAGGTGACAAAGGACAGGGAGATAGAGGGAAAAAGATACATTAAAATGGTGCAATATACGTGAACATGATTACTTGTTCTGGCAGATCAGAACAATTCAACATTCAAATATATTGAAAGGAAATTAAGAGTGGAATGCGCATTAGGGGTAAGTACCAAATAATGGCACACAACTTGAAGCGAAGCGTTTTTACAGTAGTAACCATACTAGTCTTACTATTCCAGGTTTCGATGTTTTCTTCATTGGTTTCGTGCATTCAGACGGGAAGTTCAGTGAACTTTCCTTTCAGAAAGCATGATTGTAAATTTGATATAGAAAGTATAAAGAGAAGGCATGTACAAGCAGCACATTAACAGGCTAAAATCTTAATCCTTATGAGATTCATACGGTCACACTAATCACATTAGGGCTAATTTCCATGGCTCGTATTAGCAGGCTAATGAGAACGGGCCCCAAGTACATGTAGAACAGGGAAGGTTGGAAGACGGTGAGACGATGAGAAACCGGTGGTGACAAACAGATATATGAGCTTCTTGGCAATTAAGCATAAATTTAACTCTACTTCTGGGACTTCCCTAGCTGTATATAGCGCTATTACGCTTGATTGATCACCCAACTTCACTCTCATCGCGATGGGATTACTTGAGAGACGTGACGAGAAATTCCTGATAAGGGCAATTCCGTGCAATCCGTCCCCGTACGTAAAATTATCCATTATTTTATCCTCGATACGAACATGATGAATGTAACTGATACCAGAAAGGACATTAGTCCATTGAGAGATTTTTTTTCTTCTCCGTATTCGAACAAACAAAGGGACTTAGGTCGTACAGGATACATGGCATAAAATCATCCACAAGATGACTATCATCTTATCAAACAACTTTTGGAACTTGAAAAAAAAAAAAAAAAAAAAAAAAATGTTGATTTGTCTGTGAAGATTACAGATCTCTCTCCGACCCATATTCACTTTCTATAACATGTGGTTATCATGCAGTACTACTAGTAGGCCAATTGGCACATATTTTTCAATATCATACATTGCAATTGATGATTTTGTGAAGGAATCCTCCAATGCAATTTAATAGCAATAGTGACTTGGGGAGAATCAAAATCACATTCACACGTGTGGTAACCAGAAATAGTATTTCAATGAAGAGGTACCAACGACTTTGAACATGTAAGTCATGTCAGGTATGTCCTAACCTCGGCGTAAATGACATGATGAAAGCGCTCATTCGCCCTCATTCCATCGTGCCCCTATATATCCTCATCATTCTAATGGTTCCAACCGGCTACTGTCCCATTGATTGATGAATTAAACAGTCAGGACACATTGGTTTCGGTTTACCTGCACCCCATCCCAAATAACTAGCATACCGATTTCTCTCTCTCCGTCCTCCGTCTCCCTACATCCCTTTTCCCCCCTTGTCCGTTTCTCCACTGCCAGGCACTCTCTCTCAGCTCTCTGACCCTTCAAATTGGCACTATTATTGCTGCGCTCTGTTGAATAAACAGCATCCCCAGGTTAGACATGAGACAAACAAAGTGTGACCTTTGACCTGAGTAACATTAACTTAGAAGCTGATGACTCTTGATAGCTAGCTCCAGTAGGAAAAACACAATCTTGAAAACATGTGATCCTAAAGGCATGAACAAATATTTCATGAGCAGTAATATTTCATATCAAGTTTTAAAAGAGAAAAACTATTCAATAGGAATAAACATTAAAGAACTCACTGTTCTAAATATCCAGTTATCAACTTCAAGAAAGAATCTCAAATAAAATATAGTTGTGTTTCATCACAAGATATTTTCAAGAAGTAGAGTGGAAACTTGTTATAATGAGGTTCTTGGGATGATGGAAATTACATTGTTATATCAGGGGGGAAATAAAAATGAATATGAAGAGCTGGGACAATAAAAACACCTTGTTATATAAACAGATACCTCGTTACTGCAGATCTCTTTATAATGATGTTTCACTGTGTATAGCCAGTTATGCTACCAACGCTAGGAAGAATATGAAGGTCAGATTTGTCTCAGGAAACCATGAAATTTGAACAAAACAGTTATACCTCTTATAATAAAGAGGGAATTTTCTTCTTTTCATTTCTCAAGGGAGAAATTAAAAGGAAAACCAAGAACTAGGATAGAATTCAAAAAGCCTGACGATCACAGTTCAGATAATCCTATTTTCATATCAAGTTCTGCATTCCAAATTGGTTTGAACCCATAAACACAGAGTGTGAAGGTTGAGAAAGTGTGAGAGAATACACTGAATGAGAAACGTATGAATAGACTTTATAATGAAAAGAGCTGGCCAAAGAATAGACACAGTAAAAACCGCACAAATGAACACAAAAACATAGTAAACCCTTTAACTGCACATACCTGAAATTCTTATCTTTTAAATAGAAAGAAAACATTAAGAAGAAATAAACAATTAGGGAGGTTTCAATAACAAAATAGAAAAGAGATGGAGAGAAGTTTCAAAGAACAATTGATAAAAGTGCAGAGAGAACAAGCAACAGACAAGAATAGAATTAGTAGAATATCGGGTAGAATCCTTAAAATGTGCATACTTCCAATTCTTTGTCAAATAAAAGAAAACATCAAAGTGAAATAAACAAGTAGAAAACAGTTTAAATATTGTGAAAAAATAAACGAGGGGAATAATGGATAGAAAGTGAAAGAGAAAACCCCAAATGGTGATATTGAGGGTCACTCAGTAAGAAACACATCATATTACAGAGAGATAGCTTAATGTTGAGACTTTTAAAATACCCAGAGGGTGTGAAAACAAACATCTTGTTTTCTCTAACTTTCATGTGGAGGTTTTAGAAATTAGCAACAGCTAATGATACCATGGCAGCAAGATAAACATTCTCTTGATGGGATAATTGGGCTAGACATTAGCCCCATTCACACAACAGTCAGTAAACTTCGAGTTTAGATTGTAGTTTTAAGTTTATCTTGCAGTTACAGACCTCGCCGATCTTAGGGTTTATTCAAAGTTTTATACCCTGAGCGGTGTGGTTTAGTCGAAACATACAAGCAGCAGAGGGGAGGGGGGGGGGGGGGGGTGTCCTCGGGTCCTCTCTCAAAGTTACCTGTAGTGGATATGCAGTGTGTAATGATATTATGATATCTAACTCAGATAAAGTTCTATGGTAACTATACTAGCTGTATATCACTGGAAAGAAAAGAATCAAACTTTAAGGAATTGTGTGGAACAATAAACTAAAGTCAGACAAAAATTGTTGGTGGTTTAGAGCTATATATAGGTGAATTTTAAAGAAAACATATCAACCTTTTAGGGAATATGTATAACAATAAACTGAAGTTGACCAAATTGTTGGTGGTTTAGGGCTATTTATATATAAGTGAAGTAAACCAATAGCTTTTAAGTCGTATGCTTAACCTGACCTTCCTACCCCTATCAGATTGTTTGTTTGCCCAAATATGTCAAATTTTGCCTCTAAATTTCCCTCTAATAACTTACAATCCTGCATTCCTAACATTCTCTTTGGTATCAAGCAAATATCAGTAACTTTTTTATGGAGCTATAATTTTTCATCCTACCCTTTTACCCTCAGCCAATTACCCTTGGTGTATGATGACATATTGTTCTGGTAAACAGGTCTGCGAAGCTTTGTAGTACCAGGTATTGATCAACCCGCCCCTTTGCAGCTTTGTTCAAGAATCACTAATAAACATAATGTATATATTGCTCCAATATTCTAGTTCATCATATGCTTTGAAATACTTGGCGCATGCAACCAGACCAATCTTAAACCAACCGATAAGCGGTGAAACTATTGGCCATACCGGGTAACATAATTTCTTGTCCGCTCTCTTGGAGATCTTACCTACATTCTTGAAGAAAATAATCAGGATTTCATTGTCACTATTTCTCAGACTAGATGACTTTTAAAGGGCAAGTCTTTCCCAAGACATCATCCAGTTCTTGCATAAAGCGATCATGCATAAACCTTTGTTTGTTTCTTGATTTGTTAGGTTGCTAGAAGGAAATTCTGTTTCTAAACTTAGGTCTGCACAGAAGTATTGAAGGGCATGAAACATATATAGTTTTCCATCTAAATGAGTAGATTAGGGGGAGACAGGGGGGGGGGGGATTCCTGCTTATGCTCAATATTTTCTCTGTCTCATGAAAATGAAAAATGAGAGTATCAAAGAAGACGCTGGTTGAAGCAGAGAGACTGTGTTGTGAGATCACAGGTGCTGGGGAGTAACATGATAAAAACACTGAAAGGCATACCCTACACAACCAGTTGTGATTTCCGATCTCACAGACAAAAGTGTCGTGTGGAAAACGGTCCTACGGCTGGCTCACAAACAGACCCCATGTAAACAAGTCTTGACTTCAGTCAGTCCACCCATCTCTCTTGAGGGCTGTTCTCATTCGCAGACATAGGCAAGAAGGGCGTACGAGGCAATAAAAACTCAGAAGACAAAACCAGTATAGTACACGATCAGTGATTTGAATAAGCCTTGTGGTATTCACTAGTATCCATTCAATATTCATGCCGTAGTTCATTTGAAGAAATACTTAGTATTTTAGGTGTTCCTTCTTCATTCAGCCGCTGCCTGTTACACTTGGATCGATACTCGGTCATTCATTTTAAAAGTGGTATTCAGTGTTCCTGCGTAAAGTTACTTATGCCCATTTCACATTAACGGCCTGGGAGGGTCAAGTCCAGACCTCGGTCTGGAATCCCTGATGAATAGAATATGAAGAAGAAGAAAAAAAATCGCTATAATTAGCTGTGGATTGAGTCAGTAAAACTCACTGCGGACTCGAATGTGAACATGAAAACGGAATACACTGGCCTCTGCCTGATTAGTGGACAGAATTTTAAGGTAGAGGACACAATATGGTCAAAGCTCTAGAGAAAAGAAACATATCGTGTGAGAAACAAACTCTCCGCTTTGGGGATTCGATAGGCCTAAAGAATTTGTGTCGGAGGTCAGAGGTCGGCTATTTATGACAAATTTCCATTTATGCGACAACAGAAGTGCCACAATGTTTCATTGTGGATCATGCAATGTGATTGAGTGGACATCTTGGGGTTCGCCACACTCAGCGATAACTTTGATGAAATCTTATCTTTTCTACTGCCAGAAAGTTACACTCCCAAATCTCAACCCTATCATATATTTTTGGTAGGCCTCCATTATTATTTATGAAGGGTCCTAAAGATTTATATCAGCCTAGTACATTCCACAAACAGAGTACTTTAAATCAAGTACCAGTATTTTTTTTTTAATACCATGGAAATAGGGGCCTACTACCATGGAACTTTCAAATTTTAACTAAATACACAAGTTTTGAAATGAATTAAGAGACAAGAGTGTAAATATAAATTTTGGCAGTCTCCCAGAGATTTGGGTGCATGGTATGATCATCAAAATAGCGCAGAGTTCATTAACACTTTTCCATCACAAGTATTTGGCTTGCCATTAAAATCATATTAGCTGAACAAACTTTGAGCTTGTATACAGCATGCTATAACCCAGTTTTGACAAATCAACCCACAAAAAGAACATTGACCTGCCATAATCCTAATATGGCCATAAAATCTGCTCAAAGATACCATTTTTTACAATTTGTATATGTATATACTATTTTTATTTGGCTGTCTCTATTTACCAAATTGGAATTCTACTAGGAAGAGATTATGAGAAACATTCATTTGTGTGGTTGCCAATTTCTATCAAGATCAGTGACACAGGAAAGCTGTTTGAAAGCCAATCCACTGAGTTATCGTCAAGTTCTTGTAAGCCCTTGAAACCATTGATAAATATAATAATCTAGCAAAAAACATTATTACACTCTTCTGGATACTGTTCCTGAAACAACAAAAAAACTCTTTGGTCTTTCGAAAGCAGATGATATGAAACTTGATACTTCAACAAAAATTGGTTTTAAAATGTTTACTGCTATAACCGCGGACTTGCCTGACTTACATGAAACAGTTCAACAAAAATTTAAAAAATATTAATAGTAAATACTCTTGTATCATGTCACTAACTTTTGCCACCACAATTGATTACATGAAAATACCCTTCCGGAAAAAATATATATCAACAACGATTTTTAAAATTATTAATAAGAATAAAATTCAAAAAATAAATCAAATTTTGATTGAAACATTATATATCGTCTGCTGAGAGCCAGGAAGGCGGCATCCATATAAACAAACCGCTAGTAATTCTTGCCCTTCCTGGTAACAGTGGACAATGCATTTAAATTTATCTAACATGAATTTGTTCATATTCAGTGTCTGATTTATTCTGTAACCTCAAAATATTTCTTGGGTTTGCTCTGATAGTATAGTGACCCTGATGGAAAGTCCCTTGAAGGTAAGCCCCAATAAATCAAAATACCTCAAATAATAATCACGATGATATATACTGGCAAGGGGACTAAACAGCCTTCTACTGCTGCTTACACTGTCTACGATATCATGAAATGAGAAATGGATGAGTTACCAGCAAGTTCTTTTGATATCAACCTTGGTATCCAATTCACTGTTATGACAGGTCTCTACAATCAAGGATGACTGGTAAAGTCATCTTGCTTAGGGTCTCATCCCTACTTGGGTCAAACCGCTGCCACACTGGGCTTTCTCACACAACCTCCAACTTAGTTGACTTGTACATCTCAAGATCAAGAGTCGAAGGGTTCAAACCAACGCTCGGCTCACGCTTTTGTTCAAAATTAGGATCAACAAAGGAAGTTAGTCAGAAGTCTAAGCATTTCTTTGTTGAACAGGATCTTAGACCCAGTGTCAGGTTTAAAAGAATCAATAGAAAAGTTTGAGAAATAAACTATAAGGAGGCAATTTCAATACACTACACTACAATACTTTTTTGCCTACAGGAGAAGTCTTGTCCGGCTTACGTTATATTCTTGTCATTATTGGCACATTTTAAGAAGTGATGACAAAGGCTGTTGCAACTTGTAAGTTCACTTTGTCTGATTAGTCTTTGCAACCATGCCACTCATAAGTCATATTTTACTGAAACAAGTTGGGAATCAGAAATCTTGATTATCCACAGCAAAAAATGTAGATGTTCTTCTGTAACATCAGATAGTTATGATATCATGGTTTACCAAATGATTCTTTACAACACATGAAAGCTTTTTAAGAATTACTAAAGAAAATAGTTTACACAATCTTCTACAAGCATCCGATAACCATCTGCATCCTTCATTCATTGGGTAATATGTATTTTCCAATTTGGTTTAAGAACATTTCCATTGAACATGACAAAAGTGAAAAATCTCCATTGTGTTTCTACATCTTCAGTAGATCACATAGCAGGGTAGATGACCTTTCTTGAGTCACTCTTCTAAGATGTACTTAAAACATTCTTCTAAAAGTGCCTCAAGTACATGTCTATACACCTGCAATTAAAGATATGCACGTACACCTTTTCTTGAAAATATATGGTTTAATGACAAAATTGCTTCCGGAAATGTGAGGGTATTGGTGTTGATATGAAATGCAAATAAAGGCATCAATTTGAGGACTGGTGAATGAATTCTGGCTTATGTAAACATTCCCACTTGGGTTAACTAACAGCAGGGGTTTTCCCCAACTGAAAACAAATGCAGACGGAAAAACATAGTATTATCATGAATCCCATGCAAATGAACTACCATGTAGGATCTAGGAATAATATTATTACAAAAGCGAATAATCACCAATCCCCTAAATCAACTTCCGTAAACAACTCATTTCTTGCACCAGCGGAGCTTAGTGTACAGTACATCAGAGAAAGCCAAGATGCAACCTGAAATAGCACACGGGCATAAACAACATGTGACTCACTGATGAGGAATCAATGAAACGGAAATGGAAATAAAGAAATCCCTAGAAAATCTTTCTAATTAACTGGCGTGCTGGTCAGAGGATGTAATATCAGCTCTCTTCTCATTACATTGTGACAGGTTTGGATCCTTTCAACTAAATATACCTATGCGTTCCATTCCCCAGGTGGGGTTTGCTTAGTCAATAGAGGTCTTTTGTATACAGGAAGTCGATGCCGATGAAAGGTATACAGGTGAATGTTAGTTAACCCTTCCGATCTACAACAACAACTTCCAAAAAACAAAAATATTTGTAAGTTCAAAATAAGAAACATTTGCACTGCTCAAGGTGGGTAACAAGTGGATAAAATCTCACCAAATATTGAGCAAATCTTCCAATATATAATGTAATGTTTCTAGCTTTGCAAGATTGTTTGCAGGAACAATTCAACTATTTGAGTATACTCCAATAAAAAATATATATCCTAACTGCCCTATGCAACCAATATAATGGACATGCATGTATGCACAACAATATCCCAGCTCCGATTGTTGAAAATATTGGTTTTGAACTATCTGAACAATTTTATTAGAAAAGATGAATGACTGTTAAATTATGTTCTAGATGATAGGAGAATTGTAATATGAATGTGGATAATGGATCCTCCTTAACGTAAAACAAACATTGCCCACAATTTAAATTGTTTTGTCCCACAGTTGTGACAGAGTATTATAGGAGTGTCTCTGGAATGCATCAACTCTTCAAGATTACTTTAATATCCTGGAGCTCAAAGCATGCACAGCATCTTTATAAAATTGGAAACATAACTGTCAACCATTTGATATTATCCTCAAGGAAAGTGTACAAAAATAAATGTAATACAATGATATAGCTTCAAGACATTTTCTTTCTCTCAAAGAAAGTGTCACCGTGTTTTTGTCCCACTAGAACAAAACATTCATCTTGTCAACATAAAACTCATATACATTTACAGAGATTACCACCCTTCTGGCTCTCTGCACGTGGTATGAACTCTGACCAAAAAAACTATCCACTGTATCTACATTACATTTCTCACAAACATTATCAATATGCAGGGCTCACCACATAGCGGGGTCCAGTGCACATGCCCTCCCCCCCCCCCCAAACATTAACTTCCAGCCCCGTCCCCCAGATTTCAAACCCTAAATGGAGAATTATGTATACAGATCTTAAAAGTATTCTTAACCATATCCACTATGAAAATAGCTACAATGTAGCCTTGAAATATGAAATGATTTCCCAGGACCTTCAATAGACCTCAGAATACTTAACAAATTGACTACTGAATTCTCCCAGTCCCATTAAAGCTTAATACAGGAACAACCCAGTTGTCAGAGACAAAGGCGTAAGAATGGATTCCCTAGAATTACCAGATACACCTGAACCTAAGGGTATGGATCTTTATCGTAAGAGTCACACAGACTTTAACCAGTTGAATAGCATGACAGAACAAGACAGGACCAGAATAATGATAAATATGTACCGAGTGAATGTGAGCGGCATCGAAAGGGTTGATGGTTCGGAGCACCACCCACATGTAAGACATAAATCATATCTTTATCATCTCAAATCTAGTATAATTCTTTGAAAACTAGAAGTAAGATTATGCAGGATCATTTTTTGATGACTGTTTTAGTGAAGTATCTCAAATTTGCATTCCTGCAATGGATTCACTAAAGTCTGAATTATGCTTTGAGATAAGTGATAGCTTAGGGTACCATTCTTTGGCAAGACATTAATCTACATTTGCCACTCTCGACCCAGGTGTAGTAAATAGGTACTATCTGGTAGGAGGTATTCCATGAATCAGAACGCACTACTGTGCTAAGCTTGCCGGAGCTAAAGGTGGGGTAATAATACCTTAGGTCTTTTTGAAGCGCATAGAGACGTTATATCATGGCATGATATGCGCTTTACAAGAACACCCTATCATTAATCATCATCATCATTCTTTCTGAGAATTATCCTCTGTGACTTTGCATGAGGAGATTAAAGGAGGAATTAGACCTACTATTCATGGAGAGAGCAGTTTTGCTATGCTTGAACCAGCTTGGAGCCTTTCATAGAATAGAGCAAATGCAATAAATATGATCGTTGGAGGAATCGCGGTATATTTTATACTTCTTCAGATAAACCATAGAGAGAAACGATTCATTCTATAATAGTTATCTCTATGGGGACATGCATGCTTACTACTTCACCCAACTTCATTTGACTCTCCTTTTCATAGGACCTACAATTTACATCCTATCCAAGGGGTTAGCTACTGTACGTACCTCTTCCATGAACGCTGATGGTCAATGTTCCATGCACGTAGGTACATCCTCTCATATCAGCCGCATCCTCCACAGACTGGATGGTCTTGCCCTTACATACTGAAAAGAGAGAAAGAGAAGTGGTTATTAAATTTTGCTTCACACATTGATCTAAAATGCTAAATAGATGAAAACTATCAAGATAAAAACAACTTAAAGCCCCACTGCACTACTTACAGCTACGTGCGCCCTCTATATATTAAACAGTGCCTAAGCAGTGACCATTGGTCCCCCATGGTCCCCTTTTTCTTATGTTAATTTAGAGCTGATTTGATGAGATAACCACCTGTCAGTGACCATGCAGGGAGGTCTAAACCCTCCTGGCCAAACTAGTGCAGATAGGCTTTAAAAGATTTTGTTCAGGCTAAAGTATACTATCTCTGGGTAAAAAAAAAGAAAGGGGTGAAAAATAACTTAAAACTTTGAGGGTTTGTCTAAAAATCACCACCTGCCCGCAAGGAGGTCGTTTAATACTGCTATTAACCATACATTGCTCATACAGCTGAAGGCACATGATGGTAGGTAGGTATACCTTTAGGGCAGGTTCCAGTACATGGTAGACAATGTCTGCTATCATTGAAGTCTGGCATGTAACCACCCGGGCACTCCTCGGTACATTTCTCATTGAATAACCTCCATCCAGATGGACAACGCTCTCCCGTGATGCAGTGACGATTCTTGAACTAGGAGAGAGAGAGAAAGAGAGAGAGAGAGAGAATATATAAACATGTGAAAATCAATTTATTTTAAGCCCCACTGTACTACTTATAGCTACTTGCGCCCTCTATATAGCAAACAATGCCTAATTGGTGCCTGTTGGTCCCCCATATGATCCCCTTTTCTTATGTTAATTGAGAGGCAACTTCCATTATTATCATTCATAAAAAACCTTATGCAATGAACTTAGCGATTAGAAAATGGTTAACCACCAAAGACAAGAGTACTGAATGACTCCTTGGCAACATGCCCAATAAGATCAACTTTGTCACCCCCCCCCCCCCTCCCCCTCCCCATCCTCTTAAATAAAAGATGCAATCGAAAAGGTTAATACCTCGCATCTCATTCTCCTTATACGCAAGGAAATAAATAAGGAATTCAATTTCAATTAAAGACCGGAATGCAGTAGTCATCAACAGGGTAATGATCATTGCATTTTTATTACAATTCAATATAAGTCTGATTACGTGTTGCGATGTTAGCGCCAATTCAAGATCTATGAAGGGAAAACCCCTGTCATGGCTCATGGCTGTACATGTAACTAATTCTGTGGAGCGTAGAATCACTTACACCACCAACCAGACTCTTTACCGACTGATTCCTGCCCACACAGAATAATGTATTGTTTTAATAATAATAATAAATGAGATTTGCAAGGCGCCGATTCCAAATCAAATGCTCAAGGCGCACTTGTAAAATGAAAACATAAAAAAGATATCCCATCAGAGCAAGATCTGCATTATGAACAAGGGAAAGGAAGTAAGATTGAACATTAAAAAATTATAATATGGCTACCATAACTAAACGGATTTAAGGTTTTTTGTAAATCCTTCAACTGATCTGCTATTACGAATCTCTCAAGGGAGTGCATTCCACAGCGATGGCCCTGCATGAGCAAAGGTTCTCTCCTTCACTTAATATTGAGCTTAGGAAGAACAAGAAATCCAGAGTTTTGATAGTGTTAAGATCTGGACGGAATTAAATGATTTATCAAAGGAAATATTGTACTGTGGAGCAGAAAATGATGCTTCCACTCATGGGCAACCAATGGAGTGCTTTGAGAACTGATGTGATGTGACTGTGTTTGTTCAATCCCTGCCCACTCAGAGTAATATATTGTTCAATCTGGTGTCAATCTGGACCCTGTTTCATAAAACTTGTTACTGCCAAATTTCTATGACAAAGTTGCTCTCAGCCAATCAAATCCCATGACTTCAGTAGCTTATAACAGTTATTATAACTTGATATTGATGATAAGTGTTATGAAACAGGGCCCAGGTGTCTGTCTCTTTGGTATGACCGGGGCATCAGTCTTGAGAAAGAATCTCAGGAAGTGATGTCACTGACTTCCATACCCATTCGATCGCATACTCCAGTATGGACGGCTGAACAATGTTTCATGCCTTTCAATGCTGTTCCATTCAGCTCGATCAGGTAATGCCAACTTGACAAGGTGGGGTCTCCGATTTGTTTGAATCATGGCGCAATGTCACCTCCTAGACAAGATTCACGACTTTACTTTGATAATGACCTGCATCTAATTTGCTTTTCATTTGCTTTATGTGACAAATGTGTACAATGTATTCTGTTACCTTGTATATTTTTCTTGTTTTTAATGTGGAAAATAAATGAAACAAAATGAAATGAAATGAAATCTAATGAATTTTGTTTGGCGTCGCTTATCGTTTAGCATTTCACAAGCTTTATTAGCATACCGGTATTTGGCTCCCGGTTTGGACTTGGTTTCAGATTAAATTTAGGGTGAGGGTTATGATCAAATCCAAGCGTTATGGAATGGCGTCTCCAAAGAATTAACTAAAACAAAGTACTTTCAAAATAGAGTTGAGTTTCCTATCAACCGATATCTAAATAGCTTTGTTATGGAATTACCAAAAAAATAACCTTCTATGTCATTCTGTAATATAGTACATAAAACCAAATATTTTACAAATCTGCTAAATGGTAGGTAGAAAACTCAAATGTTGTGAAAGCACGTCATATTAGTTACTTTAATATGTTGCTAATTTGTAGATTTTTAATTAAAATAAATATCATAATATTCTTTATTAAAAATAAAAAATTCCCTGGAAAAGATATTTCGTAACGCTTGGAATTGACCTTCAGGTAGGGCGTCCAGTCTTTTTTCAAGAACATGATTGGAATGACCGTTAACTTACCTGGAATGTTCCATTTGGACACCGTCCCACGCATACACCTAGATGTAGGAAATGCCGACAGGCTGTGCAGTCACTGGCGGTAGATCCGCTACAGCCACCAATACACTGCTCATGACAGCACCTTCCAGCCGCATTGCAGGACCTGGGACAACTTGCAGGACAAACTGAAACAACAAAGAAAAAGTAAATTGTTAGTAGTGTAGATGTTCAGAGATTTTTTTTTTTTACAAGACCAATACAATTATTAACAAAGGAAGTTTCTTTTATCGATCCAGGATTGCAATTGTTCTGTTCAAAAGCGTCTAAAATGTTATTCAAACATCGCAACATAGAAAGATATATTCAACAACACTAGAAGGTTCTGGACACATTCGGTGCAAGATATTCACTAAAAATTTGCCATGAATAGTTGTTCTAATATTTTGATGAGGAAAAAAACAACTGTTAAGAGATTTTGTTTAGAAACATTTTTTTTTTAAAGAATTCTTTCACTTCAACCATTCACAGATGTTACATGTCACTTGAGGGTAAATAAACTAGCCCCAAAATGTATCAAATGTACCTAATGATTAAACTTTATCATGATGGTCAGTTTGAAGCAAAGTCTTGCTCCTTTGTTAAACCTCACAACTCCATCATGACCACATAAGAAAAGACAGAATTGAAGGATTAACCACAGAAAAAGGAACAAGTTCATCTACCAGTATGTACATTTGATTGTTATTTTCTTCCCACGTCATATTAAGGTATATTGCTCTACTCTGAAACCCTAATATAGCGTGCCCTTTCGAGTTAATGCAGTTATCATGACACCAAAACTTAACCTCACCATTTCTTTCATCACTTTAATACTTCCTCTGCCTAAATCTCCTTCACTTTCTCGCTTTTCTTTTCAGTTGATAAGAGTCAACAGGATGTAAACCTATCTTTTTTTACATCTAGACTTAACACCATTCTGGCTCTTCATAGAATTTTCAACTCTTTAACTTTTCCTCTCTTCCTTTATGTTTCAATATTCATTTTTTTTCAAACCAACAGTTGCAAACATATCATCAACAATAATATAATTGATAGTCTATGCACTCTAGCTGTGTTTAATAGGAAATAATTCCATGTATGTCGTTTTTAAGGATATATATGCCAGGGAAATTGTTATGTGATCAGGCAAACAAAATACATAATTCATGAAATTGAATTGTTTTTATGAATTATGTATTTAAATTCTCTTGACGATATTATTGCTGTTGAATGTGTTTATATTCATTTTACAAACCTTTTCAATGTTCTTGAATTAATGAATTATGTATTTAAATCCTCTTAACATTATTATTGCTGTTGAACGCGTTTATATTCATTTGCAAACCCTTTCAATGCAATAGAATTGTAGAATTGTTAAATAAATTACCTCTGAAGAGGAAAATATTTAAAAAAGAACCATTCTCCTGTAATATCTTTGAATACGTCAAGTATTAAAGGTACCAATAAATACAAAAGTTATGAATGATGAATATTAACTTGTTGAATACCAAGCTAGATGTAACTCAAGCTAGAGTCAATACAAAACGTGTGCTAGGCCGAAAATAAACTGTACCCAATGAGTTGAACAACAAGTTGCAAATGGAATTGTGTGGGAATTGGAGACCAGTCCAACAAATGTTTCCTAGTATTATAAATCAATGTTGACATTGACGCCGAGCAGACCCATACCAAACCTGACCAAGCTGGCTTGATAAACCATGGGGTGTCCACCTACAAGACCAACCAATCTACTCAAAAACTTGTTCTCTTCCTTCCGCTCCTCGTATTTCAAGTTCCCATTTTATAGCTCCCCCAAATCTGTCCACAATTTAAGGTGGAATTGACTTATTTGCTCATTAGCAAAATTTGCCAATTAGAAGGATGCAGACGGACGAAGAAAAAACAATTTATTGTCTATCATTGTTAGACGAAAGAGTTAGCTGGTTGGCTTTGTTTGGTCATTACATTAAACCTCATGGTCAAGAGGCGAGACAGACTTTTATAACAAGAAATTTAAGAGCTTAATTCTATTTTTTAATAGAAGAAGAAATAACAAAACTGGTAACCTTGTCCTTTTAGAAGGCCAATGGAACCAACATTTACCTAATATTGTTTTCGTTGTAAACACTAAAACAAAAACAAACAAAATCAGAGGAGAATAATCTTTGAAAATGAAGATCATTCTCATGATAAACAAACATAGAAGATGATCCTAAAGCAAATTTATAATTTTTATCATGTTATGAAAGGTTTTAAAACTAAACTTATATCAAAGGTAGAGTCTTTCACCTAGACATGATGACCAGGCATTTCATAGGTCCCTCTATCATCCCCATCAATGCTGATTGGAAATTAACATTCAGTCATTTCTGTCAACTTGAGATCAATATCCAGGACAACCGACTGTGTGGAACTTTATATTCCGAACTTCTAGGCCTATCCTAGTCAATGACTCAGTCCATTTCCAGACCTAGAACACAAAAGTTTTCTTGTTCTTCGGTTATTTTCTGCCAGCAAGGAGGTTCATGTCAGCTAAATTATGACTGACTCAATTTCCAATTGAAAAAACAAAATGTGTTCATATCCCCCACTGTCAATAAATCTATTATCTGAAAGGAACAAACAGGTACAAGCAATCAAAACTATCAACACAAAACATGTTCAAATATATTTCATATGATGTGGGTCATGGAAGCCGCTCTTTCATCTACCCGACAGACAAATGCTGGAAAATATTGCAGGAAGGGCACAAATATCTTTCATTTACGCAGAGAGAGAAAACTATCTTTCATGGCTGCACAATTGGTAGCCTAAATACGCTGGAGCTGCAAAACAAGTTAATAGGTAAGACTCATGCCAGTCTTTGTCAGACAGGGGCGTTGGAAAGGAGCGTTGCCACGGCGATGTTAAACAATTGCCTGGCATATCGAACTCCCGGGGACAATCAGAACAACATTTTGGAGGGTAAATGAGATGATTGGGGAAGGTATTTCGGCGGGCCTTGCTCGCCCTGTGGGAGGCGCGTCCCTGAGATGCAGAAGTGCATCGCATACATCCAACCAATGTCATTGAACTATTTGTACGTCTTGTCTTGCCCTTTTGTTGGCACGTTCAGGAAAACAAAAAAGGCTTTGGAGTTAGAGTACTGGCTGGTAAACATATGGTTAAAGTACAATACTAATAGATATGATTAACAAGCACTAACAAACATCTTTGTTAATACTACTTTGATTTCTAGGTAAATTCAAACTACATTATGTTTCCAAACATTTGTATAGCTCAAGTTGATTTTCTATTGCCATAGTTCAATTCCCTCTGTGTTTTTAGATTGTATTTTGGTAGTGTCTTTTCTTTCTTAATTTCCTTTTGGTTATTTGCTTTAAATGTCCTTGTTCTTTTCTCTCCTTTCTTTCTTTCCTTTCTTTCTTTCCTAATATAACTTGAGCATTAGCATCAACTAATGATGAGAATGAACACACATTATTTAATGTAGCTGCTAATGATCATTATGGTCATAGTGCTTACACATATAGTGAAAGTAAAGCCCAAATATAGATGCTATTTTGACACTGTTTCTGAGGTATATGAACTTTTCCAAAAAACATTGAGTGAGTCCATCACTTCATGGTGTCTTCTTTCAAATAACTTCATAAAGCTACAAACACATTCATGGTAAGTTTAAGGCTGACAACAAGTTGTATGTTCACTTTAAATGAGACAAACCTAGTGGGCGATAAAGAGCTGGGTAGGGTGGGGTCAGTGCACTTAATCCATCAGACATATTCAAGTGTCTATGTGACCATTGAATGAGCCGGGGTAGGGTCATTGCTCTTAAAGCATTACCATCATTTTAGTGATCGTTGAATGGGCTGGGATAGGGAGGGGAGGGGTGGGGCTGGGTTTGGTTGGGTCAGGTTAATGCACTTGATGCATCACTATCATTCAATTGCCTATGTGGCCGTTGACTGGGTTGGGTGGGCTGGGTGGGTTGGTTGGGTGAGCTGGGTAGGGTGGAGGTGATGCACTTGACATATCATCAGGCATTCAAGTGTCTATGTGACCATAGAATTGGCTGGGGCTGGGGTGGGGCGGGGTTGGTCAGGGTGGGGCAGGGTGGGGTAGGGTCATTGCTCTTGATGCATCACCGTCATTCAAGGAGTCTATGTGGAGGCAGATTGTCAGGCATCCCTCTGTGTTACCCCTGCATCTAACCTGGTTCCCGCATGGTACCCGCCTGGTTCCAAGCTGGTATCGGGCTGGTATCACACCAGACATGCTGTGTGATGGCTGCCTGATGGCTGCATGATGGCTAGCTTCAGTTGTCACTGAATGATGCCTCTAATCTCATTTAGAGACCAAGGGGGTCTCTCCCTCTTTGTCTCTCTCTCTCTCTCTCTCTCTCTCTCTCTCTCTCTCTCTCTCTCTCTCTCTCACTGTCCATCCATTTCTTTTATAGTTAAAGGTATCCCAGAACATGAATCTTCAAAGAATAAAAAAAACGTACCAATGAAAGTTCCTCAAATAAATAACTAGTCTAACAATTGTGGTACAAAATATAAAATACCCAATTTCATGATGAAAGAAAGATAATAAATTCATAAAAAGCACCTTCGATTTGGCAACTAGATATTGACGCTCTACAAAGTCCTGGATTGAAATGGATTGGATTGGCTTGGCTTGGCTTGGATTGGATTGGATTGGATTGGACTGGACTGGATTGGATTGGATTGGATTGGATTGGATTGGATTGGATTGGACTGGACTGGACTGGACTGAATTGGATTGGACTGGACTGGACTGGACTGGATTGGATTGGATCGGATTGGACTGGACTGGACTGGACTGGACTGGATTGGACTGTACTGGATTGGACTGGACTGGACTGGACTGGACTGGACTGGACTGGATTGGATTGGATTGGATTGGACTGGACTGGACTGGATTGGATTGGATTGGACTGGACTGGATTGGACTGGACTGGACTGGACTGGACTGGACTGGATCGGACTGGACTGACTGAACTGGACTGGATTCTAAGGCAGGCCCACATATTCTGTAGTTACTTTATGGACTATAAACTTGGAAAATAAACAGCTTCATCTTCTTTTTGGGGACAAAAAACGCAGATTACCCAACACTACAGTATTCAGGAAAGGTTATGATTTGACATAATTATGTAGAGGAAATTCAGCTAGTTACCAAATGCCTTATTATTTATTCATGAGAATAGCGTCAAGAAGGATTATGAGTCTAAGCATTTCACTTAAAACCAGAAGATAATTGCAAATCAGAAAGTGGGTTAGGTCCATAGTGTTTGTGAGAGAGATAGAGATTGAGAGACAAGGGGCAGTTACACTGTCATCCAAACACGCCAAAAAATGCCAAACCGGGGCCTGGCCGCGATGTTACCAAGGGCAACTACGCTTTACCGGCAGACATGCCAAGCCCCAAACATTCCAAAACGAAGTGTGATCTTTTGGCGTGTTTTGGCGTGTTTTGGCGTGTTTGGCAAGTATAACCGCTCGCAGTTGTAACATCGCGATGTTAGGCACGTGACTTCCGGCACTTCCGGATTGTTACCCGCGCTCTTTTAAACCACGTTCTTCCCGTGTGATATTAATAGCATTTCCATCGTCGCGCGTGTTATCCGTTCATTCAGCTCCGTTTGTTCCAATTCCGTTAACTCATCCTTTATTCAATCTTCGTTATTCCCGTCTGGCCATATCTGTCTAGTAGTAGTATTTGAGTGTTTTGTTAGATTAATTAATATGGAAGTGAACAATTCCCATTGGACTGATGATGAGATGAAGTTCTTGATTTCGATGTGGAGGCAGGGAGAGCTCCTCCACCAGACTTCCAAGCGTCCCTGCAAACGTGGGGAAAAGGGCTTCAGAGAAATGAGTGAAAGCATGAAATTAACAATTAACAACGATGATTTTCTTAACCTTCCCATATCGTTTTTACTACTAGATTTCGATTGAATTTGGGAAAACTGAATCAGCAGCCGTAGTCCGTACTTCGTAACTTATCCACTCTTGCCTCAAATACTACACGCGAGATAAACAAAACATATCGCATGCATGCGCATGGGATGTATCGCTATTTAGCTAGCTATAGCGCTAGCTGGAAATTGCGCGCGCTAAAAATCTTATAGCAGGCCGGGGTCAAAGGTCGGGAAGACTGCACATGCGCATTACCAACCGAAACACGCCAAAACATCGCTGAACAGCTCCGTCGGTGATGTTTCAGCACAAGTGTAACCGGGTGCACGAAACATCGCGACTTTTCAAAATGAGGTATTTGACAGTATAAATGCGCCTACAGAGTAAGAGGAAAACAGAGGAAGAGAGAAACAGACAAACCATTTTCACCTTACTTCTGATAACAACATTCAGAATCTACATGCGGAGGATGAAAAATTCATATCAAACAAAAAAATGCAACTCTTTTAAAAATGTAGTTCATTGTGAGCATGCAACAAGAGAAATAAGAATAATGTACCAAGACCTTGATAGTTGGATACTGGGGAAAAAAATAAATCACCCACATTGCTTGGGTTAAAGACTAGTAACATTCTGGTAGCTGCAGTCACGCTGGGTAAAGTTGACATGTTAAATTTCATTTTCCTCAATTTTCTCCCCAGCCTTTCTGATAGAAAAAAAAAGATCACTCCATGTTTTCGTCCAAATCGAATCAACCCATTTTGGAGCCAAGGAAGTTGATTCTTTCAATGACGTTAGAGAAATGGAAAAGAAAATGTTGATAAATGCAAGCAAACATGAGAAAAGGGGAGAAAGGAAAGCATGTTTTTATGAGTGTCTGGTATTGCAGGGTTTGTTTAATGATAGTGTGTGGTCTACGACAAAGGTCATGTCTATAATCTTATGGAATAAATCAGATTAAAATGCTATGAATATTTCATGTTTTGAAGTCATGGACTTGGGAGCATTTAATAGCTGGAGCATGTTTGGAGAGGAGATTATGTTTTGGGGGGTATGTTTGCTTGGAAATATAAGTAGCAGACTGCTGTAACATTGTCAAGAGCACTTGTAAAAACAGGAATGTTATAGCCCAGGATAGGATTTTGTTTCTTTCTTGTGGTTCACCCGTTATTAAACTCTAATACCATGGAAATCATGATTTTGCATAAAATGGATGAAGTGAACAACACAGCAAGTGTTACATTTATGTCACTGTCTAAAATGCATATAATAACAAGCTTGGTAGCCCCTTACTGTTTATGATCACTCCACTTGTTCATTGACTAGCAGTAGCAGCAGAAAGAACTAAATATATGCATCCTACTGTGGGTACCAACCATCTCATGAAATACTGATCTCACGTTCACTTTGGATGGTCTATTTTGATTCATGCCATAAAGCATCATGCCCTGTGCATGGTATAATGATTTATGAGGTTCATAAGAAGTTGAACATCCTAAAATATGCACTTGGCGAACATTTATCAGTCCTAATGTGTATTCAGTCTAAGCCCTCAAGAAGCTCTCCCCTCTTCTATGCATTGACGTCAACGTCAACTTCTTCCGGTAACGCATTAATCCCGTCCCCATCCAAAATGTTTTCTAATTGAATATTTATCAGTGCTTCTCGATTCTATTTATAGCATCCTGTGATTAAACTGTCACAGATGAATCGTCACAGAAATTAAGATTCCATTTCATCATGTAGTACTTTCATTCCTGCTTTGCTTTGAGCTTCATTAAAAGTAGCATTATCTGTAGTACTGCAGAATGCATGTGCAGACATCATATCATGTCATGGCGGCTCTACTTTTACTTATCGGTATGTGTAGGTATATTTATCATTTAGGCCTATATATTTTCCTGCTGTTATATTACTATTTTTTGCTGTTGTTATATGATCATATCGCTTGTAAAATTCCATGTCATATTTGTATGTTATTATAAATGGACTACTGTATGAAACTGAGTTGAATTGATTTAACTATGTTTTCTTTTTTTCACCTCTGTACATTTTCATTCGAGAGCAATCTCAATACAAAATATGTTCCATGCACTAGCAATCTATTTATTGTTGTTGTTACCCCTCTCAGATATGAGGTTTCTTGATGTTGGTTGTTTATTCATGAAAGTCATATACAATACCACCAAATTTGCTTACTCAGATAAATTTCATAAAAGTTGCTGGCAGGATGAAATATGTCTAATTTCAAAACCACATGATTTTGATGGGAATGAGCTCTACGACTGTACTGTAGGGGTGACAAGGTAGATCTTTGTACTACTAGAGTATAGGCGAGCTGACTTGGTGAATAACAAATTCCTCTCT